>NC_043707.1:117612671-117683541 GCF_006229205.1 Suricata suricatta
CCCCAGGCCCGTCCTCCGGCCCCTGAACCCCTGCCCACCACCCCAGCTCTGGGGTCTCGGGTCTTGTGATCCTTGGTACCCCCATCCCATTGCCCTGACCCCAGGCCTTTGCCTCAGGTGACCGAGCTCAGCTCCCCTCTCTGGCCCAGGGAGCAGCCGAGGACACCAGTCCCCCAACCTTGGGCCTCCCTCCCTGTCCCCAAAGCCCTGCAGGACAACTCTGCAGGTCGGAGCAGGATGGGGTCCCAGTTTGTGTGAGCATGTGTGAGGGGGATAGGGACTGGCACCCTAGGGCTATGGGCGGGTGGGGTGGACCCCTGGGTCTGCTGCAGTCACTGTCTGGCCCGCCCCATGTACTGGCCTCATCCTCGCCCAGCCCAGGATCTCCTGAGGCACCGTATCTGTCCCTGTGGCTTCTGGCGCCTCGCTCATCTCTCCCTCTACCCATCTCTCTGTGGCTCAGTGCTTTCTCTCTCTCTGCTTCCTCTCTACGTCTGTCTCTGATAACCCACTTGTCTGTTTTCTGGTTCTGTGTCTGCCACCACCTGTCTGTGTCCCTCTGTCTCTATCTCCACGGTGGCTTTGTCACCCCAGGCCCAGCCTCTGGGGCCTCAGGTCCACTCCTCTGTGGGCTGAAGGGTGCTGCTCAGAGCCAGGTCTTCCCCTTGCAGCACTTGCCCCTTGAGAGACAGGCTGTGTGACTCACGGCCCCTCTCCTAGAGAGAGGTTCTTCCTTCCCTGACCTCCACCATCCCCGTCACTCTCCCTTCTTGACTGACCCCGCTCTCATCCTTTTTCCATATCCAGAAGACTTGACCTCCCCGTGCTCTTCACAGGCTCCTGAGAGAGCCTTCTCTGCGTGACCCCGTCTTCCCTGCCACCTCCTCACCCGCCTCTCAAGGCTGGCAGAGTGTGGAGAAGAGGCTCACCTAGACCCCTCCCCAGGCTTCCTTCTGGCTGGCTCCTGGGTCACTATAATACTGGGGGTTCCTCTTGTGATCCTCAGTCCCGACCCAGTGCTCACCCTGGCCTGGCTCTTCTAGACTTCTGGGTCTTTCTCCTTCCGTCAAGGTCACTCACTTGACAGTGTGGTATTGTAGAAAGAGCACTGGACTGGGAGTCCTTTCGACCGCTTTTCATCAGACTGACTTTCAGCACCTGCAACCCTGAGCACCTATGCCTGCTCCGCGCCTGCCCCACCTCTTACCACCCCCCACCCCCTGCCACCTCTTACCACCTCTCTGTTAGATCTGGCCCTGGCCCAGGCCCATTGGTTTTAACTCGGACCCCTGATCGAGGCAGGGTGACCAGCGGGGGACTCCCATCCTGAACATGAGGAGCCTGGGGCCTCTCAGGCCTGGCTCTTCAACCACTGATGAACTAAGATGTGCCAGCCCCGTGGAGGCCTTGCTTTCTTCCTCCCCCCACTGTGTGGCCTTCCCCAGGTTTCCACTTACAAAACAGTGGGCCTGGGCCCCACAGCAGGGGGTGCTCAGGCTCAGGTGCCTCCCCACCCCCAGACAGCCCCTCGGCCCCAGTGAATGTCACTGTCAGGCACCTCAAGGCCAACTCTGCGGTGGTGAGCTGGGACGTCCTGGAGGATGAGGTTGTCATCGGATTTGCCATCTCTCAGCAGGTAACCCTTGAGGGTCCGGGAGGGAAGAACGCATCAAGATAGTGGCAGGGGGTGGGGAGGAGGGGGTGCAGAAATAGAAAGGAAAAGGGAACACGGGGCAAGAGGGACAGGCAGAAGATTTGCACACATGGCTTGGGATGGGGACCCCAGAGGGGGGCAGATCAGTGAGGAATTTGAGTGGAATCTGGGAATCAGGAGCCTGGTTTCGCTCTTAAACATGAGACCGGGGTTTGGGAGCTGGCTCAAGTTCTGGAGAGAGAGTCCTGGGCGACTTCTCTAACCTCTCGGCACCCAGTCTCCTTACCTGGAAACGATAGCTCCCTGCTGGGGGTGAGGGGATCGGTGAGGGAGCTTATGTGTATAAAGACTTTATTTACAAAAGCTCGGTAGCCGGGTGAGCCCTTGTCACCGCCAGCGAGGCGGGCAGAGTGGGGTCGGTGATGGGGCGCTGACAGCAGTGGGCCCGCATTTGCCTTGGCAGAAGAAGGACGTGAGGATGCTGCGTTTCATCCAGGAGGTGAACACCACCACCCGCTCGTGCGCCCTCTGGGACCTGGAGGAGGACACCGAGTACATTGTGCACGTGCAGGCCATCTCCATTCAGGGCCAGAGTCCGGCCAGCGAGCCTGTGCTCTTCAAGACTCCACGCGAGGCGGAGAAGATGGCGGCCAAGAACAAAGGCAGGCCCAGGGCACTGTTGGCAGGGTGTGGGCGGGGTGAGGCTTGAGGACAGCACCAACCCCCCACCGTCCCCAGCCCCCTACACCCTGCTGCCTAGTAAAGCAGTACCCGAGAGAGGAGGTCACCCTAGTCCCCAAAACAATGGGGAGACCGCCTCTCAGCTTTGGGTGCCCTGTTGCCGCTGCCCCTGTTGCCATTGGCGTACTCTCGAGTCTCTTTGTTAGATGTCTGGGCACCTGTAGAAACAAGCGCTCAAAGTCTTGGGCCTGGCCCTTGAGGGGTGGCTGGGAATGAATGGAACCTCGGACCCAGTGTCCCCCTCCCCACAGATGAGGTGACCATGAAGGAGATGGGGAGGAGCCAACAGCTGCGAACCGGCGAGGTGCTGATCATTGTGGTGGTCCTGTTCATGTGGGCCGGTGAGTCTGCCTCCAAGCTCTAATGCCCTTGACCTCAGGGGAATGAAGGCCCCTGGCCAGACCCCTTCTCTCACAGGAGCTTGGAGGCAGCTGAGAGAGAACGTGAGAAGCCTCGAAGTCCTGCTCTGGGGGCCAGATCAGAACTCTCACAAAGAACCTAGTAGGTTAAGAGCTGCCTTGGAGGACTGGTATATGAACGCTTGTCCTTCCCTCTGTCAGTTCAGACTCCTGGGGTGGACGCATCCACAGCCCCTTTGCCTTCTGTCCACGACTGCTGCCACCGTGCCTCCTTCTGGGCTCCTCGGGCCTCCAGGTGCTTCAGGCTTGGGACACCTTAACATACTTCTCCATCTAGACCCAGTTCTGAGACGGCCTCCATAAAATCTCCCTGGTCCATCTATTCAAATGGCCGTCTTGCATGGTGCTCCCACAATGCACTGCTTCTCTTCCTCTTTAGCTTTTCTTAGACGAGGTAGTTGGGCTCATGTCTCTCCCTTTTCCCACTTGTCTGTGCGCTACCTGAGGATAAAGAACAAATGTCATCTTCGTACTTAACGAGCATTTTCTGAACAGCTACCCGATTCCAGATAGCAGTACTGCAGTCATGACTAAGGAGAGCCCTGGGCTCGCAAGGAACTGGGTCTGGGAGGAGCCAAGCCCATTGCTTAAGTGTAATTGAGTGTGATGAGCTCCATCACCTGAGGGGAGAGGCGAGGGAGTCTGTTCTGGGGCCAGGAGTAGAGAGGAAACATGGGGACTGAGCTCTGCAGGATGAATAGGAGTTCGCCAGGCAGCCAAAAAAAAGGAACAGTGTTCTGATGATAGCGTGTAGAAGAAACAAATTAAGTTCAGTCTGGCTCAGTGCAGCTGTGACCCAAGAGAGAAGGTAGAAAGGGGACAGTAAAGGATGGTGAGGCTGTAAAGTAGGCTGGCGTCTGTTTTGAGGGACGTGAACGCTGTGCCAGGTCTGCATCAGCATGGCGGTTGAGCGGGCAGGCCGCATTGGAGAAGCGTTTGGATAACATGTTCTGTAGGCCCATCGAAAAGCAGGTGCTTGCAGGGCGCCTGGGAGGCTCAGTCGGTTCAGTGTCTGGCTCTTGCTTTCGGTTCAGGTCATGATGTCTCAGTTCATGAGATTGAGCCCGCGTGTGGGGCTCTGTGCTGACAGCTTGGAGCCTGCTTGGGATTCTCTCTCTCCTTCTCTCTCTGCCCCGACCCTCGCTTTGTCTTTCTCTCTCTTGCAAAATAAATGAGTAAGAACTTAAAAAAAAACCAACCAGGCACTTGTAGAAAAAGGGCAAAAAGAAAAGATCGTACAAAAGAGGTTTATGGTGCATTATTAGACTGGGCACAGACAGTGTTTAGATAACCATAAAAACCTAGTGAACCAACCCAAGGTTGTGATGTGGTTCTGTTAGGATCATGGGGAAGGAAGCAGGGTATCTACCATGGTGGAAAGTCAAAAGAAACTATCTAAAACAGATCAAGAAATAGCACTATAAATAAAGCACAGAGGTAAAAATGGAGAAGACACCTACCAGCACTGGAGTCTGCTGCCTTAATAGTATCTGACTTTCAAAAACGATGACGTTCACGTCTTAAGAGTTTGCTAACAGTGAACAGCTAGCAGAGCGCAGGCCCTGGAGCGTGCACCCCAGCTTCCCCCCTTCACGGGCCCTGCGGTAGGCGCTCTGCATCAGAGTCCTCCCTGGTAACCTGGGGAGGGCGGTTACAGGTACCCTCCTGGCGCTGTGAGGACGCGGTGGCATCGGCCGTCTGGGTACACAGGGCCTGGCACACGTTCAGCCAGTGTTGACTGTTTCTGTTGCTCCTGAGGGGAAATGGGAGCTGTCAGGGGTTTAATGAAAGGAAGGTTGGGGATCAGATGCCTGTTGGGAAGATCAGCCCAGCAGTAACAAAGGGCGTGGCGTAGCGGGGGACAGGTGGACATGGGCCTGAGGCAGGCGGCTGCGGTGGTGCCCGGGAGAGGCCAGCCGGAGCTCAGTATCTAACCAGGGCTCAGCAGGTGCCAGTGAGGATGAAGCAGGCAGGCAGGCCTGGAGCTCAGGCCTCTCACTGATCTCCCTTGTCACGCACCCCCCCCCCCCCAGGCGTCATCGCCCTCTTCTGCCGCCAGTATGACATTATCAAGGACAATGAACCCAATAACAACAAGGAGAAAACCAAGAGTGCGTCAGAAACCAGCACACCAGAGCACCAAGGCGGAGGTCTTCTCCGCAGCAAGGTGAGAGCCAGTGTCCGGCCTGTGTGGGCGGCCCCTGGGCTCTGCTCGGGTCCCCCGTGGCTGCAGCTGGGCAGGGCCAAGCTTGGCCACCGCCCGTGTGACACACGGGCCACAGCAAATTGATCTTGGGCCTTCTCCGGGGGCCAGTGGGGCTCAACGAATGCGGTGCCTGGGGAGGGCAGAATTCTTGGTGGGCGTGGGACCACACGAGTAGGGGGTTCTAGGCTCATTTCTGCCCCTGCTGTGCCGCGTGACCTTGAGCAGGCCCTTCACCTCTTTGTGCCTTCATTTCCTCTTCTGCAAAACAGATATGAAAGCCTTTTCAGTGCTCACTCTGAGCAGCTCAGAAGAGACGGTGGAGAAGTGAGAGATGTCCTGGTTCTGACGGTGATTGTCCAGCAAACAAACAGCCGGCCCTCTCCACATCTCCTCCCTCCATCTCCTCACACCCTCTGGGCTTACTGTCCCCTCTCGGCTTTTCTCTCACGCCTTTTCCTGAAGCCTCTTATTAACCCCATCTCCAGAAGCACCTCAGCAATGTCAGTGGCTGAGGCTGGGCTCAGAGGCAGGTCTGCAGGAATGCACGAGAACTGGCCGGCGGGATGGCCCTGCCGGGGGTGGACAGGGGACCAGGGGCCGAGGGCCCAGCCCCCAGTCTTGGCCACTAAGGGAGTGAGGCCGAAGGCTGGGTTGAAGGCAGAGAGACGAGGCACTGGGGCAGGGCCACTCCTTTCCTTCCGTGCGGGACAAGAGCCTGGCTTCTGGCTGCAGCCCTTCCTTCTCGTGTCCTCTCCCTAGTTCCAACCTTGCAAGAAGTCTGTTCAATTAGCCCTGGCTGCTTCTCTCATTTTTCTCCTCCCAGTTTCCAAACAAGCCCTCGGTGAACATCATCGAAGCGTGACTGCCTGTCTGAAGGGAGGATTTCATTTTTCTTCTCTGCCGGTCCCTGGGTCCGTGGGCACCGGGACAGGGAGGACGGCGGAGGGAGGGGGAGGCACGCCCTTCCCTGTCCTAGTCTGGTGAAGGAAGCCCGACTACGAACCCAAATTCTGCAAAAAATAAGCCACAAAACTAAAAGGCCTGGCCCCATTCTGGAAAAGGCAAAGCTGCATGAGACACAGCCTCCTTTCTGCCTCCTTGCCTCTCCTGGACTGGCTTCCTCTTTGAGACAATGCACAGAGCCCCTGGGAGATGACAAGCACCTAGACTGACTCCAGCTGTGTCTTTCAGCCCGAGAGCCTTCAGGAAAGCCGGGGGGAGGGGTGTGGCTGCCTTTCCAGGATCCAGCCCTCAAGGACTTGCGGTGCGGTGCACAACTTTGCGAGTTACGTGTAAGATGTTCCGTTTTGTTTCTTTGGAAAACGTGACCGAAGGGCTTCACTCCAGAGGGCAGAGGAATGCCCCGAGCTCGCTGCCCGAAGCCTCTGTCTTTGGCTCTTATTTTGACTATTAACATAATTGGTCTGCAGTCTTAAGAAGACGAGGTAGGAAAGAGACTTGGACGGTACTGGCCCCATTTCTTTAGGAAGAGTCTCTTGGGAATTGTAACGACGCCGGCTTACACGACTGTAAAGGTATGTCCACATGGGACATCCTGGGGGCTGCTGCATCACCCACTCTGGAGTCGAAGCTGCTAGAAGGCAGGCCTGAGCCATTTTACCATGGACAGAGCAGCCCTGGCCTCTGGGGTCTCCATATCTTGCCATCTCATCCAGGGTTCTGTGAAAGCTACCCAGGGTCCTCATGTCCTTGACTAGAGCCTGAGTGGTGTGAGGTGACAGGTCTCTCTCTCTCTCCACTGCCCCTTTCTGGCAAACAAAACAAAACAAAACAAAACAAAAATGGTGCTTGATAAGGGCAGGCAGACTCTTCCCCAGGACTGCAAGTTACGGCTGCTGAACGCCCACGTGGGAAGAGAGGGGCCTCTGCGTCTTCCATCGGCGGCTCAGGACGGGCACGGGGGAGGACCGCACCTAGCACAAGCCTGGCACACAGTAGGCGCTCAGTGAATACCTGTTGAACTGACTGGTCAGAGCGGTGGCCCCCAAGCCGGAGAGCTGAAAGCCATCACCCACTGACCGGCCCTGCCGTCCGGTCTACACGAGCTCTCGTGGCCAGGCCGGCCAGCGCTCTGCTCCGCCCTGGCGTGGCTGCACGGCGAGGGGGCGAGACCGGGTAAAAGGCGGATGTCAGCACTACTAAGGGCTTCCTCATGGGAGGGCATGAGGCTCCACTCATTGTCTTGTGACTTCCATCCCTGCTGAACGGGGCTGCAAGGCCAAGGCTGCTTAGGGGAGAGGTCCTTACCTCTGATCCAGTTAGAGCAATAACCTCTTTTTAAATGTAAAATAAACGACAAATGAAAAGGCACATCCCTGTCTTCTGGTAAATGCCCAAATGTTGCCCTCTTTTTCCGGCAGTTGGCAGCAAGTCAGGATGTGTGGAGGAGGGAGTCAGTTCTCTCTCTCCATTTTGGCCTCCAGCGTCTTCGGGACATGCCTGCCAGCCAAGCTGGAGTTGGAAGGGAAATCTCGAACAGATGGGGGTGCACGTGGAGGAGGAGAAAATAGCTGCTCCCTCAGCCTATTACTGAAGCCCCCAAATCCTGGCTTGGGCTGCCTCATCGCATAGGTATGCAGGCTGGGGCTCGGATTTTCAAACAAAGGGTTTTCCCCTCTGGGTAGCAGTTGGGTGTTTTCCCTGACCAAAGGAATGCAGTTCTGGTCCCTCCCCAGGGTGAGGAGGGGAGCGGGGAGAAGCTGCGGAAGCTGAAGCGGAATTCAGCAGTGCTCACCATGGGGGGCTGTTCAAGGAACCTCGTGATGAGCCCAACAGCGGGCTGCAAGGTGCAGTAACGATACATTAGCCAGTGAGCAAACCGGCAAATGGGGCATCTTATACACTTTCTGTCCAGAGCCAGCAAGAGCTTTGAGAGAAAATGTCAGGTGAGCAGGACTTAGGGTAGACTGTTCTGGAAGGTTCCAAGAGGAGGAAAACAGGTCTTAAAGACTGGGTGGGAAAGTGGAAATCTGTTAGCAACCAGAACTCTGTAATCCTGAGAGAGAGGTACTTGCCAGGCCCTCGCTCCTTGTGTTCCTGTCTGGTGCCACGTTCTGGAGCAGCCCCGGAGTCAGCGCCAGGTAGAGAGGTCTCTGTGTGTGGTCAGCACTGCCTGTAGTGCTGGAGCTGAGGGCCTGAGGGGGAGGAGGGAGCACTTCTGGTTTAGATGAACCCCATTCCCTTCAGTTACCCCCCTAAAGCCCCACGTTCTACGACTGAGCTTTTCTTGGGCCAGTAAACCTACAGTTAGGACTGGGCTGGGGGCCCCTCTCCACCGCGCTTGGATCTGCAGATTCCTCACAGCCTGGGATGGGTCTGGGCGCGTTCTCGGAGACTGTGACCTGACCCGCAGGCCACACCGGGCCTGTGGGAGAATGCTGGACAATGCTGGGCGGAGGGCAGAGACCCCGCCTTGTCCCCGCGTGGCCCCTCGGGCCAGCTACTTCTCTGGGGGGTGGCTTCCTCATCTGTCAAAAACAAGGGTACAAACAGGAAGAGGGAAGCTGCAGGGTCTCGGGGAGGAAGGACCACGAGTGTTTTCTGTGGGGCAGGAGTCCTTCCCTCTTTCTGATCCTGTCGCTTAAACTCAGGCTTTTCAGGGTGGCCTCCTCTAGCACCCACTCGTAAGATCTCTCATTCAGCCCTTTTACAAAAACATGGACTAGCACACCACTCAGTCACGTGATGTTCCAGACCGCTGTGCTATTTCTCACCCTCGTTAAACCTATTTGACAGTTCTGGGATTTTGCTGTTAAGTGGCCTCCAAGACCAGTTGCTTCCACGAGTGGGACGTGGCCCCGCCTGGCTCCAGCCGCCCCAAACGCCTGCAGTACGGTAGTCCCCAGCCCTCCAGGTGTCCTCGGAGGCTAAGTCGAAGGAGATCCTGCTGTACAAATAGTCCCTTAATGAGAATGACAGGGAGGCAGGACCACCACGCGGAGTGTTTGAAAGGTGGTCCGAGAGATTACATTCCACCCCCTTCTCCGTGGGTGCTGGGGAAGGTCTGCTTTCCTGTCTGTGTGGCATGTTCCAGCTGTCATCGGCCAGGACAGGTGGGGAGGACTGACAAGGCAGGCGCTGGTTCATTAAGGAATGCCACCGCCGACTGGCTGATACTTCCTGTGACAAGTGGAAATTTTTTTCCTGACAGGTGCTCTGACTTAGAGCACACGCACCCTAGCACCAGCTTAGGAACTGTTTGGTCGGAGAAAAGCAGGACAACACTGAGAAAGGCAGGGAACTCTGCTTTCTAGTTTTAGGTGGTTGGAGTTTTTTTTCTTCTCTAAAAGCTCAAAATAGGCTAGAGGATGACCCCATTCCTTTGAGAGAAGGTCCATTTCTCCTCCCCCTCAATTTCCTGTAACATGAAACGAACTCAGGGTAAAGGACATCACCACTTCAGACAACGCAGCCTGGTCTCGGAAGCCTTTGATGTCTGCAGCGACACGTTGCTAAAAAGGAAATAAGCAACTCCCTGGACAAGGGATCTCCGCCTGACAGGAACAAAATGGATCTGTGTCAAATAGCTGCGTGTTTAGCAAATTTATATTGAAGCTTTGGCCTGGACTATACAATGTCCACTAGACAAAACTTACATAACAGCAGGACAGAGAGCCTGTCCCAACATGTTGCTACTTATTTCCCCAGCATGAAGGGAGATCTTCAAAGCACTGGCTAATGGAGGTGACAAGCTAGTACTGCCTTCATCCTGTCTCCTGGGGCAAGTCTAAGAAGCTGAGGCTCACAAAAGGGATCGAAGGAACGCCGTGTCTCCCACATCTACCCACACTTATGCCACCTTCATCCAGGTTCCAGTGGCAGTTTCTGGCGAAGCTGGATTAAGAACAACTATCAATGTTATCAATTCTGGTTTCCCACATCCCTTAAAGGGAGAATGCCCTGGGATAGCTCAGCTTCCTCCTTAGGCAGCAGTCGCTTGGGAGAGGCGGACACAGGTCAGCCACACAGCCGGGGGAGGGACCCGAGCGCGGCGCTTGTGTGACGGGGTTGAGCCGTCCCCTCTCTGCAGAAACGGCCGCACAGCGATATTTCAGGCTTTCTCTCTGTCAGGCTCCTGACTTGCACTAGAGGTAGCTGCAGATCCCAGTCAATTTCAGCATTTCTTAACTGCTGGAATGCCTTTCTAAACACTGTAATTTACCCTCAAAAGAATAGGGAGCATGCACCCTCGCCTCCCCCAGCACCACAATCTACTAACTGCCACCCCCGCCCAGACCCCACTAACCTACCTACGCAGAAGAGGAAGGAACCCTCTTTCAAAGCCTGCAACAGACGGCCAGAGCACATATGCCATGACAAGTACTTTTATTTCTTTTTAATGACATTAAACACAACTGCTCCAAGGGAAAAAACATCATAAAGAGGCACCAAACTTCAGTTTCATAATTGATCCTGACAACTCAAGTAAATCAGGCCTGCGTTAGAGGCTAAACTACAGGTTAGTTCAGGCTCTTAAAAGTAAACTCTGTAAACAGCACATTTTTACTCTTTGTCAAGACCGTGTGGTGAGAATGTCATCACGAACGAAGCAGCTCGGTAGGGCAGCTGAATGCACATACCGTCACTCCGATCAAACCGTACAGCAAGAGTGCGTCATGAAATACGAGACTGAGGGCAGCACCCACAGGATATGCAGCTTCAAATTCAGATCAAAACTCCAGATTTTACCCACCACCGTCTGTAAGGCCAACATGCCTGATAATGAGATTTCTTTGGCTTTGTTTCTTCTTCTTAAAGAATACCATGTTAACCGCTAAAGAACAGTTCTCTCCTCCCCCAGTCCAACAGATTTAATTAAGCTGCTAAAGCTTTGGAAAAACAGAATTACTTGAGCAAAGAGGAAATGTGATTGTCACATTTTCTAGTTAACCCGTCACTCATTTGATTTGGCAAAGGCAAGGCTGCCATTACACGTTCAGACTTAAACCCTCTTGTACCGGGAGTGCAGGAACCCGAGCCCAAGCGAAATGCCGCCCCTTCGCCGCCTGGGCTGACTGTGGGGAACGAAACAGCCACAGTGCCTGGTACTCCGGCTCCAGCTAATTTTTATTCTGCTGCGGTTCCGAAGGTGGATGTCTGCCCGTCTCACTCTATCATGCTAAGTTCGGGAAATCTGGGGAAGTGACTGATAGAGCGGACGTCCATTATGCCGACAGCAACAGATTTTGACTCTTGCCTCTGAACAGAACTTCTTTCCATTTGGTTCCAGAATCTAAACCAAATGTCCAAGGAAGAGACTCCTCACCTGGATAAAAACGGTAAACACTTAGCGGCATCCATCTAAGTTTACTGGTGGCTTGAGTGACTAAACTCTTCCCAAGTCAGTTTCTAAAGCAGGGTAGGGGTTTCAGATGGGTTTCTCGCACACGGAGATGGGCTGATGGAACCACAAAGGCAGACGGAGGCCGCAGGCCGCGCCACGGCAACTACGCCCAGCCTTCCCAGAGCGTGAGCAGGAGCACGGACGCCGAACTGCCAAGTCTCCCGGGATGCCGAGGGCTGGCTGTACAGAAAGAATGACCAACTCCTCGACATCCCTTAGGCTACACAGTCTGCCGAGTTAGAACACCAAACCTTAAGGTCAGGGAAGGCTTTTGGGCACAGGCTTAACCACAACAGATTAGACCCACATTAGCAGTTTTGTCAAACTGTGTATGAGAGGTTTGACCAAATGAGATGGTAACATCCAGAAGCTAAAGGCACCTCTTGTTAACTAATAATGGAGACAACAGAGTGCCTCTCCAAAGTCTCTCCCACAGGATGACTGACTCACTGACTGACACATCAACTCATCCCTGAAGGTGGGAGTGGAGCAGGTGAAACTGTAGACCAACTCACACCTCAGTAGGACTGGCTTTCTGGCCCGTCCTAGAGTGAGGACTCTGGGTGGGAAGCTCTTTAATGAAGGGAGCAGGGAGGCTGCTCTTAAGAGGCATATCTATGTCTAACAGGATACAGAAACACACACCAACAGAACCTAGTGGTCACTGGGGAAAAAGGACAATCCTTGAGCAAAGGCAGAGAAGACAGTCACAAGACCACAAATCAACAAGGGCTAGTCAGCAGTCTTCTGTCAGAGTTAAGACGTGTAAGATTTGTAAACCTATTGTGCAAAACAAATTTAATGAAGAATGGGGGTAGGGGGCAACGAAAATAAATAAATAAAGGCAGCTAGTAAGTACAAAAAAAGAGCGAAGATTTACACTCTCAATGTGTCCCTTCAGCAGGAGTCGTCCTGCACCGTCCTACTCCAGGGGGGTTACCACCTTGAAAATACTGAGAGGTATTCAGAGATGCAAATAAAAAAGTAAGAGGGGTTGTTAAAAGTGACTTATGTTCCTTTATGTCATCAGCAGTAATTAACACTGCCTCACAGCCTAGTAATCTCTTTGTTACAGGACATCAGAAGAGGATGTCTTTTGGGCACCAGAAGTAGACTTCACCTCTGTGCAGGTGCTCTGCCTGCGCCTCGGGGTTCCGGCTTAACGCTGGCTCTCAAGAAGTGGTCACCTTCAGTTTAAATTAAAAAAAATAACAACTTAACAGTGCTTAAACGCATGCACACAAACAAGAAGGCGCTCATACAAAACAGTTTCAAGTCAGCCACAGGAATTTCCAAAAGGTGACAAGTTCTTTTAAATAAAAATCTTGTGAAAAATTAAAATTCAAAATCTACAAAGCACGAAAGAGCAGAAGAGGAGCTGCTGCTCTGAACGGGACCCGGAACAGGAGCCTGGAGAGCGACCTTCACTGCGGATGGGATGCGACAAACGGACCTGGCGGCAAGTCTGGGAGGCGCTGGAAGCGATGGTGGCTTCGCCTGTTCCTGTCAACCCACTGAGTCAGGCTGTATCTTTGTAGAGGTTTCTGTCGGAACCGAGCGTAGTTTCTGTAAGGAGAAAGGGAAAATCAAAACAGGAAAGAGGAGTGTTTCAGCTGGAACGGCCACAAGTGCACAAAAAATGGCCTAAGGCAACTATTTGAAGAGTATCTTTACTTTTGGATATCAGACACTAATTTTACATTTCAATCCTCACAATTTTAGAAATTTTTTTACTGTTTTATTTATATGAAAGTCACAATGTAAGTGCTATTTCTTTCCAACTCCCAAAGCCAGCTTGCCACACAGGTATTATGGTGATACATGTCATATATGCAATGTTAAGGAAACCCGATACATCATGTAAAATAACACTTAAGTAGGCAAAAAAATATTTCGTCCCTCAAGAAACATTTAGAACAGGATCTGTATCTCACTGCCTCAGACTTGTACTTCCAACAGGCCCTCATTGTCTGATACGGCTCAAGGTTGCTCAGGACACGGCAGTTAAAATTAGAATAAAACTCCCAGAGAAGGTAAGTCATCATGTGAGTACCACGTTGCAAGTTTGGAGACTGAATAATTAATAGCACGGACTGAAAGTAAAGTTTCTTCAGATTCCCCTTTAGTCACCCTGGTCCTTTAGGCTGTGGTTCTGACAAAGACCCTGTTAGATAATCTGAGCTCCTTCTCAACTCCAGCTGCCGCTAACAACTACCTGGGAAGCTTTTTAAAGATTGAAATTCTTGGCCCCCAACCCCAACCCCTGTCTTAATGACTCAGAATCCCTCGAGTCAGGGATCTGTATCTTCAGACATCTCCACAGGTGATTATGAGTAGCCAGAACTGTTATCATATTTTATGACATTTATCTAGCCCTATATGTAAGTACTTGCTGAATTCTGTAAATACCTCACCTCATTTAATGCTAACAACAATCCTACCAGAAAAGCACTCTGATTAATATCTTGTACAGGTAAGGAAACTGAGTCTCAGGTTAAATAACTGGCCCAAGGTCATAAAGTGGAGTAAGTGTAAGAGCCTGGATTTGAATTTGTACCTGTCTCCAGAATTCATCCACTAAGCATTCCACTGCCCTGTCTGAGATCTGCTTTTGGCAACTAGAGAGAAAACAGAGTATGGAGGTCCTGAGGTGGGAACATGTGTGACATACTCGAAAAATAGCAAGGGAGCTAGTGTGACTAGAACAGAATGAGCAAGGGGAAGAGTCACAGGAGATGAGGTTGGTGAGCTAACCACGTCACCCCAGGCCACTGTCCTTACAGGGGACTGTGAACATGGGAAATGTGAGATGGAAAATTTTGAGCAGAGAATCTGAATTTCTTGGGCTGCAGAGTTGAGAATAGTAGACAGGCAAAGGCAGAAGCAGGAGACCATTTAGAAGACTTGCAACAGTGCAAGTGAAAATGATGAGAAATGGTCACCTTTTGGCTATATGTTATTGGTAGAGCTTCTAGGATTTGCTAATGGACTGAATAGGGGGTGAGAAAGGACTCAAAGAGGACGCCAAAGTTTCTGTACCTAATCAATCCATAAAACCACACTGCATCAAGAATCCAGAAGACTTCATAATAGAAAGTCCTTCTGACATCCTATTAGTCCAACACGTTAGTTTTACTGATGTGAGGACCAGAGAAATGGAGTTGATCACAATCATACAGCTGGTTATGAACTGCAAAGCTAGTACCAGACCCCACGCGTCCTGCACTTCAGTCTAGTTCTCACTCCACTCTACTGCTGCTTTCCTACCTCTGCAATTACACAGTTACACCCAATTCCCCACCACATTCCTCCTGCCGCCAAACTCTACCCTTCTCCTCCTCCTTCTGATCGCCCACTCACCGCATGGTGAGGTCCGAAGGATGCTGCCATTTTGGGTTTGGCACCTGATGAACTTGATCCATCAAGGCGTACAGTTCTCCCAAGGCACCTGTGACACAGAGGGACCGTGGTTAGGAAGCAACTCCGTGACCGGCCATATCACCCTAGGTCAAAGCACGTGCTCCCAGGGAAAGAAAAAAACAGGCACTGGTCCTAATACGATCTACGATTATCACAAGGGGTCAGCACAAAAACCGTAAGCCAGTGAGGGCAGCGCGCTCTCAGGATGATGGTGATGACAACGACGACGATGACAATGATGGCGATGGAGCAGCAATGATGACGGCCACCATTCATTCATTTAACAGTCATTAGCTACTACAGTGTGTGAGAAACTTTGTTGGGCCCTAGAATATGGTAGTAGACAAGACACTGCACCTGCCCTCAGTTAAGTTTATAAGGAGACGGGTGATTCCCAAACTTGTGATACGTGTGTGACAGGAGGAACACAGGCTGCTATGTGAGCACAGAGACTGGAGGGTGGAGGTTTGAAAAAGCCCTCTCCCGGGGAAGTCAACTATGCGCAGTTACTGAGATTGAGAGGGGTAGAGGTCGGGGGTCCAAGAGAAATAGCTAATACAAAGGCTCAGAGATATAAGACAGCAAAATACATTCAAGAAACAAGAGAAGCTGGGGCACCTGGGTGGCCTAGTCAGTTAAGCCAGTTAAGCTGGTTTTGGCTCAGGTCATGATCTCACAGTTTGTGGGTTCAAGCCCCACAGAGGGCTCTGTGCTGACAGTGCAGAGCCTGCTTGGGATTCTTTCCCTCTCCCTCTCTCCCCACACTCCCCCTGTTCATGTTGTCTCAGTTTCTCTCAAAAATAAACTTAAAGAAAGGAAGGAAGGAAGGAAGAAAGAAAAGAAAGAAAGAGAAAAGTTGAGAATAGAAGGCAGGTGGGGGCTTTTTGTTAAATAAGAAAAATTGCTGGAGGCAATTTCTCAACCATCTGGGAGCCTGGCAAGGTGCTAAGCACTTTACATTCTATCTTATGGAGACAGAGGTTATTAAAACATCACTTTGGGGAGTGCCTAGGTGGCTCAGTCGGTTAAGCATCCCACATCAGCTCAGGTCATGATCTCATGGTCAGTGAGTTCGAGGCCTGCATCAGGTTCTGAGCTGACAGCTCAGAGCCTGGAGCCTGCTTTGAATTGTGTGTCTCCCTCTCTCTCTCTCTCTCTTCTCCTACCCCACTTGCGCTCTGTCTCTCAAAAATGAATAAATGTTAAAAAAAAAATTAAAACAAAACAAAAAAAAAACCACATCACTTTGGAGGGACACCTGAGTGGCTCAGTCAGTTAAGTATTTGACTTCATTCAGCTCAGGTCATGATCTCATAGTTCAAAAGTTTGAGCCCTGTACTGGGCTCTGTGCTGACAGCTCAGAGCCTGAAGCCTGCTTCAAATTCTCTCTCTTGCTTTCTCTCTCTCACTCTCTCTCTCTTGCTCTTTCTCTCTCTCACTCTCTCTGCCCCTCCCCCACTCATGCTCTGTCTCTCTCAAAAATAAACATTAAAAAAAATTTTTTTAAACATCACTTTGGAGATGGGAAACTGTAGCTCAGCAAGGTGGACCTGCCTTAAATGCTCATTAAACTGATCCCAAAACTAGCTCCTGTTTGACTGTATGCTTTTCTGATAATGCTAATTTTGCACGTAGGGGCTGAGACTTGGGCTCAGCTTCTGCTCACAAAAGCAGAAATTATGATTAGAGAGAATAAAATAATTTCTCTTGACCAGTGGTTCTCAAATTTTAACATGCATCATAATCAGCCAGAGGAATTATAAAATTGATAGCTGGGTCTGACCCCCAGAATTTCTGATTCTGTAGGTCTGGAGTGGGACCTGAAAATTTGCATTTCTAATAAATGGCCAAGTGAGGCTGAGGCTGCTGGCCTGGGAGCCACCCTCTGAAACCCACTGCCCCAGACAGAAGAGACTTTTCTTTCAGCTAGTTTACATACTGCTCATTGCCTCCATTGTGCTCTCAGAAACCAGAAGTGGTTTAACTAGGCTACAGCCCATCTTTTCAAGTTCTGGGAAAAATATTTACTTAGCTTTTAGGTCCCATCTAATTTATCTGAAGCCTTAAGAAGCCAAGCTCTGTGAAGAAAGGATATACTTTGAAATTAGGCAGACTTAAATCAGAATTCCAATCCAGCCACTAACTAACTCTAAGACCCTGAGCAAAGCATTTCACTTCTAGGCCCACTTGACCCTTCTATGAAATGTGGTCAATAATATGTAGCATGAAGTTGAATATTAGGAATAGAGTACATAAAAGACTTAGCATATTGCCTAGCACAAAGCTGTAAGTGGTAGCTATTGTGATTGAGGTGTTACAGCCACAGGCCTATGTGAGTTTGCAAAGACTCTTCAAATCATGTGACAATCACCTCTCTGTAAGGAAAAATGTTTATCAAGTGGATCAGTCTACACATAAACTATGACGTGTTACAGCACTCAGCAGAAATCCTTTAACCATAATGAGATGATACTTCTCAGGAAAAATTTATAGATTCATTACAAGCTTCTTGCAGTTAAAATTAAAAAGTGCAACCAAGGGTGAAAGACGACAATTGACAAAATGAAAAATATATCTGAAACACATCTGGCAAAGTTTTAATGTCCTTATTCTACAGAAGTAATCTCCTCATAAACAAAGGAGATCAAAGGACATGAATAGGCAATTCACCAGAGTAATACAAATGATCAATAGACACAATGGAAAGATGTTCAATCTCACTAATATGGGAAGGAAACATTAATCTCACTTCTCGAGAAGGAAATATAAACCAGAAAAGAGTTTCTCCTTGAAGAAGGGAAGTAACTTTAGATTAGAAAATCCCTTGTCTGCTGATGTTAACCTAAAATCAAAGGTCTCAATCAACACAAATTGCCTTTCCCATATCCTGCTTTCACATCACTAGTATCCCATCCTTCCAGGCCTGCAAAAATGTCTCAGTGAGAGGAAAAATCAGCTTTGTAAGAATTTCAAGATATGTTTTTTCCTGCCAAAGCATCATCAAAGGAAGGCTGGCAAGATATGGATACTGTGGCATCCAATCTCAAAATGGAACAAAATCATCTGTAGTCCGTATCGGCTCACCCATCTCTTACCAGCCATAGCCTATAAAACTGTCCTGATGACAGAGGCTAAAGATATACTATAAGCCCCCTACAGAGAAACCCATTTACTTTTGGGGTACCTGGGTGGCTCGCTCAGGTCATGATCTCATGGTTCGTGGGTTCAAGTCCTGCGTCGGGCTCTCTGCTGTCAGTGTGGAGGAGCCTGCTTCATATCCTGTCTCCCTCTCTGCCCCTCACATACATGCACGCGCTTGCTCTCTCTCTCTCTCAAAAATAAATAAACGTTTAAAAAAAACTATTCACTTTAAAAGGAGGAAAAATTGGTCAGTAAAGCCCAAGGCTTCATGTATTAAACCGCTAGGAATCATAATCTAGCAGCAGCAACTTACATATAGCACTTAACCATGTTATTGGACATTGTCCTATGAGCTTTATGTATATATATGTGTATATATATTTTTTAATGTTTATTCTTATTTTTGAAAGAGAGAGAGAGAGAGAGAGAGAGAGAGAGACAAAGCCCAAGTGGGGAAGGGGCAGAGAGAGGGAGACACAGAACCAGAAGCAGGCTCCAGGTGCTGAGCTGTCAGCATCTAGCCTGGCACGGGGCTTGAACTCACAAACAACAAAACCATGAGACCATGACCTGGGCTGAGATAGGACGCCTAACCAACTGAGCCACCCAGGTGTCCCGTGCTTTACCTATTTTAACTCATTTGTTCCTTATAGTAATCCTATGAGGTATTTTCCCCATTTCACAGATGAAGAAACTGAGAAACAGAGAAGTAACAGGTCACACAGTTAGTAACAGAGCCTGAATGACAACGATATATCATCACTGAGTTGAGTTTCCTTAAATTTTTTTCTGGGACTGACATTTCATAGTAGGGATTAGAAAGAATCATATCACAGTATGTCTACTCACACACCCACTTATTACCTCACACAGTACTAAGTAAACAAGGGCTCAATAATCAGGTCTCAGCTCACGCATCGACAAATGTTAGTTTTCCTTAACACTAAGAAGAACTTCCTGAGGGACTATGGGAACATTTATTATTAGTAAGACTTAATGATCTAGAGATAATGAAAACTACATTTATCAAACATTTATCATGTGCCAGGCACTTTGCTAACAGCTTTGCATGTACCCTACCCCCCGTCTAATCTTAACCACCACAGGAGGCAAATACCATGATCTCCATTTTATTCATGATTAAACGAAGCCTAGAAAAGATACTCATCTATCATCTAGTAAATGGGAGAGCCAGAATTCAAACTCAGGTGGAGCTAATAATCCAAAGAACCTTATTTCAGCTCATCGCTTCTATCTCTTCTTCCAAATTTAGAGATGCTAACAAGAATGGAAACGTTTGAATTTTCTCTTCACAGACTCTAACAGATGGGCTTTCCTGGACCAACAATCAGTACCATGGGTTTATTTTAAGTTGTGGCTAAAAGGTGGTGAAGACTGTCCTTTGTTTTGTGCCTAAGAATGAAATTCATCTAAGAATGTAAATAAGAGGAAAAAACCTTAACATTTCAGGAATGAGAAAAGCAGTTCATCTAAACCTTAATCTAGAAATATATAGCTGACTAGTTTTGGTGAAAATCCAGCCTAATAACTGTCCTTAATAAGGAAGGTCAATCAATTGTTAGAAAGGAGGAATAGAAGATGCTGAGTGCTTGCTATGCCTATGGCCCTCCTGAGATCTTATATTCACCATACTTTATACATGACCTGTTTAATTCAGTGTGGCACATGACTGACCCAAAAACAGAGCATCTCTCAGCTGGCTAAGGACCCAATCAGATACTCCTTTGGAATGTGATTGAGAGCTTAAGTAATGAGAATGAAAGGAACACACAGGCAGGGCTCCAGGAGAGAACAGACACGTGAGACAGCTAATAGAAGTAGCACTGGGGGCGCTGGGTGGCTCTGTCCATTAAGCGTCCGACTTCTGCCCAAGTCATGATCTCACAGTTCGTGGGTTCCAGCCCCGCATCGGGCTCTGTGCTGATAGCTAGCTCAGAGCCTAGAGCCTGCTTCAGATTCTGTGTCTCCCTCTCTCTCTGACCCACCCCTGCTTGCACTGTCTGTCTCTCAAAAATAAATTTAAAAAATTAAAAATTTTTTATTTTTATTTATTTATTATTATTTTTTAATGTTTATCTATTTTTGAGAGACAGAAAGAGATGCAAGCAGGGGAGGGTCAGAGAGGGAGACACAGAATCTGAAGTAGGCTCCAGGCTCTGAGCTGTCACTTCAGAGCCTGACATGGGGCTCAAACCCACGAACTGTGAGATTATGACCTGAGCCGGAGCCAGCCACCCAACTGACTGAGCCACTCAGGTGCCCCCCTCCCCAAATTTTTTAATTAAAAAAATAAAAAACAGCACTAGTCACAGAGAAAGATAAGTATAAGAATCATCAATTCAGCAAGGAAAACCTGAACAGGCAACAAAGGCACCTGTTTCTGGGGGACCCAGGGCCTGGATCTACAGTGGATTCTTTTCACTGCGAGAACTGGCTATACTGTTGAGTGTCTAATCTTCATCTTCTCCTATAAATCCTTAAGCTCCGCTTACTTAAAGGCAATCATGTCTCTATTTGTTGCAATAAAAACAATACCTAATATAGGAGAGGGAATGAAGAGGGAAGAAAGAACAAAATGTGCTCTACGGGTGCAGGCTACTGCTCTTATAAATACATTAATAAAATAGGAATAAAAAGGAAAAAGATTAGTGGAAAACAAGAATGCAAATGTGCCACCTCTAGATCAACAAAACTGTGATGATCTAGTACAAATCTTGACTGATTTTCCTGGCAGACAGGGCAAAAAGCAAAAGAAAGAAATAGGAATTGTTATATATTATGTATTATGTAACTCGTTTTTGAAGTGATGTGTTAGGGGATACTGAGTGATCTAGGAATGTCCTCGACAGTAAGGCCAAATGCAAAATCAGAATTTACATAACGAATGCTGCTTGTGATGTCCAGGAAATATCTTCTAGGCACGATGAATGGGCTTACCTCCCTGTGTGAGCAACTAGAAACTGGGCAAAATCTATGAAACGACTGTTTTCAGACTGCTCAGAATCATGATTCCCAAGAAGGGAAACCACTGAGGTGCACCTTGAAACTTCTTAGGAGTCTCTGAGTCGTAACTTTTCAAAATAAAAAGTTAAAAATGAAGGTGAAACACTTTGCAAATAAACTAACCCAAAGAGACTTCCTCACCAGCAGACCTACACTATAAGAAACTAAAAGTTCATCAGGAAAAAGTTAACAGATGGAAAAGACTCAAGAGCACTGAAAACAGTCAGAATGTGAGTAAACACAAAAGACTTTTTCTCATTTAAAATAGTCTTTCAAAAATAACTATATAAAATAAAACTGTGCTGGGGCAGCTGGGTGGCTCAGTCAGTTGAGCATGCAACCTCCACTCAAGTCACGATCTCACAGCTCAAGAGTTCAAGCCCCATGTTGGGCTCATTGCTGTCAGCACAGAACCTGGTTTGGATCCTCAATTCCCCTTTCTCTGCCTGTCTCCCACTCGCGTTCTCTCAAAAATAAACAAACTTCAAAAGAAAAAATAATAAGGTGTTGATGGTTAAAGAAAAAAATATATATATATGTAAAGTGTATAAAAACAATTGCATAAAAAACAGAATGGAGATTTGAAAGTGTATTGTTATTAGGGCCTTATGTGTTAAGTGGCATATTATTTGAAGATGGACTAATAAGTTTGAAGATGCATATTGTAGGGACGCCTGGGTGGGTCAGTAGGTTAAGCGTAGGACTTCAGCTCAGGTCACGATCTCAGTTTATGAGTTCGAGCCCTGCGTCGGGCTCTGTGCTGACAGCTCAGAGCCTGGAGCTGCTTCAGATTCTGTGTCTCCCTCTCTCTCTGCCCCTCCCCCGCTCACACTCTTTGTCTCTAAAAAATAAATAAATGTAAAAAGATAAAGATGTATATTGTAAACAATGGAATCACAGCTTGCAAAGTGTGTCCAAGAACCCCTGGGAGTCCCTCAATACCCTTTTGAGGCTTAATGAGGTCAGACTTATTTTCATAACGACACTAAGATGTTATTGTCTTTTCCACTTGCATTTCCACTGTCTAGGGGGCCTGGGCAGCTCAGTCGGTTGAGTGTCCAGATATTGATTTTGGCTCAGGTCACGATCTTATTAGGATCGTGTGATGGAGCCCCATGTCAGGGAATTCTCTGCCCCTCCTCTGCTCTCTCTCGTGCATGTGTACGCTCTCTCTCAAAATAAATACATAAACATTTTTTAAAAGCATGCTGTGGAGTCCTCAAGAGGCTGTACGACATGATACAGAGTGCAGAACTACATGTGAGGACCTAGCAGTCTTCTATGTAGCCAGGCATTAAAAGAGATGTGCAAAAATGTAAGTCAATGCCATTCTTTTTCCTAAATTTTTGGTTTCGTGTTTAAAAAGTTATTTTTAGAGGCACCTAGCCGGCTCAGTCAATAGAGCCTGCAACTCTTGATCTCAGAGTCATGAGTTCGAACCCCATGCAGAGATTACTTTTTAAAGAAAGTTATTTTAATTCATTTTTTTAGATGTTAATTTATTTTTGAGAGACAGAGTATGATTGGGGGAGGGGCAGAGAGAGAGAGAGAGAGAGAGAGAGAGCAGAGGAGGGGCAGAGAGAGAGAGAGGGAGACAGAATCTGTAGCAGGCTCCAGGCTCTGAGCTGTCAGCACAGAGCCTGAGGCAGGGCTCGAACCCATAAACTATGAGATCATGACTTGAGCTGAAGACAGACGTTTAACCAACTGAGCCACCTAGGCACCCCTATTTTATTTTTTTTTATGTTTATTCTGAGGGGAGAAGGGGCAGAGAGAGGGAGATAGAGAATCCCAAGCAGGCTCCACACTGTCAGAGCAGAGCCTGATGCAGGGCTCCAACTCACGAACCAGGAGTTCATGACCTGAGGAGAAATCATTAACAGAGTTAACGTATACATTTTACATGATCCCAATTTTTCATGACTCCAGAATTTTCTTCTGGAGCTTGAAGTTTTATTATAAAGTTAACTTAGAAGAATAAGCAACAAATAGTGAGGAAAAAATTGGTGGAATGGGTGCAATGGTGGACCCGACAGACTACTGGCCGTAGGGGATGTTAAAACAGATTATAGGATCACGATAGTTAAAAGGGCATAGACACACTTCCCTGTATAGACACACTAAAAGTAGAAGAGATAACAAACTTCAGAAATACATTCATTGTATATGAGTACTTTAATATATGATAATCATGACCTGAACCGAAATCAAGAGACAGGCGCTTAACTGACTGAGCCACCCAGGTGCCTCCTCCAAAAATTATATTTAGTAAAAATACATAGTTTCTGTTACAATGAGTTTATTATTTTAAAGTATAATAAAAATAATTTTTCAGTTCTTTTAATATGATTAAGTTAGATAGATGTAACCCACATGAACCAAAAAAAACATTTTTTGGGGTCCTTAATTTGTAAGTATAAATGGGTCCTGAGACCAAAACTTCTAAGAACTATTACCCTAGACAACCATGAAAAATAAAACAAAGAGGTATAGGTAATAAATCAAGCATAGAGATAAAAAGGAACACTAAAAAAATACTTTAAAAACAACAAAATAGGGGACTCCTGGCTGGCCCAGTCAGTGGAGCCTGGAATTCTTGATCTCAGGACATGAGTTCAAGCCTTATGTTGGGCGTGGATGGAGCCTACTTTTAAAAAAATTGTAGGGGCGCCTGGGTGGCTCAGTTGGTTAAGCGTCCGGCTTTCGGCTTCGGCTCAGGTCATGATCTCGCAGTTTGTGGGTTCGAGCCCCACGTCGGGTTCTGTGCTGACAGCTAGCTCAGAGCCTGGAGCCTGCTTCCGATTCTGGGTCTCCCTCTCTCTCTGACCCACCCCTGCTTGTGCTGTCTCTCTCTGTCTCTCAAAAATAAATAAAAAACATTAAAAAATTAAAAAAAATTTGTAAAACATAAAAACTAGCAATAATAAGAAAGCCTTAAAAAAAAGGGACAATAAAAGATGAAAGAAAAAACAAAGAACCAATAGACAAATAGAAAACAAATAACAAGATGGCAGATTTAAAACCCACCATACTGACTAACACTTAAGATTTAGATTATGAGGGGCATCTTGGTGGTCTGACTTCACCTCAGGTCATGATCTCACTGTTTGTGAGTTCAAGCTCCATATCAGACTCTGTCTGTGCAGACAGCTCAGTAGCTCTGGAGCCTACTTCAGATTTTGGGTCTCCCTCTTTCTCTGCCCTTCTCCTGATGGCACTCTGTCTCTCTTAAAAATAAACAAACATCAAAAAAAAAAAAAAAAAGAAAGACTGAGATCGTGAAAGTGGGGGGGAAAAAAGGCCAGACTCAACCATACAGTGTCTATAAGACATCCACAAAGATATGAGGGGCACCTGGCTGGCTGGGTTGGGACGACTATGCGATTCTTGATCTTGGAGTTGTGAGTTTGAGTCCCATGTGCGGATAGAGAGTATTTTAGTGAAAAGAGGCTGGAATAGTTATATTAATGTGAAACGAAGTGATTCCCAAACAGAATATTAGTAAAAATGCAAGTATTGAATGTTGCTAAGAGTAAAAACAGTTCATAATGATGAAGGGGTCAATTTATCAAGATGATATAATATTCCTATAAGTGTATGCATCCAATAGCAGAGACTCAAAATACATGAGGTAAAAACTCAGAACTGAAAGGAGAAACAGGAAAATCCACAATTAGAGCTGGAGATACTTAGACACTCCTTTTAGTAAGAAAAATCTGTAAGGATATAGAATTGAACACCACCAGCAACCAATAAAATCTCACAAAAATGTATAGAACACTCCATCATCAGAAATATATACTTTCAAGTGCACAGGGAACATTCACCATAGCAGACCATATGGTGGGCTATAAAAATAAGACTCGGCATATTTAAAAGAATTGAACTCCTACCGAGAATATTCTCTGACCACAAGGGGATTAAGCTACAAGTAAGATTGCTGAAGATTCCCAAATATGTGGAAATTAAGCAACACACTTCTAAATAACCCACAGGTCAAAGAAGTAATCACAGGGGAAATTAGAAATTACTTTCAGCCAAATGAAAATGAAAATATATCAAACTTTGTAGGATGCACCTAAGCAGCACTTAAAGGGAAAACCTGTGGCTTTAAACGCTTGCAGAAAATAGAAAGGTCTCAGATCAGTGATCTAACCTTCCACATTTAAAAGCTAGAAAACAAAAGCAAATTAAACCCAAAGTAAGTGGAAGGAAAGAAACAACAAAGAATAGAAAAAAAATATAATAGCCAAAAACAATATAGAAATATGAAACTAAAAATCTACTTTGGGGGGAAAATCAGTAAAACTGAAAAACCTTTAACTAGATTGTCCAAGAAAAAAAAGATACATTACCAATATTAGAAATGAAACCGTGACCACCACTACAGATCCGACAGTAATTAAAGGAACCTTTAGGGAAACATTATGAATAATTTTATGCCAATAAATTTATCAACATAAACTGGAAAAATTCCCTATAAGAAACAATTTTTATTTATTTATTTATTTAATATTTTAAATGTTTATTTATTATTTTGAGAGAGAGAGAGCGAGAGAGCGAGAGATGGAATGTGAGTGGAAGAGGGGCAGAAAGAGAGGAAGACCCAGAATCCAAAGCAGGCTCCAGACTCTGAGCTGTCAGTACAGAGCCCAAAGCGGGGTTCTAACTCACAGACTGAGAGATCATGACCTGAGCTGAAGTCTGACGCTTAATGGACTGAGCCACCCAGGCACCCGGAGACACAAATTTTAAATAGAATCAAAGATAAAGAATTTCTGAAAAGCCCTGTATCTATTACATCTGTTCTTTGACACCTGCCAGAAAGAAAACTCCAGGGTTGGATGGCTTTGCTGATGAATTCTATCAAATATTTAAAGGAAGAAATGAGAGGCGTCTGGGTGGCTCAGTTGGTTAAACATCTGACTTCAGCTCAGGTCATGATCTCACACTCGTGGGTTCGAGCCCCACGTTAGGCTCTGTACTGACAGCTCGGAGCCTGGAGCCTCCTTCAGATTCTGTGTCTCCCTGTCTCTCTGCCCCTCGCCCTCGCATGTTCTCTGTCTCAAAAATAAATAAAACATTAAAAAATTTAAAAATAAAAAATAAAGGAAAAAATGATATCAATCCTACATAAACTGAGAAAACACTTCCCTACTCATTTTATGAAGCCAGTATTACCACAATATTTAAACTAGAGAACGATACAATAAAAACTAAAACCCAATACCCCTTGTGAACAAGACATAAAAACTCTTAAAAATATTAGCAAACTGAATTAAGGATAAATTCGTTAAGACCAGTGAGTTTATCCCAGGAATGCAAGTTAGCATAATAGTCAAAAATCAATAAATGTAATACACCATATTATAGAATAAAGGAGAAATATCAATATGACCTTCTAAATAAATGCAGAAAATTCAACTGACAAAATTCACCACTCATTCATGATAAAAACTCCCACCAAACTAAAAACAGATGGGGAACTTCCTCAAACCTGAACAAAGGGTATCTATGATAAATCTACAGCTAATATCACAGTTAATTTACTAGAGATCCTACCCAGTGCAACAAAGCAAGAAAAGTAAATGAAAGGCCCGTATAGATTGGAAAAGAATAATGTGTCCTTATTTGCAGATATTATCATGTTAACACAGATAATCCTAAGAGATTAAAAAGATACCAAAAGTATCAAAACCACAAGGAGACAGCACCTCACACCAGTCAGAGTAGCTAGTATCAAAACAACAAAAAATAACAAGTATTGGTAAGGATGTGAAGAACAGGGAAGCTTCATGCAATACTGGTAAGGAATATAAATTGGTACAACCACTATGGAAAATGGTATGGAGATTCCTCAAAAAATTAAAAATAGAGATACCATATGATACAGTAATTCCACTACTGAGTAATTACCCAAAGAAAATGAAAACACCAATTTGAAACAATATGTGCACCCCTATGTTTATTGTGGCATTATTTACAATAGTCAAGATATGGAAGCAACCCAATTGTCTATAATAGATGCATGGATAAAGAATATGTCACACACACCCACACCCACCCACACCAACAGGAATATTAGCCAGCCATAATAAAGAATGAGCTCTTGCCATTTGAAACAACATACATGGACCCAGGCAGTATAATGCTGAATAAAATAAGTCAGAGGACAAATACCATCAGTTCACTTATATATGAAGTCTAAAAATAAAACAAACAAATAAACAAAACAAAAAGTTCAAAAAGACTCTTAAACACAGAGAATAAACTGGTAATTGCCATCAGCAAGGCAGGTGAGGGCGTGGGTGGGGGAATGGGTGAAATACAGGAGATTAAGAGGTACAAACTTCCAGTTATAAAATAAGTAACTCATGGAGACGGGAAGTACAGCATACAGAATATAATCAGGAATATTGAGTAGCACTGTAGGACAGATGGTGACTCCACTACGGTGGTGACCATTTATTAAATTATAAAAAAGCATTAAGATGCTGATGAATTTAACAAAATAGGTACAAAATCCGTACAATAAAAATGACAAAATACTACTGACAGAAAATAAAAAGTTACTGACAGAAATTAAAGAGGCCATAAATAAATGAAGAAATATAGCCTGTTCCCGGATTAGAAGCCTTTATATTGTTATGATGTCAGTTCTCCCCAAACTGATCAATTATAGGTTCCATACAATCCCAATGAAATACCCAACAGGTGTTTTTGACCAAACTGATAAGCCGAAGTTAATTTTTAAAAAAATTATAGAAATCCAAATAATTTCAAGTCTTGCTATATATTGGCATAAGAAAAAATATGTGTGTGTGTGTGTGTATATATATATACCAATTGAATATACATATTGAATGTATATATCAATTGAATATATATGAATTGTATATGTGTGTGTGTATACATATATATCAATTGAACATAACAGAGAATTCAGAAACCCATGGAAAGGATAATCTTTTCAAAAAATTTAGAATATTCACATACCAAAAAACTACCTTTAAGCCTTTGCAGTATAAAACCCACAATAAATAGTATGATCACTTTGCGAAAGTTATAGAAACACTAAATGACTCAGCAATTCCAATCCTAATCATTTACCCTAGAGAAATGAAAACACATATCCATACAAAACCCCATATATGAATGTTCATAGATGCTTTATTCATAACAGCCAAAAATCAGAGAGACAGATGTCTTTCAACAAGTGACTAGATGAAACTATAGTATATTCATACAAGAAAAAATTCAGCAGCAAAAGTACAGAACTACTGATACACATAGCAACATGGATAAATATCTTAAAATTATTCCAAGTAAAAGAAGCCAAACACAAAAGAGCACATACTGCATGATTCCATTTATATGAATCTCTAGAAAAGACAAATCTAATTATAGTGACCAAAAAGAAATCAGTGCTTTCCCAGTGCGGGAGTGGGATAGAGATAAAATGACTGAGATAGAGCACAAGAAAAATTGGGGGATGCTGGGAATGCTCTCTCAATCTTGATTGTTATGATGATTTAACAGGTATATAAATACGTCAAAGTTCAGCAAAAAGTACACTTAAAACGGGTACATTTTAGGGGCATCTGGGTGGCTCAGTCGGTTAGACTCTTGACTTTGGCTCAGGTCATGATCGCATGGTTTGTGAGCTCAAACCCCTCATTGGGCTCTGGGCTGACAGCATGGAGCCTGCTTGGGATTCTCTCTCCCTCTCTCTCTGCCCCTACCCCACTTGCTCAATCTCTCTCAAAATAAATAAATAAACTAAAAAAAAAACAAAAACCCAACACTATAAAATGGGTGCATTTTATTGCATGTAAAGTATACTTCAATAAATCTGATTAAAAACACAGGTCAAGGCATACATCCAGAAAAACAGAGATTGACTGCATGAGTTTATCTCCTCTTGCTCCCAAGATCTCTTACTAAATTAGAAAAGAAAGGACTCAAATAAATGGCCTTAGCAACCATCTAAAGAAACTAGAAAAAGAGCAAATGAAACCCAAAGTAAGCGATAAAAAGGACATAATACATTACAGAATGGAAATCAATGAAACAGAAAACAGAAAAATAAAGAAAAATTAGCGAAACAAAAGCTGGGTTCTTTTTAAAAGGTTTTACATAATAGTATTCATAAACTTTTAGCCAGAGTGATTGGGAGAAAACACAAATTACTGATACCAAGAATGGGAAGATGACATCACTAGAGAAAACTATATAAAAGGCTAATAAGAGAATGTTACTAACTTCACTCTAATAAATTTAACAACTTGGATAAAATGGTCAAAGTCCTTGAAAGACTACCAAAGCTCACTCAAGAAGAGATACCAATTCTTCTATACAAACTCTTCCGGAAAATTTGAGGAGGTAGGAATACTTCCCAATTCATTCTGTGAGGCCAACATTACTCTGATACCAAGACCAGATCAAGAGATTATAGGAAAAGTATAAACCAATATCCCTTATTAAGGCAGATGCAAAAATTCATAACAAAATTTTAACAAATCAACCCAATGCTATCATCATAAGGATAACACTTTAAGACCAAGTGCAGAATGCATAAAACCAGGAATGCAAAACTGGCTTAACATTGAAAAATCAAATAATAAAATTCTCAATTAATGAACTTTAAAAAATCTCCATAACACTGTATGATCATCTCAATAATGCAGAGGAAGTATTTAACAAAATCCAACATCCATTTCTAATAAAACTCTCAACAAGCTATAAATAGGAGAGAACATCCTAAAGTTGATAAAGGGTATCTAAGAGAAACCTAAAATAATAGTTAATGGTGAAAGACTAAATGTTTTCTTCCTAAGAGCAGCAACAATTTACTTGTACTACTTGTATTAAACATTGTACTGGAGGTTCAAGCCAGTGCAGTATGGCAAGAAAAGCAAATAAAAGGCATCCAAATTGGAAAAGAGCAGGTAAAAATGTGTTTATTTGCTGATGACATGGTCAAATATGTAGACACTGATGCAATCTGCACAAAAGGTACCAAAACTAACAAGTGAATTTAGCAAAGCTGCAGACTATAAGGTCAATGTACAAAAATTAACTAAATTTCTATACACTAGCATGAACAATCCTTTGTAAAAAATAGGAGCATTTGGAATTTATATACTGTTGGTGAGAATATAAAATGGTACAACCACTCTGGGAAACAGTTTGTGGAGTTTCTAAAAAGTTAAATAACAACAAACAAACAAACAAACATAAAACAAAAAACTGAGAAAGCTAAACATATACCTACCATATGATCCAATCACTTTACTACTAGATTTTTACTCAAGAGAAATGAAAGCATATCCATATAAATTTTGTACATGAATGTTCATAAAAGCTTTATTTGTAATAGCCAAAATTTGGGAATAATCCAAATGCCCATCAATAGGTAAATGGATAAACAAATTGTGGTATATTTATATAATGGAATATATAATGGAATAATACTCAGCAATAAAAAGGAATAAGCTATCAACAAAATGATGAATTTCAAAATAATTATGCTTCAAGAAAGAAGCTAGTATATACGACATGATTCTATTTACATAAAATTCTAGAAATTACAAACTATAGTGATACCAGATCAGTAGTTGCCAGGGGAAAGGAGGAGTCAAGGAAAGGCAGGAGGGAGTAATTACAAAGAGGCACAAAGAAACTTTGGGGTATGGTATGTTTATCTCAATTGCAGTAAGTTTCATGGGTGTATAGAAATGTCAAAACTCAACAAGCTGTATACTTTAAATTTGTGCATTTTACTGTATTTCAATTATAATAAAAAAGAAACAAAATCTTGAAATGAGAAATTAGCTCATAAATAAGAACAACACAATATGCAAAGGGAACAAAACAGGAAAAGACTTGTAGAAATCATAAATGTGAATATAAAAATAAAGAAGTCAAGGGGCATCTGGGTGGCTCAGTTGGTTAAGCATCAGACTCGTAGTTTCAGCTTAGGTCATGATCTAATAGTTTCGTGAGTTTGAGCCCCACATCTGGCTCTCTGTTGGCAGCAGGGAGCCTGTTTAGGATTCTCTCTCTTTCTCCCTCTCTCTCTGCCCCTCCCCTGCTCATGCTGTCTCTGTCTCTATCAAAATAAATAGACTTAAAAAAAAAAAAAGGAAAGTCAGTAAGAATAAAATATCCCAGCAAGTAGAATAACTGGCACAATATAATGGATAGAGAGAAGACCCTAAGAACTTACAGAGAGAAAAAGAAAGGTTACATAAAAAGGAATAAAAATGAAATTAATAACATACTTAAGAAGACTAGATGTAGGTCTCCAAAATTCTGAGGAAAACTAATTTCAATTTAGAATTCTCTACCAAACTACCAATCAAGTATGACAACAAAGACGTTTTCAGATATGGAGGGCCACCCAAATTTATCACACTTTCTCAGAAATTATCAGAGAATGGCGCCACTAAAACACATCAAGAAGAAGAAATCAGGGTCCGGGAACGGGAGTCAACCGAGGAGGGCAGCAAAAATAAATACTGGAATGACAGCTCTGCAGCAAGGCTGGAGAACAAGCCGCACAGATTGGAGCAGAAGGACAGAAGGCTCTAGGAAGGTCTCTAGAAAACATTTTTAAAGGAATTAATAAATTACTAGGTATGTTTGTGCACTTGTGGAGGGGGACAACACAGACACACAGACAACATAGATAAGGATATAAACTGCATTTGTAAAAAGATTAAGGACAAATTAATCTGTAGTTTAAAAAATAAGTGAGGTAGGGGTGCCTGGGTGGCTCGGTCAGTTGAGCATCTGATTTTGGCTCAGGTCATAATCTCCTGGTCATGAGTTTGAGCCCATATCTGTCTCGCTGCTGTTAGTGCAGAGCCTGCTTTGAATCTTCTATCCTCCTTTCTCTCTGCCCCTCTCCTGCTTGTGCTCTTTCTCACTCTCAAAAATAAACTTTAAAAATAATAATAATAAATAAATAAATAAGTAAATAAATAAATAAATAAGTGAGGGAATTAACTACTCCAGAAAAGTAAATTATTCAAGAAAATGAAACCATAATATACTACCTGGCTTTGCAGTGAATGATATTTACATAGTTGTAATAGTGATGAATACTGATATAACCACCAATAGGGAAGCTACTATCAGACAATAGAAAATACCAAGTGTTGGTGGGAGTGTAGAGAAACTGGAATCCTTGTGTACTCTTGGTGGGTCTGTAAAATAGTGCAACCACTGTGTTAAACAGTAAGGAAGTTCCTCAAAACCTTCAAAGTGGAACTACCATACCGTCTAACAGTACTTCTGGGTACATGTACAGAAGAATTGAAAGCTGGGTCTGGAGGAGGTATCTGCACACCCATGCTCACAGCAGCAGCATTCACAATAGCCAAGAAATGGAGGCAACTCAAATGTCCACTGAAGGATGAATGAATAAACAAACTGCAGCATATACGTAGAATGGAATATTATTCAGTCATAAAAAGGAAGGAAATTCTGGCACATGCTACACCACGGGTGAACCTTGAGGACATTATGCTAAATGCAATCAGCCAGTCACGAAAAGGTAAGTGCTGTTTGATTCCACTTATATGAGGTATCTAAAATAGACAAATTCACAGAAACAGAAATTAGCATGGTGGTTACCAGGAACTACAGGGAAGGGGAAAAGGCAAGTTTGAGATTTGCAAGATAAAAAAGTTCTGTAGATGTTTTGCAATAATGTGAAAAACTTAATGCTATTGAACTGCACACTTAAAAATGGTTTAATTGTGGGGTGCCTTGGGTGGCTCAGTTGGTTGTGTCTGACTCTTTGGTTTTGGCTCAGGAACTCCTCACAGTTCTTGAGTTCAAGGCCTGCAATAGGCTCCACGCTGACAGTGAGGAGCCTGCTTGGGATTCTCTCCCTCCGTTTTTCTCTGTCCCTCTCCCAGCTCAAGTTCTCTCCACACCCCCTCTCAAAATAAATAAACAGACTTAAAAATGATTTAATTTGTCAATTGGTATTATTTTTCTTAACACAATTTAAAAAAAGATTAATGGGGTCATGTCAGAAGATATGGGAGCCCACTTGAAGGAAGGAGTTCCCACTGGTCAAATTTGAGACAAAGAGAGCATTACAAAAATTAATAACTATATATAATGATTAAACACATAAATTTTTAAGAATCCATGAGGTAATAGTGATACTAAAAAAATCTTTATAGAAGAATGGAGAGTAATCATTGCAAAAGAAATTATTTAGAAAATGAATACTCTCTATACGTGTCTCTGTGTAGTAGCTGATTTAGGCAAGGATCATCAATGAATATTAAAACAATTAACACTTGTTGTGGAACAGGATATTCAAATGATACCAAAGCAACACCCCGCAGATGACTTACTAATTACAAAGGGGAAAATGTACCTTACAATGGAAAGATATGGCAGTTAATACACTACTAAAGTAATCAAATTTAGTATCACTATTAGAACACCATGCCAAAAAGAAAAAAAGACCATCCTGCCACTGCGTGGTGCCCCCTAATCTGATTAAGGATGAAATATACAACAGTGCTTATGAATTATACCAGCCAAAAATGCTTACTCTGAATCTAATCCCTCCTCTGGATCCAATTTCCAATATATAGGAAATACAGGGGACAGAGGAACAAGTTAAATGACACCACAGGGAAACAATCAGACACAATTCAGAATGTGAGACAATCTACAAAACAAGTGACCTAGGTTAAGAGAGAATAAGGAGACAATAATGAAACACGTGAACCTTGATTAGATCCTCTTTGGACAATTTACAAGAAGACATTTTTGGGACAACTGGGGAAACTGGAATATAAACTAGATACTAGATGATTTTTAAAAATCATGATTAAATATCAAGAAACATAAATAAAAAGTGTTTAACCTCACTAATTATTAAAACAAAATATGTTAAAATTTACCTATCAAATTGGTGACAATAAAAATTAATACAATTTTGGGGGGGCAGGACAATCTGGTAACATGTAACAGAGGTTTTTAAAATATTTATATACTTTACCCAGCAATTCCACTTCTAGGTATTCATCCTATAGAAATAAGAGTTGTACATAAATATTTATTGACCAGAATGTTCACTGCAGCATTACTAATGAAAATGGGCACAACCTAATTATCCAGGATGGAATACTAAATTATATAACACTTTGTAATCATTAAAAATCTTAATTTGATATATTTAACATGAAAAAGTCCTTAGAATATATGAAGTATATGGAAGAGAATAGTTATTTTTTGGATCCCAGAGGGCACAACTAGGAACTACCACTGGAAACTATAAGGAAATAGAGATTGTCTCAGTGTAAGGAATAACGTCCTAACAGAATGTTTTAAGCAATGAATGGCCTGCCTCAAGAGTTAACGAGTTTTGTTATTATTAGAATTCTAAGCAAAGGCTAAATGGTCACTTGGCGAAGATATATAGAACAGATTTATATGTTAGGAGATTGAAGAGAGGATCTTAATGCTCCTTTTCTACTCTAAGAACTTATAATTCCATATAAAGTTTTCCATTAGCTGGACTGGCAGGAAGGAAGTTGTTGGTATTTCTTTGTAAATGCTATTAAAGACTCACCTGGCATTAAACTAAAAGGAAATTATATTTATATTAGAATATTAGAGTTGAAGGACGACTTACGTTATCATATTCTGTATCAATAATATACACATTATTGATAAAGTGAAAGAAGATGATTAACCCAATGGAGAGAATTCAAACTGAATTGGCAGTAACTACTAATTTCTCTGTGTCTAATAAAGAACCTGAAGAGTTATACTTTTCCAAGGTGAAATAGCACCTAACCTATCAAAAAGGACACAAGGTACTATATGCTTCCTCTTTTTGTTTCTGGCTACTCTTTACTCCATATATCAATAGAGAAGGAATGAAATATATCCCCACTCTCCTCTGCAATTTAAACTTTAGATGCATGAGTAGTGGGCAGTGGGAAGTAACACAAAAACATGGATCACACTGGATTCCTGGAAAGCAGAAGCAAGTGCTAGAGGCCTGTGAAATTTTTAGAATGAAACTGGTGATGTTGGCAATTCAAAAAAGAATCCCCAAAAAGACACACTTAAAAAATAATAATTACCTTTTATAATGGACATTTTCAAATACACACCAAAGTAGAAAACATAGGGGTGCCTGGGTGGCTCAGTTGGTTAAGCATCCAACAACTTCAGCTCAGATCATGAGCTCATAGTCCGTGAGTTTCAACCCTGCATTGGGCTCTGTAATGATAGCTCAGAGCCTGGAGCCTGCTTCACATTCTGTGTATGTGTCTCTCTCTCTGCCTCTCCCCTGCTTATGCTCTGTCTCTCAAAAATGAATGTTAAGAAAAAATTAACAAAAAACAAAGTAGAAAATATAATGAACCCCCACATTACTATCACTCAGCTTCATTCATCAACATTTTGTTAAAGTGTTTCCTCTAATTTTCCAGAGTTTTGGCTTTTTTTTTTAAGATTTGAAAACAAATAACGACATCATGCTACTTTACCTACAAAAACTTCAGTTTGAAACAATACCCTTTCTTGCAAATAATACCAAGTATTCAACAAACGTTGGCTGCTAGGTACTGTTTGTGGCTAGGCACTGTTCTATGCATTATATTTGTGCTTACAAGTATTAATTTTCACATATGCTAAGCTTCATTATTATACCTATTTTGCAAATGAGAAAACTGAGGTTTTATTGGCTCAGGTCACAGAGCCAGTAAGCAGTGGAGTTAGGGTATGAACCCAGAAGTTAACTCTGGACTAGACTTTACTCTCCCAACCACTAAAGTATGCTGTCTTTCCTCTATACGTGTTATGCTAGCTGTTTCTTATGGGATATAGATTATTATGGCAAAGTGGGAGAGGGACTGCTAAATGGGAAAGAGACTGGAAAGATGCTGTAGTACGAGCCGCTGCTCATTGCTTTTCTAGTGAAATTTTCTCTTCTAAATGCCCCAAACAAGAAGGGAAATATAATTGGATATCATCAGTGTGAACTGCCAAGGACATAAAAGAAAGTCACCTCACAGAGGGAAAAGCAATCAAGTATCTCCCACAGAGGTTAAACACACACACAAACCTCTTTTAATCTGCCCCTTCACTTAATGACCTGGGGCAAGGAGGTCTGGGCCAATGGGAGAGGAGTATCTCTAATTCCACCAGACCTCTAAAATGGTTCAAACGAGGGGCACGTGGGTGGCTCAGTTGGTGAAGCCTCTGACTCTTGATTTTGACTCAGGCAGGTCATGATCACACGGTTCATGACTTTGAGCCCTGCGTTGGGCTCTACATGGACAGTGCAGAGCCTACTTGGGATTGATTCTCTCTCACCCTCTCTCTCTCTCTGCCCCTCCCCTGCTGTCTCTAAATAAATAAATAAATAAACTTAAAAAAAAACTTTAAAACAGTTCATACAAAACGATCTCACAAGCAGAGGGCTGAGCAATCAGTACAAGTAGTATTTGACTCCTTAATGAAATCTTTGAGTAAAAAAATAAAAGGATCTGGAATGAAAAATTCTTCTGGCTGATGCCTCAGTTCCAAAACTACTATATAATTAAAGATTTGTAAAAAGAAAAAAAGGGGGGGAGGAGAGTCTTCTCCGAATCTTTGGTCAAGAATTTTCCTAAGATTCTTCCTAGTAATCTGTGACAGATCTTCGAGTAACAATTCTTTTTCCCAGGAGCCTACCTAGGGCATCCTCCACTCTCCCCAGACACAAACAGAAGTGCTCCTTCCTTGTTCCTAGTGCACGTTACACATAGTTCTCTTGGAGCACTCTTCAATATTGCGATGTCATCATCTTTACCTTCTCTGGACTACCAACTCCTAGAGAGCCAGGGCCCTACTTTGGTCCTCTTTACATTTCCAATCCCTAATCTTCAAACCTAGCACCACTGAAAATATTTGAGGAAGATTTGCTAAGGGAATAGAGAAAGAAGCTGAAGATGACCAAATATGGAGTGATCTTTAGAAGATCACTTTTCCCAGTGCCTCTCTAACCTCAGCCCCTTCAGTATAGCCCACAAGCTCCCCTCTCTTTAGGAGTTTTCCCACCAGCTGCTAGTCCAGCATGAATGATAACATGGACTATACTCTTTTGAGGGCTTTGCTTTGTAATAGCTTTTAATGGACTAGGGAGAACTCAGCTTGAAGAATCTGGAAGGTAGTCAAAACCTTTTATTCAAATGCCAAGACACAGAATATTATTTGAAATGCCTGCTGGTTTACATTTAAATCCTGAAGGAAAGAGAAATAAATAACTCCAAACAAAACATTAATGCTTACTAAGCAAGCCCTGGTCATCCACTTCTATTTTTCAGACAAAATACTCTATCAGAAAACGACAGGTCTGGTGACAGTCCTCAGTCATGGGGGAGGCACTCTTCACGTACTGGTATGAGTCTCCTTAGAGCCCTCTCTAATACTGGTTAGCCAAACCACGTGGGGTATTATTTGGTTAGACAATCCTTTAAAGTAAAAATCTTTGGGTAAGGAAGTTATCTTTCTCATCAATTTTAGAAAATTCAAAATCATCTCCCAGTTTAATCTATATTACACTGGGAAAAAAAGCGGAGTCCCATCACATCTTTTACACACCATTCTTTGGTTACCATGTTACCTTGGTTAGTGTCCTTCGGGTGTGTTATATGAGCAATGACTTCCTTGAGATAACTTTGCTTCTGCTTTTCTAGATCTGATTGTGAAAACGTCGGAACATTAGTCCTTGAACAAAACAAACCAGGAGGAAAAACAGTCCATTAGAACCACGAGTATAGTGTTTGTAGAGAGAAGTCACATACTGCCGATTAGTTAGAACTAACTTTCAGAGGCAAAATACTCTTTAAGATCCAGTGACAGAAGACAGTTAGTCATGTAGTATAAAGCTGAAATCAAGTACGGAATTGAGAAAAAAAAGGAAGATGAGTGATTTGAGGAAAAAAAGTGAAGAGTATCCAGTCCCCAGAGAAAGTAAACACTTGTTGAGTATTTCAAGGTTAAACAGGAATTAAGTTCACAGAGCCACAGAAAAACTCAAGGAGATAAAGACCAAAAAGAACCAGCTGGATGTGGCAGTTAGAACGCTGGTGACCTTGGCAAGAACAATTTCTGGCCCTTGCTCATCCTGTTTGCACTGTACTATGGAGTCAGTGGATGAGAATACGGAGATAATAAATTCATAACTGTTCCAAGTAGCCTGACTTGGCTCTTTGGTATAATTTCCACTGTAAGTAACTCACAAAGTTTCCCTCAATTATGCAAAGAAAACAAAACAAAAAACCAAAAAAAAACTGGGACTAAGGACAGTAGTCAAAGGGAACTTTATTTGTAATACATTAAAAAAAATTTAAAGCAGAGGGGCACCTGGGTGGCTCAGTCGGTTAAGCTTCTGACTCTTGATTTCAGCTCAGGTTATGGCTTGTGGTTTGTGGGTTCGAGCCCTGCATAGGACTCTATGCTGATAGTGCAGAGTGCTTGAGATTCTCTCTCTCTGCCCCGTGTTCGTTCTCTCTCTCTCTCTCAAAATAAATAAACTTTTAATCCCATTGTAAGGAAGCTAATCTGACTCAACCTAAAAAATAGCTCTGCGAATTGAAAAGGCCCATGTGGAGACACTGCCATCTCCTGGCAACAAGAGAACAGACTGTAAAGCGACCCAAATCTGCAACCTCTACTAGAATTTCCCCCCAAGGACAGCTGCATTCAAGTTGGGAGAGAGGACTAAATGATCTTCTACAAAGTTGTATTTTAATATTTGTGTTAAAATCAATCTAACTTCTTATCATAGCTGTGACTAGGTCTCCCCCATACACAGGAAAAAATCTTACATTTATACAGTGCTTTCACTAACAGGTCTTTTTGATTCTTCAAAATAACCTTGTGAAACAGCAGAAGGCATCATTAGCCTCATTTTGTTAACAAATAAACTGAAGTCAGAGATTATTTGACTTGCCCAAGTTACACAGCTACGTGTTAGTGGTCCCAGACTTAAAGTATGCTTACTCTTGCTATGTGGTTTTATTCCACACTAAGGGGAAACTGAGAAGGGAAAAAAGAAATTGAAGAGCACCAACAGAAACTGGAATATTTTCATACTGTTACCTTCTTTTGGCTTGCAGAACAGGCATGACTTTGCCTAGTCTTCTCTCATTGACTTTCAGCTTCCCAGGGTCCTTGTCAAGAACATCCTGCTTCCGTTCAAAGGAGAAGACATAAGAAAAAAAACTGAAAACACCATTTAAGGACATATTCTTAAACTAAGGGCTACAAAGGCATATTCCTGAACCCTACTGTGTAACAGGCACTATAGCAGATACCTGAAATGAGAGAGTGACTAATTTTCAGGAAAAGAAAAAAACCCTAAGTGGTATGCCCATTCGACAGATAGGGAATTAGGCTTAAAGAGGGTAGGTAACTTGCCCAGGATTTTTCAGCTCTTCAGTGGCTGATCAAGTGCTGTATCTCATTGAGCATGGCAACCAGAGACTGAGGCTTAGGGTTAAAACCCAAAGAAAGGAAAAATAACAGTAAAATCATCCTTATCTTAGTAATTAGTCAGTAAGTAGCCATTTAATATTATATACCAGTTACCATATAGACATCATTTCATTAATCCTTACCCTACATGTGTGAAGTATTATTTAGTCCAATTTATAGGTAAGACATGCGAGAGAACCGAGAGGCTAAATACTTTCCCCAAGGTCACATTTCTAGTCAGCGTTCAAACCCCAATTTGATTGGTGAATACAAAGCTTTCCTGCACAGTTTGTGAATGAAAAGCATTTTTCTTTACCTTGAAAGAATATACTTACTTTGTTTGATGAACTGGAAACAACTGGGAACGTCATTTCACAGTTTGATTGATGTGATCCATTTTTCCAGGATGACCCCGTCTGAGGAGTCTCTGAATTGTCCAGGATCTGAGAGAATACAGGTGTAGCTTGCTTACTGTCACACATATTTTTACCAGACACAGTTTGCTGAAAGTTATTGTCTGGAGAAGACACATTCTGCATATCCCAAGCAGAATGACTGGGACTGATCCCTTCAGACTCAGTGCAGGGTTTGCTCTCTTTTGGGCTAAGACCATCTTCTCTCCTCTCTTCCCCAAGGGAGGAGGGCTTTTCAAGATCTTTGGATGACTCAGTCTTGTCCTTATCAAGCACAGCATCACAAACTGTTGGATCAAATGGTGGAACAACTGTTATTTTTATAAGATTCTTTTCTAGCGCAGAGTGTCTGTTTAATGGTTTAGGAGGAGTTGGTCCGTTACCAACTGATGTACTTAGTTGAGGTAGTTTTAAGAGGCCAGGGGTCTCAGCTACTGGTCCCACGGTGTACGATGAATTTTTCTCTTGGGAAGTGTCAAACAGAATTTGATTCCCTTTCCCTCCCTTCTCAACATGGCTGCTGTCACCTTTAAGCAACCCTCCTCCCCAAGAAAAGTGCTCATTTGATAGGTCATCATCCTTTAAGAGCTCCTGAATATCTTCCTCTGTGAAACTGAAATGGCCATCATCTTCTTCTCCTTCAGACAGATCCAGCAAGGAGTCGTCCAATCCATCCTCGTCCGAGGAATGCCATGAAAATGGGGCATTGTCTTTAGGCAAGAGAGAAATCCCAGAAGACTGATCAGAGGGCACTAGGGAGCACGTCATATCTGGAAAAACAAGAGGCAATTTCACTGAGGAACAGGAAATCCCTTTATATCAACTTCTATCTGTTATATAGAGCGGTGGTATTCTGATATTTCAAATTCTTGCACTGTGACTTGTTACATGAGAAAGAATGTTAAGAAATTTAACCTTACCAGAATCATGGAAATACCATCCAAACAGTGACATGCTTTTTTCCCTAACAAAATGGTAAAAATTAAGATGTCACAGTATCTAAATTAGTAAGGGTGTAGGAAACAAGCACTCTCACAATCAGAATAAAAGAGTATTAAATAAGCATAATATTTCGTGGAGGGTGATTTGCAATACCACTTGACCCCACAACTGTACTTCTGGCAATTTTCCCTGCAGCAGTACCTGTACAAATGCACAGGGGCACATTTTTAAGGATGCTCAAAGCAGAACTATTCAAAATAGTCAAGTATTGGAGAGAACCTTAATGTCCATCACTGGGACTATTCAGTGAAATCATGGTACATTCATTCTAGGGAATACTTTACAACTATTTAAAAACACAATGAAATAGATCAGTATATACGATCATGTAAGAATATCCACAACATACAAGCAAAACGAATATATATCACATAAAATGTTTAGATTTTCACGCTTTACATTTTGAAAAAACAAACATGTATAACTTTTGAAGTTAAAAAAAAAACTTTAAGGACACAAGAATTTTGTTCCATACTGTGTGGAGCTGCTGGCGCGATTTCTTTGCCACGAGACCAAATGGAAAAAGGTTTCAGCTCCTGCTAGCTGTTCCTTTCAGGAGACTTGTCAAGATGATTGACTCCCACCTTCCTGCAGGCACAAAGAAAATTAGAGGATCTTCTCATCACTTTCAACTCTGCTAATTACAAAGTCAACTGCATTATGCTTTAAGGTGCTCCACCTATTAATTTTGATCTTGATTTTTTTTTAAATACCATAAAGTTGGATTTTGAGTCAAGAACATCAAAGAAATATCTTTAGAGAAAAAATTATGCAACTAAGGAACTAGTTTTGTTCCTCCCAACAATTTGTACTTTGCTAAGAACTACCATTTGCTCCAATAAGATGGATCCTGGCGTGGGAGTCCTGAGACCTTGCTGATAGTCCTGGTTCTATCACTGACCAGCTGTAAGAATTTGGGCAAGTCACTAAACCCCTGGGCTTGTCTCCCCATTTATAAAATGGGAAAGAGATGGGAGAAGGGTACTAGGCAACCTCTAAGATTTCACCGAGATCTAGAAGTTCATCATGACCACACATACCAAAGTTTCATTTTCAATATATATATAAATGCAAAGAACAGATCCAGAAAAATATAAAACTGATGCCTGCCATTACTTCTTAGAGGGGACCAAGAGATCTCAAGGGAAGACTTCAGTGTCACTTTACTGTTCTAATTGAATATTTGTATAATACTTATATAATCAAAACGTAGCTTTTACACAGTCAGGAATGGACCTAATCTTAATTATTTTCTAGATGGGAAAGGTGATAAAAGTGATAAAAGCTTATATTTCACACATCACAGCAACATCTGAGAAGCTATAAGAAATGCTTAAACACTACACTCAATTAATTTCTAAAACTCCCCGTTAGCCTTTTAACTGTGATTTTCCCCCACCCCACTTTTCTTTCACATTCTGAATTTTAGCCTTAGTTCATGCATTCTTTCAGAAAACATTTTCTGAGCTACTATCATCACACAACACTGAGCAAGATAATGTGTTTCTATAGTCTTAAAAACAGATATATGATTTCCACCCTTGGTAGGGAGACAACATTGAAAGTTATGCACGAACATAAGAAAGTATAAAACAGTATGAACAATAAAATACTAGAGAAAGAAAAAGAGAGGTATTACAGAACGTGAGAATTAGAAAGGACTTAACAATACTGTATTTTATTTTATATTTGAAAGTTGCTTAAGAAAGTAGATCTTAAAAGTTCCCATCACAAGGAAAAATCTGTAACTATGTGAGTTGGTATGTGTTAACTACTCCTACTGTGGTGATCATTTAGTAATATTTACATATATCATGTTGTATGCCTTAAATTAATACAAGGTTATATGTCAATTGAAAAGTAATTTCTCTGCTCAATAACTGGGTTATTTTATATTATTTCTTTAGGCAGCAGTAAAAAAAAAGTTTTAAGTTTGTATGTGTCAAGCACAAGTATCATAGGCACAGAGTTAAGCAGCTTTATTTCTTTTTTTTTTTTAATAGCTTATTTATTTTTGAGACAGAGAGACAAAGTATGAGTAGGGGAGGGGCAGAGAGAGAGGGAGACACAGAATTTGAAACAGGCTCTAGGCTCTAAGGTGTCAGCACAGAACCCGACGCGGGGCTCAAACCCATGAACTGTGAGATCATGACCTGAGCTGAAGTTGGCTACTTAACCCACCAAGCCACCCAGGCGCCCCATAAGCAGCTTTATTTCTAAGAAGCCCCTTCTAAGCCATTATTCCCATTCTCACTCAAACTTCTTCCAATAGATCTAGTTCAATCAGTTGGCTTGACCAAATGAAGAGTTCAATACATGTTCATTCACTCTTAGGAAACTGAGGTTAAGAAGCATTAAGAGGGGTGCCTGGATGGCTTAGTCCATAAAACATGTGGCTCCTGATCTCAGGGTTGTGAGTTCAAGCCCCACGCTGGGTGCAGAGATGGCTTAAAAAATAAAATCTTTAAAAAAAAAAAAGGGGGCGGGAAGTAACTTAACCAAGCACACAGAGCTAATAATGCTAGAACAAGGATCCAAACCCAGGTCTAATTCCAAAGGTAATGTTTTTTTCTGCTACCCTTGTCAGAGATTTGCCCACGGTCGGTCAGTAAACGGCAGAGCCTTCCAATTTTAGTACACTCTCTAACATATTACGAAAGATAGACACTGAAGAGAGCTTTTGATCCCTCGGCAAAAATAATTTAAGCCACTTTATTAAACACAGCCTTCCCCGGACTTCCCAGGTAGAATAGTAGAACATGAGAAATACCTCTGAATGTGGCCAAACCTCACTGGAAGAAAATCATTGTTACTGGCAAACTTTACTGTGCACACATACATAGGACCAATATCTTTCACGACACCCGAGAACATCAATCCCTATACCACATGATGTCCAGAGGCACAGAGCTGGCTCTCCTGAGTTTCTTTCACAGAATGTTCCCAATAGGTTTGGGAGCAAAATTATTCAAAACAATACAATATACAGATAATTTTTAACTTACACAAATCATTCTCTCCACAATTTTATTTCCCCATTAAAAATGCTTTTTATTATACATAACTTAAAACATATGCAAAAATAACAACAGTATAACAAACTCCCACAGACCCATCACTCAGCCCCAACAACTATCAACCCATAGCAAATTCTGTCCCATCCACCTCCCCCTTTACTGGATTATTTTGAAGCAAACTCCAGGCATCACATCATTTCATCTGTAAATAAGAGGAATTCCTTATCCTAAAATACATGGTTCAAGTTTCTAATTATTTTATAAATGTGTATTTTTTAAGATTAAAAAAATCGGTTTCCACCTAAGTCCACACACTGCAACTGGCTGATGTTTTCTATTTTAATCTATAGATTCCCCATCCTTTTTTTTCCCTTGCAATTTGTTAAAAGAAACAATCCATATAGTGTATGGATACACACATATATCATTAAATTATAGAAACATGCATGGGAATAAGAAGCACAAAAGTCAGGATAGTGGTTATTTCTGGTGGTAGAGAGGGAAGAGAAGGTCAAGGGGGCATGAGTACCTTCAATTCTATCTGTAAAGTTTTACTTCTTAAAAAAAAATAATAATAACAAAAAAGACCTCTAAGAAATATGGCAAAAGGTGCCTGGCTGGCTCAGTCAGTAGAGCATGCGACTCTTGATCTTGGGATCATGAGTTTGAGCCCTATGTTGGGTGTGCAGAAATTACTTTAAAAAATATATACGGTAACATAATGAGAGTAAAACAAAAGAAGTCCTATGTTCCCATTCCAAGGGGTGACAAGAAAGTTAATCATTCCTCTGACTTCCATCCTAGGCCCTGAAACACCTGATAACATCTAAGAGAACTGGATCCCAAACATGTTCCAGGACATTAGCTTCAAACAAACCTTGGACAACACCAGCATCAATACCCCCGTACCTTTGGTAATTTACGGAATAATACCTATTGTTCACCTGACACTCACCTTTGATCAGAGGCTATGTTGGGTTCTGGAAAGAACATGCACCCTGGACCCCCCTTCCAACATAAACTCATAATCCCAAGTGACAGAGAGACTCACTCTTCCTTTTCCAAGTCTCCCAGACACACTCCATCTGCTATACTCTCACTTACACTATTTAATGAACTCTGTTCTCGCTTCCTCCTGGCTCGCATTTGATTTCTATCCTGCACAAAGCCAAGGACTCTCTTGGCTGGTATCTGGGAGACCCCCTCTGAGTCCTCAGATTCAGCCTGCCTACATCAAGAAGATAAAGCGGAATGGTGTGCATAATGGTATTATTTTGTTACTTCCTATAAAGTTTATATGCTTAAAATATTGAATAAAAATATTTTTTATTTTTTTAATGTCTTTTATTTATTTTTGAGAGACAGAGAGAGACAGCGCGAGCAGGGGAGGGTCAGAGAGAGAGGGAGACACAGAATCCAAAGACAGGCTCCAGGCTCTGAGCTAGCTGTCAGCACAGAGCCCGACGCGGGGCTCGAACCCACGAACTGAGATCATGACCTGAGCCAAAGCCGGCCGCTTAACCGACTGAGCCACCCAGGCGCCCCTAAAAATATTTTTTAAATTAAGAAGCCAGTGGAGAAAGACAAGGATTATATTCTGAAGTTTCAAATGTTTTCTTCTGTACAACAGAGATCATCACAGTAGCCACCTCATAGTGTTGTTGCCAGAATTAAATTAAGACCAAGAACATAGAGCACTTAGCGCACTAGAAGCACAATGCAAAAGCTAAACAACTCGTGGCTATAGTTTCTATTTCATCTGACATCATCACCTCTCTAACCCCTAGAGAATCTTAAGGAAGCACAGAAATGGTAGGAAAGAGTGCTAATCTAGTAGAGAACTCCCCCTAGGTCCTTGCTTGTTAGAAATTATCCAGTATACTCTAATCTCTTCTAGTTTAACCCAGAGTTCAACCATATTGCTGCCGTGTGCACATCTGAAATATCAGGCAAATCCTGCGAACTAATGGTTACTGAAGCATTTTGTATAGAGGAACTGAAAATTCAGAGACCTCCACACGTCACTTAAAGTCTCTGAACCTCAATACAGATGAGAACACTCATCTGAAAAATGGGGGATAATTATACACTGTTAACTTCAAACAGATTACCATGTAGATCAAATGAGATGTTTATGAAAGCACTCTAAACCTAAATGCCTTATCTATACTAATGAAAGTTGATATTTAATGAATTTGCAAGAGGTGGAAATAAAATCTTGGATAAAAATATGTTCTAAAATGAAAGTCCACAAGATGGCTTTAGTACTTCTGTGTCTCCATTCTACCAATACCTGCCTTTCTTTCTTGGCACTTGCTTTGTAACTGCCACCTAAAATGAGATCTCTTTATTTTTAAGGGAAGAGTATTTTTCCCATCTTCCAAGTCTGTCTCTTAATTCCTCTGCTCCCCATCCCTTCTGTGACCCTATTCTGTCCTTCCATGTCTCTCTCACCTGTCCACCCCCTTCTTCACACTTCAGTTTACCACCCCCTCGCTCTGTTCTCTAACCACCCAGCTGCAACCTCAGAAACTGGTTCCTTTGCTATTTTTATCATACCTAAGAAAACCTACTGCCTTAGAGCACAAAGCCTTATTTTATTCAGGCCACTAAAACCGCAACACCAGACACAACTCCGCATCCCTCTTTCAAGGTTCTAAAACCAAGACCATTACCAAGCTAGATCCCATAGGGATGGCCAAAGGCAATGATTATTTCCAAGGGACAGGCCTTTGATTTCCAACCTTTCCCATATGCAATACATGTGAGGCTCGGAGCACAAAAGACACTCATTAGGCTTGATCACTCTATAAAATGGGCATAACATTTAAACAAAATCAAAGTGAGCTGAAATTATCTGTAAGAATTCTGCAACTTCCTTTGAAGTAAACGGAAACACCGCAGGACCGAAAAACAACCTAGGACTGGAAATCTTTGCTTTAGGTTAACATTTCACTGGATATGGATTCCAGAACTCTCATCCCACAGGGGCATAAAAACTAAATATTACTAAGCTGTAGCAACAGGTCGCTTTTTTAAAAGAAAATGTTTTTAAGATAATTTAGGCAAGATTGCCAAAGCTCGCAGCCTCTAAAAATCCAGGAGAAACTGGAAATCAGGGTGGGGCAGCCGGTGGGCAATTCAATCTCTTCTTTCCCTTCTCCCGGGCCCTCGGGGCGGTGCCAACTGCCCTCCCTCCGGTCCAAGAAGGAACTGGTGGCACCTGCAGTCCCGAGAACCCCTCCTGGCCCAAGTCTACCCTTCGTGGACAGCTTGGGCTGCTCCCGCTCTTCCTTACGAATGCATCGGCCCTAGAGCAGCATCGCCCGCGGGGCTGGGCCTTCGCACTTCCCTCCTTCCCTCCCCGGAAAACACCAAGAAACTCCCGCCTCCCCGCGGAAGGCGGGAGAAGCGCGGGCTTGCCCCGCGCCCCTCCCCCCGGAGGGGCCCAACCGACCTCTCCGCAGGCCAGCGCGGTGCACCCCTCACCCTGAGAGTGACCCCCCACACCCACACCGCCAGCCCGACGGGTGGGTCATCCTCTCCCCCACCTGCAAGGTGCGGCTGGAAGACCACGATCTTCTCCCTAGCAACAGTCCCCCAAGTGGGGCATGGGGCAGCAGCACCCCCAACCCACCGAGCACACCTATCCTCCCACCCCCACTGGGCAGGGACACGGACGGCGCTCTCCCTCTCGCAGGTGGCCCGACAGCCTCCCTCTTCCTCAGCAGGGTGAGGGGCATCTACCGCCAACCGACGTGGAGGTGGGGCGCAGGGACACTCCCCCTCCCGCCGCCATCACCTCAGGAACGACAACGAGCCTTTTCCCAGAAAGGCGAAGGCCTCCCAACCCTTCAACCGGGGTGGGCGGTCATGTACTGACCCCAGGAGAAGCAACAGGCGCCCCCATCCCCCTCCCAGCCGGGAACGCTGACCCCCTCAACCCTCCAGCTCTTCACCTCCGGAAGCGGGGCCGAAACCTGTGCGAGCGACTGCGCCTCACTCCGCCCCCTGCGCCATTTTATCGCCCCCTCCCCGACCTCCCCCACCCCTACCAGCCGGCCCAGCGCAAGGGGGAGGGCAAACAGGCAGTGATTGGCAGGAAACCGTCCCGCCCCTCAGGGGGGTGTGCCCCGCGCAGCCGCGGCGGCCCCGCCCCCGTACCGCCTATCCACCCTACTGGCTCCGCCCCTTTTCGTCTCATCGACCTGCTCGACTCTCAGCTGCTCCTGACTCTTCCCTGGCCGCTCTCAGGTGAAGGGTCCAGGCTGAGCAAGCCGAGCGACGAGCTCAGCTGATGCAACCTAACTGGGCCCGCGTGCCACTTTCCGGCACGCGGCGGCGGCGGCGACCAAGGAAGCGGCGCGGTGCCGGCCTGAACGCGGGAGGCAGGGGCGACGGAGCCATGGGGGACGCTGCGAGCCCTGAAGAGAAGCTGGTTCTTATCACCCGGAACCTACAGGTAGGGCCTCGGGGTTGGAAATGCGCTGTCAGGGACTGGGGGCTCGAGGTCCAGTGACCCTGAGTCCCACTACAGGGTCCTAACTAACTGGGGGGGGTCGGGGACTCCGCGCCGAGGCAACGCAGAGAGACTGCAGCCCTCGCTGATGGTTGGTTGGTCAGTCAGTCAGTCAAGCAGCAATCACCTGGGTCCCACGGAAATGACCGCGGGCTCACCTGTGTGCAGTTACGTTGTGTTGAGCCGAGCTTTGAATCCAGGACTGCCACCCCACTCATCCATTATGTGCCAGGTGATACGTCAGGGCCCTGCCCGCCCAGGGCTTGTCTGGAGGGAATCAGACGTTAAGAATAACCCATAATTCAGGCACTTGGTTACAATTGAAACTAGTACTGTAAAGTACTATCCGTGGAGCTTTGGGAGGAATTTAGGGGAGAGGGCGGGGGGCGTGTCAGGGAAGGCTGAGGAAGTGACCTCTGAACTGCGTCTTGATGGTGCAAATCACTTTCACTCCACATCTGTTCCTGCTGTTTCCAGGAATTGCCGGAGTAGAAGTTAACCAGAAGAATGGGCTGGGGGGCGAGGAGACATTTAAGGGAGGAGGAACCCAGGTCAAGACCCAGAGGGGAGAAAGAACACTGTGGTTCAGAGACAAGGCTAAGTTCACTGGAGTAAAGGAAGCAACGTGCAGTTCAAACGCTTAATAAATATTTACACTGCTCATTTCTTTGCCTCCTTCAGGCCTCTGACTAGTCACATTATCAGGAAGGCCTTTCCTGACCACTTTATTTAAATAACAACCCCCACCCCCAAATCTGTCTCATCCCTTGTTCTGGTTTTTTTCACCATCTGACATGCTATATATTTTGCTTGTCTGTTGAGAAGGGGTAGAGAGGAACCAGGTTATGAGGGTCTTGCAAGCTATGTTTAAAATGTGAATTTATTCTGAGAGCAGTGATACATTAGTTGGGCCGTAGTTTTTTTTTTTCCCATCTCTTTTTGAGATACAATTCACATACCATAAAATTCACCCTTTAAAAGTAAACAATTCAGTGGGTTTTAGTATAGTCACAAGGTTGTACAATGATCACCATGATCTGATTCCAGAACTTTTTCATCACCAAGATAAAACCTGCCCATTTTCCACTCCCATCAGCCATAGGGAAACACTAAATCTACTTCCCGTCTCTAATTTGCCTGTTCTGGACATTCCATATGAATGGAATGCTGTGGCTTCCTATGTCTCATTTCTTTCACTTAGCATGTTTTCAAAGCTCATCCATGTTGTCACACCTATCAGAACTTTATTACTCTAATTATGGGTGAGAAATATTTCGTTATGTGGCTGTATCACATTTTGTTTCTCCATTCATCAGTTGATGGACATTTGGGTTCTTTCTACTCATAACTTGATCTTAACCAGTAATTTTTGCATGCCTCCTTTTAGCCAGATCCTTTGTCCTACTCTCTTCCACAATATAATGCTGGTTGGAGACAGAGCATAAAGCTAATGGCAATGACTCACTCAGGTTTTAAAGAGTAAGTAATAGGACCTTTCCTTGTGACAAGAACTCTCCAAGTGTCCAAATAGTCAGAGGCATGAAGGATGCAGGATCCAGCACCGAGCCACCTTGAAACAGGATTTTAACAAGTCCTGCTAATAGTGATTCCAACCAGCAAAGCAGTTTTGGTCTTTCATGACTTGCAGCAGCCTCCCCAAACCATCACTTGAAGAAACACTAAAATCTCTTTTATTAGCAGCATATTGACCTATAAGGTCAATTTTCCAATATTGTCTTAGGGCAAAAGGAAATCATTAAAGTATTTAAATAGGTGAATGAGTTAACCAAGTTTTGAGTTTTAAAGATCTCTCTGGCTGCTTTCTGGAACATGGACTGGAGAGAGCAAGAAGAGATACAGGAGGCCTGTTAGAAAGCTATTTACAGAAGTCCTTTTGTGAGCCGATGGCCTAGACTAGGGTAGTGCGATGGAGACAGAGAAGGGAAGGATTTAGGAGCTTTGGAGTAACTTAGGCAACTTGGTGAATGATTGTTACCATTTACTGCACTGGGATGAAACTATAAATGAAAAAAATGGAAGTGGGAAGGTAAGAGCATGAGGTTAATTTTGAACATGCGGAGTTTGAATTAACTGGGTTGATAACAAGTATGCTGTTCTATATATGCGTATAAGTAGGAAATTTGTCATTAATAGCTCATAAGTAGTAATTGAAGCAACTTGAAAGGGATCAGTTAGGGAGAATGTAGAGTAAGGAGAGAAGAGATAGGGTGCTAATATTTATTTTTATTTTTTTCTAATGTTTATTTTTGAGAGAGAGAGAGAGATACAGGGTGAATGGGGGAGGGCACAAAGAGAGGGAGACACAGAATCGAAAGCAGGCTTCAGGCTCTGAGCTGTCAGCACAGAGCCCGACGTGGGGCGCAAACCCACAAACTGTAAAATCGTGACCTGAGCCAAAGTTGGATCCTTAACCAACCAAGCCACCCAGGCACCCCAGGATTGCTAATATTTTTAGGAAGAAGAACAGCTGTAAAGAAATCTGAGCCAGCAGCCAAAGAAGTAAAAGGAAAACTAAGAGAATAAAATAGAGGAGGACCAAAAGAGGGGAGTGTTTCAAGGAGGGAGTGAGGACTGAAAAGTTTTCATTGAATTTAGCAACATGAGAGTCATCTATGATCTTAGCCAGATCATTTTTAGTGGTGTGTTGCTGAATGGAATGCAAGTGGAATGGGAGATAAAGGAATAAAGACCAGAAGAGACAACTATTCCAAGAAGTTGACGATGAATGGAAGGAGTGTGAGTTAGAGCAGATGGAGGGAATCACACAGGTAGGGATGTATCCAGTGTTCCAACATAGTGGCCTTTCACTGGTGGCAGCACCAGCTTCGGTTGACTCTCGGCTCAACACTGAGAGCGTAGCTGGACCTCCCTGCTGGCTCTGAGCTCAGACCCCCCAATGACACATGCCTCTGTTTTCCTTGCCACAGGGTAAAGGATGAGCAAGGTGGGGCACCAGCATTAAACCAGCTCTTCTGCTTCCACAACAGGAGGTTCTGGGGGAAGACAAGCTGAAGGAGATACTCAAGGAACGGGAGCTTAAAGTTTACTGGGGAACAGCAACCACAGGCAAGCCACACGTGGCTTACTTCGTGCCTATGTCTAAGATTGCGGACTTCCTGAAAGCAGGATGCGAGGTAAGAAGTAAGGTTATACATCAAGGAGTTCACTGGGGAATGGCCGAAAAAGAGATTTAACAAGGGCAGGAGAAAGAGGAGTATTTGGAGGTACTTGGACAGAATCACATTTGAGCGGTTCCTCATCTGTTATGTCCAGGTAACGATCCTGTTTGCGGACCTTCATGCTTATCTGGATAACATGAAAGCCCCATGGGAACTTCTGGAACTCCGAACCAGCTACTACGAGAATGTGATCAAAGCAATGCTGGAGAGCATTGGCGTGCCGTTGGAGAAGCTCAGATTCGTCAAAGGCACTGATTACCAGCTCAGCAAGTAAGTTCTGGATCATCTACCCTCCTTATGGCTCTCATGCTTCTAGCTAATTACAGGTCCTGTGGAGTCCAGGCACTCCATAAATCTGGATTAGCAGTGCTTTGGCCCTACCAATGAAAAGCCATTAAAAAATTTATACTCTTTAGCCTCTTAACTCATCCATCAAAAATGTACTGACTTGTAAAGGCCTGTGTACCATCCATTTTGCTGGAGACACAAATGTAACCAAAACAAAGCCCTTGACCTTGCAGGGCTCCCAGCACATGGAGGGGTGATAAATTGGTAAACAATTCAGCCTCCCTTTTTCCTTCCAGCCTCAGCAAATAATGATAAAATGAATGTGAAAGAAAAATATTTACTTGGTTTCTCACCTCCCCAATAACTTTTACAGCTTCATAGCTTTCTCAGTTTTACTCAGATTTGTAGTATTAGCAGAGATACGATTTTTTTTGTCCTAATTGTGTTAACTTAAGTCATTTCCTAAGTAATTTTTCCATGCCGCCTCATAATCTCCACAGTTTTTGATTTTTAACCTCAATTAAGCTCCATATAGCTTTACTGGTCACTTTTGCATGTAAACCCTTAGAACAGCTTTTTAAGGTAAGCATTGGTATGCCCTTCTTCACAGATAAGGAGACACACTCAGATTTAACTTTCTCAAGTTTATACTTTCAGTAAGTAGAAGAGCCAGGATATAAGCCCAGATCTCTTGCTTACAAGTTCATTTCTCTTTTTACTTCATAGATCATAATTTTCTTTAGTCTTTCTTTCTTTAGTCTTAGGACATTTAAAGTTTCTAATAAGGCACGTAACATTCTTCCGTAAACAGATGTTTGAATCCACACTTTCGGTAGAGTGCCTGCAATTCTGTTTATTTTTTACACTTATTGGTAGATGTTTATGAAGCGCTTATTAGCTGGGAAGCATTGTTCTGGGTCCCGCATGTACAAAAGTAAACTAAACCGAAAACCCCTATCCTCGTGGGGCTTACGTTTCAGCAAGGGGTACAGCCAAAGACAACACATGAACGAGCAACATATATATAGCATGTCAGATGGCGATAGGTGCTGCAAAGCAGGCGAGTGGGGGAGAGAAAGTTCTGGGGGGAGTGGGGATTTCTGTTTGAATAGAGTGGTTAGAGAAGACCTCTGTGATGAGAAGATACTAGACCAAGACCTGAAGGAGGTGAGGGTGGGCATCGTGCAAACACTGACCGAGTTCTTACTCTATGCCGGACTCTGTTCTAGGTACTGGGATCATAAGAGTGAATGACTCAGGCAAGGTTTTTATTCTAAAATTGAACAGAATTTGGGGGTATGAGGAGATGGGATAACTAAATAAAGCTACCTTGCTGCAGAGTCACTTGATCTTTTTGTATATACAAAAATGACTTCAAAGTAAGATGGCTTTATAAGTGTACACTTTGATGCAACTCCGTCTGGTCCAGACAACAGCAGTGATAGATAAAAGCATTTAAAAAAAAAAAAGGACATAGCCAAGTTCAAAAACAAACCAGACATCTCTGCGGTAAGAGAAACAGAATTGCAATGCAGATTGGTGAGTTGGGCTGATGTTACAGGTTTGCTGGCTCCAGGCAGGAAGCTGGCAGTGGGGACAAACCAGGCTTCCTGCTTACAGCCAGAGCATGAAGTAATGCTTTTCCACTTTTGCCGTTCCCCTCCCTACCTATCGAGAAAGGCAGAGCGAGGGAATGGGGGCACTATTAGTTACCTGCCTAGGTCTTTAGGGACTTTTATCAAGCTTCAGGCCTATGGAGATTAGAATATCAGCATACCAAGAATTAAACCAGGCTGCCCGCCATTATGAATATTATGTCGTGATATTGCCAAAATGACAGAGTCCTAACATGCTAAGGAATAACATCCATTTTTAAAGAGGAAAGTATAAAACAGAGGCAGAAATGAAGCATGAATATGTAGAAATAAAAAGAATCATTTAGAAATCTTGGAAATGTAAAAATTACTCATTAAAACCAAAATAAAACAAAACAACCCCCCCCCCCCGGGGCATCTGGCTGGCTCAGGCAGAAGAACAGGCGACTCTTGATCTTGAAGCCCCATGTTGGGTGTAGAGATTATAAATACATAAACTTAAAACAAACAAACAAACAAAAAAGCCCCACAAACCAGCCTTCAATAGATGGCACTCATTCTAGACTGAACCACGTTGAAGAGAAAACTAGAGATTCACTCAGAGCCTGGAGTCTGCTTCAGATACTATATCTCCCTCTCTCTCTGACCCTCCCCTGCTCACACTGTCTCTCTGTGTCTCTCAAAAATAAAAAACATTAAAAAAAAAAAAACAACTCCATGGCCAGAAACCAAACAAAAGTGGGAATACAAAGATACTCTATTTCAGGGGCCCCTGGCTGGCTCAACCCATGGAGCATGTGACTCTTGATCTCAAGGTTGTGAGTTCAATCTCCACTTTGGGTATAGAATTACTTAAAAATAAAATCTTAAAAAAAAAAGACACTCTATTTCAATTAATCTAAGATGCCCTTAAAAATAATGCTTGTGGGCGCCTGGGTTGCTCACTTGGTTAAGTGTCTGACTTTGGCTCAGGTCATGATCTCACAGCTTGTGGGTTCGAGCCCCGTGTCAGGCTCCGTGCTGACAGCTAGCTCAGAGCCTGGGTCCTGTCTTCAGATTCTGTGTCTCCCTCTCTCTCTGACCCTCCCCTGCTGACACTGTCTTTCTCTCTCTCTCTCTCCAAAATAAAAATAAAACATCAAAAAAAATTTTTTTTAACTACTGATGGGGTGTTTGGGTGGCTCTGTCAGTTAAGCATCGACTCTTGGTTTCAGCTTAAGTCATGATCTCACGGTTTGTGAGTTCAAGCCCCTCATCTGGCCCCATGCAGGCAGTGCAGAGCCTGCTTAGGATTCTCTCTCTCCCTCTCTCTCTGCCCTTCCCTGCTTGCTCTCTCCATCTCTCAAAAATCAATAAATAGACTTCAAAAAAAATGTTTTAATATTGTTAATTAATCTATAACATGCTAGTGGTTTTTTTTTTTTTTTTTTGAGAGAGAAAGACTTCCACACTCACAGGCAAGTGGGAAACAGGGACAGAGCAGGGGAGAGAGAAAGAGAATCCTAAGCAGGCTCCAGTGCAGAGCCCGACGTGGGGCTTGATGCCACAACCCTGGGATCATGACATGAGCCAAAATTAAGGGTCAGGTGCTCAAACCAACTAAGCCATCCAGGTGCCCCTCTAGCATGACAGCATGAATGAATGAAAGAAAGAAAAATAAATAAAATAAAATTTACAACCTTAAAAGTCTATGCCCACCAGAACTACCTACCATTCCAAGTGTACAGGTAAAATACTTGAAAATATTCATCTGAAAAAAGTTATCGTCCATGTCTTTATTGGCCCTTTGACTTCCTTATGTATCCCTGGATAGCAAATAAATCCTTTTGTCATTTACATAGCATGAGGATAGAGTAATAATCACTGGGACAGAACAGAATTCAGAAATAGACCCTCATAAACATGGAAACAGTTTATGACAGAGCTGGCATTGCAGGTCAGCAGAGAAAGAATAAACTTTTTAAGAAGAAATGGTGCAAGACAATAAGTTACCCATATGGGGGGCAAATGATCCCTCCAGTTCAAGTGGAGTAGAGATTTCACTGTAAAGGCCAAACTCTGAAACATAAAAAGACTGCACGTGTGTAAGACTATCTTAGAATCTCAGGGCAGGGGAGATTCAACAAAAAACAGCAAAAGCATAAATCACAGGAAAAGATGAATGAATTCAAATTAAAATTAAGACCTTCAGGGGCACCTGGACGGCTCAGTCAGTTGAGTGTCTGAATCTCTATTTCAGCTCAGGTCATGATCTCACAGTTCATGAGATCGAGTCCCACATCGGGCTCTGTGATTGCAGCCTGCTTGGGATTCGCTCCCTCTCTGCCTCTCTCTCTCTCTTAAAAAAATAAACTTAAAAAAAAATAGAGTGGTGTTTTGAATAAGAGGATGGACCAGTTACATTTTGGCAGCTCCCAGGCAGCTGGGCCCTCCTGGGATGGGAGAGGGAGTTCGCGTGCTCTCGGATGAGAGTGAGGCCTCGGCCCAGTTTCACAGCCGTCCCCTCTTCCTTTCCTCTTCAGAGAGTACACTCTAGATGTGTACAGACTGTCCTCTGTGGTCACACAGCACGACGCCAAGAAAGCCGGTGCTGAGGTGGTGAAGCAAGTGGAACACCCTTTGCTGAGTGGTCTGCTGTACCCAGGACTACAGGTACTCGAGACGGACGGAGCCGCCCGGTGACCCTTCCTGCTCGGTGTCTGACTACTGGACACAAAGCTCCCCCTCGGCCTCCGTTAAGTCCCTGTACCTGCCGTTCCGTCAGGAGGCGGAGGGCCTGCCTTCCTGTCTCCCTCCCCTCCCCTTTCTTACAAGCCTTTGACTTCTTCAGTTGTAGGTCCTCCCCATCTGTCCCTTAAAAAAAAAAACGCTGCTTATCTCACACATCTTTTTTTTTTTAATTTATAAATCAATTTATTTACAGATTTTTAATTTTCTTTTATGTAAATTCTGCATGCAGTGTGGGGCTCAAACTCCCAACCCTGAGATCAAGAGCCACACGCTCCACCAACTGAGCCAGCCAGGTGCCCCCCAGTTTTATATTTTCTTAAAGTGTGTTTCAGTTAGCAAACCTGTTTACAAAGGTCTCCATGGGAATTCAAACCCGTTATTTACAGATCGTACTCACAAACCACACCCTACGTCCTCTGTGCAGAGTTACACTGGTTGTGACTATGGGCTGAAAATGGCCTGATGGCCAGGCTGCTGACACATACATAGTAAATCGGTTTGTTTTTTCATGTCTGCACAGTACGGGACACACACAGAGGCCAGACCTCCCAGAGACTGCTTTGCAGTGTCACACATAATCACCTCAGTGAAGAAAATTTCAGAGTGATGTGTGAAAATAAATTTCAGGCATGATTCTATTTTCCATTAAACCAAGCACATCCTATATCACGTGTGTGTATATTTGTAATAGCAAGGAGAAAGATGCAACAATTTAAAAATAATATTTTTTTTTAGTAATTAAAATTGGGGCACCTGGGTGACTCAGTCGGTTGAGCACTTGATTCTTGATATCGGCTCAGGTCACAATACCAGGGTTGTGGGATCAAGCCTCTCATTGGGCTCTGTGCTGAGTGTGGAGCCTTTTTAAAACTGTCTTTGGCGGGGGCACCTGGGTGGCTCAGTCAGTTAAGCGCCTGACTTCAGCTCAGGCCATGATCTCATTGTGTGTGGGTTCGAGCCCCACATGGGGCTCTGTGCCGACAGCTAGTTCAGAGCCTGGAGCCTGTCTTCGGAATTTGTATCTTTCACTCTCTCTGATCCTCCCCTGCTCTCGCTCTCTCTCCCTCCCAAAAATAAATAAACATTAAAAAAATAAAAAACATACATTAAAAAAAAAACCTCTCTGTCTCCCTCTTCCCTTTTCCCCCTGTTCATGTGATTTCTCTCTAAAAAATAAAATAATAATTAAAATGTTTAGATTTCAGTCACACTGGCTATCTTTCACATGTAGCTAGTGGCTAACCTACTGGACATCACAGATACAGAACATATTCATCATTCCAGAATATTCTAGCGGACAGTGCTATTGTGGATTATTCCTGCTTGCTCACCTCTCTCTTCCTCTCCTTCCTCATCTCTCCATTCAATCAGACATGAAATTTTATCAATTCTGCTTCTTAAAATCTCTTACATTTGTTCTTGTCCAACATCCCCACTGACTTGGTTCAGCATTATTTCTTACCTGGACTCTCACAGCAGCCTTCTGGCTATTTTCTTTGTCTCTAATCCAGAGGCCTCCACTCAGAGCTCTGTCTGCCCTCTTACTGGTGTGATCTTTCTACAGTGTGGCCCGGGATGGTGCTGGGCACCCTAGCATGACATTTAGGGTCCCTACTTCTCTGATGCCATCATTAACCACTTCCTACATCCGTTGAAGTTTGTGCTTTTGCAGACTGAGTCACTCATAATTTCCCTAAACATTTCACACCTCTGTGCCCTCTGACACCTGTTTCCTCTGCATGGTGAGAAACATCTATATATTCTTCAAAACCAAGCTCGGCCCACCGTCTGATTCCAGGAAGCCTTCACTGCCTCCTGTCTGAGCAGCTAGAGGTCAGCATTTTTTTCTTTGTGTGTTAGCACCATTCCTTGAATGAACATCCAGGGTAGCCCTTCTCACAACTGCACTCAAGTTATCTGTTTACAGGTCTCTCTTTCCAGCTTTTTAACTGGCTCATTAAAGGCAGAGTCTGGGTCCGATTCACCTCTGCGTCCACAGGGTCTAGGCCGAGCATGTAGTGACAATATCTGTTTGCTTACCAGTTTACTCTAGCCCTGTTTGCCTGAGCTCTCACGGGGCTTTATTCTTACTCCATGTATTTGACATTTGTCACAGCCTGCCTTATTGACCGTGTGTATCTTTGACATGATCATGTTGTGTCTTCTCCTTCTTCCCTCCCTTCCCCCCGGATTGTGAGCTTCCTAAAGGCAGAAGCTCTTCTCCCCCCCCCCCGCCCCCCACCCCCCAGCCCTGCCAGGACACCCTCATGGAATACTGTTCACCGCAGGCATTCAGCAGACATTTCTCCCGCTCCTGAGGCCGACAGGGAGGCTGGGTGCTGCTTGTTCGTTTCCTGGCTTTACTTTCCAGGGGGAAAAATATCTAATTTAGATTTTCAAGCTGGTCTGATTTCTCAGATCCATATAGAAGAAATATTGTAGGAATTTATTCTCATGTGGCTTTTTTCTCCCCACAGGCCTTAGATGAAGAGTATTTGAAAGTAGATGCCCAGTTTGGAGGTGTTGATCAGAGGAAGATTTTCACCTTCGCAGAAAAGGTTGGTGTCCTCTTTTCTATCTTTTCTTCTTTTGTGCCTCAGAGGTGTGCAGTTACAGTTTATCGAAAATGCCAGTCCCCCACTCATAACTGTAGAGAAAGAAAGTTGTCCATTATCGCACAGTGAGTGAGCAGAAATTAGCACTCTGACCTGTCTGACACAAAAGCCCGTGTTCTTGGGGCGCCTGGCTGGCTCAGTCGGTGGAGCATGTGACTCTTGGTCTTAGTGTTGTGAGGTCGAGGGTAAGCCACGTTGGGTGTAGAGATTACTTAAAAAGAAAAATCTTTGAAAAAACAAACAAAAAACTATATAGGGGCACCTGGATGGCTGAGTCAGTTGAGCATCCAACTTTGGCTCAACTCATAATCTCATGGTTCATGGGGTTGCGCCCTGCATCGAGCGCTGCACTGACAGTGTGGAGCCTGCTTGGGATTCTCTCTCTCCGTCTCTCTCCGCCCCTTCCCCCCTTGTACGCACATGCTCTCTCTCTCTCTCTCAAGAAAATAAACAAACTTAAAAAAAAAAAAAAGAATTCTTTCTCTCTCTGCCCCTCTCCCTCACTTGCATGCAGGCTCCCAAATAAATTTTTTAATCTTTTTTTAAAAATCTAGAAATAAATTCATATGTAATGGCAAGAGATTGGTTAAATGTTATGATTACTCCTCGCAACGGAATATTATATAGTATTTTTTGGATGTCTTTTTTATTAGGCTTTTAATTTTATTTCCAGCATAGCTAACATACAGTGTTACATAAGTTTCAGGTGTACAGTATACTGACTCACCAGTTCTGTAGATGACTTAGTGCCTGTCACAAGTGCATCCCCCGGCCCCCAAGCCACCTCCCTTCTGGCAACCATCAGTTCCCTAGTTAAGGGTGTTCCTAGGTTTGACTCCCCCTGCCCTTTTTTTTTCCTTTGCTCATTTGTTTTGATTCTTAAATTCCACATATGTGTTGGGGTACCTGGGTGGCTCAGTCAGTTAAGCAGCTGACGAGCTCAGGCCATGATCTCGCAGTTTGTGAGTTCAAGCCCTACTTTGGGCTCTGTGCTGACAGCTCAGAGCCAGAACCTGCTTCGGATTCTGTGTCTCCCTCTCTGCTCCTCCCCCATTTAGGCTCTGTCTCTCTCTCTCTCAAAATTTAATAAACTTAAAAAAAACCTTTTTTTAAATAAAAGCAGTTCCACGTATGTGTGAAATCATATGTATTTATCTTTCTCTGACTGGGTTATGGTTTTGGGGTATATTTAATGAATGGGGAGTGCTTACCATGTAAAATTTTTAATTAGTTATGTTGCATTATTCTATTTTATCTTCTCTGTTAACTTTTTAGTTGAACCTACTTTTATTATTCTAGGAGAGAAATGGCCATGGCTTGTTTTTTGTGTGACTCACAAGCTCTAAGAAAGGTCTTTTTATTTTTTGAGGGCTACACAAAACATGAGGAAGAATATGCAGTAGAGGGGCACCTGGGTGGCTCGGTCGGTTAAGTGAGTTTGGCTCAGGTCAAGATCTCGTGGTTCATGAGTTCAAGCCCTGCATCAGGCTCTGTGCTGACCGCTCAGAAGAAGAATATGTAGTAGAGTCCCAAAGTCTAAAATATTTATTATCTGGTCCTTTACAGAAGAGTTTTGCTCATTCTAACCCTAGAGATTACAACATGTGTCTTTGTAATTTATTACAGTTTAAACTCAGTATTTTAACCACTTCTCAACGATGTATGAATCTGCAATTTTATCCATTTAACTCCTTCCTGCCCTTCGTGCTATTGTCATATATTTCACTTTTACGTATATTTTAAATCTGAAAGGCTTCATTATAACTCCTTTTCAAGCAGTCAGTTTTCATGTGTACTCATCCCTACTTACCCTTCCTGGTGCTCTTGGCTCCTTCCTGTGCTTCTGTGCCTCCGTGCTGCTCTGGGGTCATTTTCCTTTGGCTTTCTTTTGTCTGAAAACATCTTTCTTCTGTTTTCACCAGATATCAAATTCTAGGTTGGCAATGATTTTTCTTGTAGCACTTTAAGGAGCCGTCCTCTTGCCTCTGGCTGCTTAGTTTCCATTGAGAAGTCACCTATAAGTATTATTGTTTCTCTTTTATAGGTATTAACTGCTTTTCTCTGGCTGCTTTTAGGGTTTTTCTCTGTCTTTGATTTTCAGCAATTTGTGTTATTTTTTGGCTACAGTTTTCTTGATATTTATCCTACTTGGATTTTGCTGAGGTTCCTGTCCGTTTTCAGCAATTTGGGGTGGTTGTCCTCTACTATGTCCTTAAATATTGCTTCTGTCCTATTCTCTCTCTCCTGCCCTGGGACCCTAATTCTACATAGGGTGGACCTCTTGACCATGTTCTATGTGTCCTTTTTTTTTACATTTATTTGAGGGAGGGGCGGAGAGAGGGGGACAGAGGATCCGAAGCAGGTTCTGTGCTGACAGGCTGACAGCAGCGAGCCCAGTGTGGGGCTTGTACTCATGAACTGCAAGATTGACCTGAGACGAAATTGGACACTCAGCCCACTGAGCCACCCAGGTGCGCCCCCCACCTGTCTCTTATATCCTGTTCTGTTGTTTCCCTTTTTTTGTCCCTTCTGCGCTTTAGTTTGGTTATTCTCTACTGACTTTTCTTCAGGTTTATCAATCCTGTCTTCTGTTAAATCCGTCCACTATTGTACTGTGTCATTTTAGAACTTCCATTCGGTTCTCTGTTATAGATTGCAGCTCCCTTTTACAATTCTGACTTTTATCCTGTTTGTCCATCTTTCCCTGCTTCCTTTACCACACCAGTCATAGTTGTTTTGACATCCTGATCTGTTTATTCCAGTATCTGGATTGTTCCTGGCTCTGCTTTTATTGACTCTCTTCTCTCACCTATCAATCATTTTTTTCTGTTTCCCTTTTCTAATACTGTTTTATTGTATCAAAGATAGCGTAGATGTGTGTGGGGTAGACACTCTGGAGCATGCTTATAGGGTGCAGTGTTTTCTGTAGGCTGATGAATTACTGACCTATCACCTTGATCCTGTCAGGGACAGGTTTTGGGCTTTGTCAGAACAGGTTTGTTTCGGGGCACCTTGGTGACCCAGTCAAAGCGTCTGACTTCAGCTCAAGTCCTAATCTCATGGTTCATGAGTTCAAGCCCCACGTGGGGTTTCTGCGCTGACAGCTCAGAGCCTATGTCTCAGGGCGCCTAGGCGGCTCAGTCAGTTAAGTGTCCGACTGCGAAGATTCTGTGTCTCCCTCTTTCTCTGCCCCTCCCCTGCTTGCATTCTTTCTCTCTCACTCTCTCTCTCAAAAACGAATAAACATTAAAAAGAAGAACAGGTCTGTTTTAGTTTGCCCTGCTATAGTGTGGCTCTTATTCCCAGGATGTGGCCTTTCTGAGATCTCAAACTCAAATCTCAGGGTGTCCACAGAGACCTCTCTACTCTGAGTGGACCTAAACTTCAGCGTCCATTCCCCCAGCACTGCGCGGCCTCTGAAATCTCTGTGCACATCGCCAGCGTCCCGGCACCTGTTCTCTGCTGGCTCCCTGGTCTCTCTGTGTGCGCACACCGCTATGAGTCAGCTAATAAACCACTGGGGAATTTTGACATAGATTTGGGGGTGGGGGGCTTGCTTCTCTCTAGAACCCTTCCTCAGTCCTAGCCTCCTGGCAGTCCTGAACTCCAGTCTCTGTCTCTGCTTCATCAGACAGCTGCTCTCTTTCTCTCAGCACCTGGTTTGGAGAAAATGCCCTTAAGGAAAACCAGGGTGAGTGTGGGGTCACTTTTGCTTTCCCTTCTCTCAAAATTTATAGTCCTAGACCTATTGCTGTCAAATGCCTGCGGATGGTCATGCTCTATATTTCCAGCTTTTATAGTTGTTTATGGTGGTAGGGTAAATCCAGTGGCCTCACAACGTAATACTAATAGAAAAACAGTAGGGAAAATGTTACCTATGTTATGGACACCATTGAAAGGTTGTATATTCGATGCAGTGGACTGTTACTCAGCCACAAAAAAGAATGAAATCTTAACATTTGCAATGAGGTGGAGGGAGCTAGAGAGTATTATGCGAAGCAAAATCAGTTACTCGGAGAAAGACAAATACCATATGATTTCACTCATATGGAGAATTTCAAGAAACAAAATAAATGAGCAAAGAGGAAAAAGAGAGAGAGGCAAACCAAGAAACAGGCTCCTAACTATAGAGAACAAACTGATGGTTACCAGGGGGTGGTTGGGGGAGAGAGGGACAAGTTAGGTAGGCGAAGGGGATTAAGGAGGGTACTTGTGATGAGCACAGAGTGTTGTATGGAAGTGTGGAATCACTGTATTGTACACCTGAAACTAATACCATACTGTATGTTAACTGCAATTTAAATAAAAACTTTAAAAAAAAGTTGTCTATTCAGTAGAAAAAGAGATTGGAAGGACTATATCAAACTATTAAGTTGCTTGCCAAGTTAGATGAGATTGGGGCATGAAGGAGGAGTTTATGCTAACGTGGTCTGTGTGTTTCTTTCTAACCCCTCAGTACCTCCCTGCACTTGGTTACTCAAAACGGGTCCATCTGATGAATCCTATGGTTCCAGGATTAACTGGCAGCAAAATGAGCTCCTCAGAAGAGGTAGGTTTGCCAACTCTGACTTGAGTTTAGAAATCTTCAGTAAGAGAGACGCTTGGGTGGGCGTCCAACTTCTGATTTCAGCTCAGGTCATGATCTCACAGTTCGTGGGATTAAGCCCCACATCAGGCTCTGCACTGGCAGTGTGCAGCCTACTTGGGATTCTCTCTCTCTCTCTTTCTCTCTCTCTCTCTCTCTGCCCCACCTCTCCTCATGCATGCATTCTCTCTGCCTCTCTCTCAAAAAACTTTAAAAAAAACTTTAAAAGAAAGAAATCTTCAGCAAGAGATGAAGATACTGAAGGCTCAAAAGAACAATTACCTGGCTAACCAGAGTTCTTATAGATTTGAATTCCAAGGAATCTGAACTTCATCCCATTAATTCCAGTGGTTCTTGAGTATGGAAGGACCAAAAGCAGTCCTGATGGGATCCAATCATAATCTTAACGATCTTACTGCTGCTGATAAGGCACACAAGCAAAAGTAATGTCTTCCTTCATCCCTGTGGTAAATCTCAGCCTCACTGATAAGGTTAATGAGGCAAGGGTTACATTTCACCAAATAGCATCTTCTTGATTCTTAGGATGATTATTTCATCTAACTAATATGAAAAATACAATATTTTTTTAACATTTAAAAGTACTGCTTAGAGAAAATGCACTTTTGTTTTATTCACTAAGGGGACAGAATGGAGGACTCCATGGATCCCAAAGATGTGGAAATTTGAGTTTGGGGTTTGCAAACACAGTTGACCTTCAGAACCCCCTAAGGAAAGCATTGATTAGACTCTGTTCTTAGAGATTCTGATAAAGAGGTTCTGGGAAACAACTCAGGAATCTATTTTTGTTTTTGTTTTTTTTTAATGTTTTTATTTATTTTTGAGAGAGAGATAGAGACAGTACGAGCAGGGGAGGGTCAGAGAGAGAAGGAGTCACAGGATCTGAAGACAGGCTCCAGGCTCTGAGCTAGCCGTCAGCACAGAGCCTAACGCGGGGCTCGAACCCACGAACCGTGAGATTAGGACCTGAGCCAAAGTTGGACGCTTAACCAACTGAGCCACCCAGGCGCCCCTGTATTTGCTTTCAAATTCTACTAGGTGATTCCAATTGAAGCCACGTTTGGGTGCTCATCTAGTTCTTTAAATCTGACTTCTCAATCTTTGATCAGAGATCAATAAATACAGGCATGGAAACTGTTCTCATTATCTTTAAAGGACTATACTCATTCCTTTTTCTCTATGTCAAGATGCTCCATGTATCAGTTATTTCTCTGAGTTACTTATCACTCCCACTATTTGGTGACATTGACCATATCCTAACCCCAGAAATCAGTAGTTCAGAACCTGAACACGACTGCATTGGAATCACGGAGAGAGATTTTTCAAAATACAAATATATGGCCCACCCTCAAGAGATTTTGATTCATCTCCCAGTAATTTACACTTTTTGCAAGCACCCCAGGCTATTCATATACAGGCCTATGTGGACTGGAATTTGGTAACCACTGAACCCAAAGATCCGTGAGCTTACTCACTCCAAAATATGACCAACTCCTATTACCCAGAAAGGAAAAATGGCTCTAGATAATACACAGTACCTGGCATGGGGGATTGCTGTGAAGTAGGTCCCCTCACACATTGTTTATGGCAGCGTCAATCAGCATTCCCCTTTAAGAAAATCGTTTTGGGTAACTTAAGGAAACAATCCCAGAGAAGCGGGGGATAAAAACCAACTCTGCCAAGATGTTTATTGTAATATTATATATAATTTGTATAAATTAGAACATAATCTAACAGTTTAGAAATCATTAAAGAAATTATATTGTCACTAGTAATTGGGACTATAATACACGGTAAAAATTACAAGTGAGGGCAAGGTAGCCACTCAGAAATATTATGATAGAGTCTCAAGTGAAGAAGCAAAGGTAGACATTTGTTCTTGAACTACAGACTTATAACGATTCTGTGTGTTACAGACAAGGTGTGGGAAGAACATAGGAAAATTGAAATCCTTATTTGTGTTGGGGGGCAATATTGTGAGTGGCTCTTGACTCTGGTTAACTCTGCTTTTGTAGAAGCAGTTACCGTTTAAACCTTTGTTTAAAAAAGCATGGAAATACACAGATTCGTTGAGCATATCTCATTTCCCGCCATTAGAGGTCCCTTCTCTTCCGTGGCTTCTAGGAGTCCAAGATTGATCTCCTTGATCGGAAGGAGGATGTGAAGAAAAAACTAAAGAAGGCTTTCTGTGAGCCAGGGAACGTGGAGAACAATGGAGTCCTGTCTTTCATCAAGCATGTCCTCTTCCCCCTCAAGTCCGGTAAGACACGCTGATTGCTTCTCAGAGGCCAGGCCGAGGTAGGAGAAGTGCTGGGATCGCCCTTGTGATGTGTCAGTCTTCCTTCAGCAACGGCTTCCCGGCTTCTGTGCTCTAGCTTCTCCTCTGCCGATGTCCATTTGGAGTTGGGATGTCATTTCACTGCCCGTGAGGTTGTTACCAAGGTTAGGTTCTAAGTGGGCAGGGGTTATAGACATGAAGGTGGGCACAGGCGTGCTTAATTAGAGGAATACAAAAAAAAACGTAAGGCACCATCCTTCCCCTTGAGCTCAGATGCCAGCTGGGTTGCTAGCTCATCCGATTTAAGAACAATGAAGTGCCATACAATAAAGTTCAAAATATATAGTAAAAACTAAAACACCCATAACGTTTGAGCGAGGAATGCTGACGCTGCCGTTATCTATGAGTTTATTGGCATAGATCCGTTTTCTTACAGAGTTTGTGATCCTTCGAGATGAGAAGTGGGGTGGAAACAAAACCTACACGGCTTACTCGGACTTGGAAAAGGACTTTGCTGATGAGGTAATACCACAGGAGGAGTCACCCCCCCCCCCCGAATTCCTTCCGACAGATGTCTCCGTCTCGGCCCAGCCAGGTTCCTAGTACGCGCCCCAAGGCCCTGCTCGATGCTGGCGTGTGTTGTGTTAGTGTCTCAGGATTCAGGTGGTTCACGGTTTAGATGGCAAATGGCACAAAGCTAGGATGTTGATGTCCTCATCACTCTGCAAAGGATTTAACCTGGAATGAAGGACCAAACCCAGCAAGATGAAGCATTTCAGGGGGAGGTACAAACTCAAGGTGCAAAAAAGAAACACCTGTGGAAGGTGGCTAGCTAACGGGTGCTGAGGACCTCAACAGACAGTGTAAGGAAAGAATTACTGGGTGCCCATGTGTGAAGCCCCATGGTAGGGGCTGGCATTACAGAGGATTAAATCCTCGTGAAGGGGGCGCCTGGGTGGCTCAGTTGGTTAAGTATCCGACTTTGGCTTAGGTCATGATCTCACAATTCAGAAGCTTGAGCCCCACATCGGGTGAGCACAAGCCCCACTTTGGGCTCCACGCTGACAGTGTAGAGCCTGCGTGAGATTCTCTCTCCCTCTCTACCCCTCACTCGCACCCTCTCTCTCTCAAAAAAAAAAAAAAAAAATCCACATGAAGCTCATGGTCCAGTGGGAGAGGCAGACATAGAAACAAGCATCCCTGCTGGGTGACGATAAGATGATGACGTACACATGGTCCAGAAGTAGAATAGGAGGAAGTGAGTGCCTGGCTGGCCAAGCTTTCCAGAGGGGACAGCCTCCAGACAGAGGGAAGAAATTGCACAAGGACACGGTGAGATGAAGCCGCACCGTATGGAATCACAAGTGGTTTGGCCTGACATGAGCCCAAAAGGTGAGGCGGAGTGTTGTGGGAGAGAGAGGCAGGGCCAGGTCATAAAGGGAGGATGTGAAGATGGGTGCGTATGTGGAATGAAATGGGGGCTTTCGACTGACTCTGACTTTGGGTGGAATGAGCCCTGTGATTGGGCTGTCAGAAGTGTTAGTGAAGTTCTGGTGTAAGTCATCAGAAATGCAGAGTCTGGAACCACGGAATTGATAGTCCGTTCAGTTCGCCATCGTTGTGAGTACATTTGGGGTTGTGCGTTCGGGCCTGAACTTCAATTTTCTGAGGTTTGTTTGACCATCTGGGCCGTGTTGGTGGGGAGAGGGAGGATGCTGTGATAGGGAACAGACCCAAGCCCTTGTCATTGGAGCACACGTGGAAGAACGGAGGATGGTTAGCGGGGAATCAGGCCTGTGTTCCGTCGTCCTCAGATATGTGACAGATCCCTGTGGGAGAGGGGTTGGATTTCTTCCTGGCACCGGAAGGCTAAGCCAGGTCTGCAGGTGGGGACCGTGGGGTAGGGACTGTTCAGGTTCAACATCAGGGAGAGCTGTGCCGTGACCTCCGCTGTGTGGCAGTGGGCTGGGCTCCTTCCCTCGACCTTGCATCGCCATCCCTGAGGTGTCCGGGCAGAGGCTGGAAGGCCACTGCAGGACACCAGTGTGTAAGGGACTGAGCATCAAGTAGAAGAAAAGGCTCAGTGACCTCCAAGCTCTGCGGCCCTCAAAGCCCATCTTTTGGACATTTCACAGCCGCTGCTGTGAAACCCTTCTATCTGCAGTCTGAGGCCGGCCCTGGGAACGGCCATTTGTGTGAAGGTCGAAAAGGATAGAAGAAATGCATCTAAAAAAAGCTTGGAGCAGCATTAGCCAATAGCACTGTCTGTGACCGTGGACATGTTCCTATGTACCGCTGCCTCACACAGCTGCCACTGGCCACATGTGGCTGGTCAGCCTTAGAATGGGCCCAGTGCAGCAGAGAAACTGAATTTTAGTTTCCATTTAAACATCCACATGAGGCTAGTGGCTACTATATTGGACAGAGCAGGTCTAAAGCTTTTCTGTTATTAAAATTACACATTCCCAGGGCACCTGGGTGGCTCAGTGGGCTAAATGTCCAACTTTGACTCAGGTCATGACTTTGCAGTTTGTGAGTTCAAGCCCCTGAGCTGTCAGCTCAGAGTCTGTAGCCTGCTTCAGTCAGATTCTCAGTCTCCCTCTCTCTGCCCCTCCCCTGCTCATGCGGTCTCTCTCAAAAGTAAATAAACATTAAAAAAAATTTTTTTAATTACATATTCCCAAGAAAATGAAGGAATACCATCAGAAACAAAAATGGAGGCATGGTTGTAGTGTAGGTATTCATGCCTCAGGATATCTAGCAGGTGCTTTCAGGCCAGACGTGGGATGTAAAAGCACTAGTCACGGGACACAAGAACAACTGAATGGCTGAATTCCTACCGTGTACTTGCACTCCTCACCATTTTCACCCACATTATGTGGTTTAATCCTCATTCTGACTCTCGGAGATATAGGTATGGTCTTCAGTTTTTCAGCGAAGAATCGCAGACTTAGAGGAGTTAACTGCCTGGTCCGGGGGTCGCACAGCGAGCTGGGACTCTAACCCCGGTCTAACTCCAGAGCCCTTGCTCTTTCTTTTTGCTCCCTCAGCTCGGCTGAGACCCCCTCAGGCTGTCCCCTTGGGTTGCCTATGAGAATATTTCTCTGCCTCTGCCTCTGACTTGTGCCATTATTCTAAGCATGAATGGAGGGACTGGAAGAACTTGACTAAGAAAAACATTCAGCCTCTAAAAACCCTCAAGCTAGTATGGAATTCAGAGTCAAAAAGCCTAAATCTCAGATAGTAAGATAATCTTTCTGAACCTGTTTCCCCTTCTCTGCTTTGTCTGCTTCCCAGGATTGGCCTGAGAATCAAGTAAGACTGTAGAGGGCAGTGGTCCCTGGGTGGCCCAGTCAGCTGAGGTCAAGATCTCACGCTTCATGAGTTCGAGTCCCGCATTGGGCTCTGCACTGGTGGTGCGGAGCCTGCTTGGGATTCTTTCTCTCTCCCCCTCTCTCTGCCCCTTCCCCACTTGCACGCATTCTTTCTCTCAAAATAAATAAATAAACTTGAAAAAATAAAATAGAAGACTGCTGGGGAAACACCCTGCACCCTCCACACACATTATCCTTAGTGGACTCGGACATCACGCGCCCCATCTCACGGAGCCTTTGGACGCTTTTGCAGGTTGTACACCCTGGAGACCTCAAAAATTCTGTTGAAGTCGCCCTGAACAAGTTGCTGGATCCTATCCGAGAAAAGTTCAATACTCCTGCACTGAAGAAACTGGCCAGCGCTGCCTACCCAGACCCCTCGAAGCAGAGTAAGGCGAGCCGGGGAGGGGGAGGGCCAAGGGGTGCTTGGCCTCGCCAGGACAGAGGGCCTGTCAGTGGGCTTCAGACAGTCTGCTTTAAATTGAGAGCCTGAGAAGCCCATGAAGTGCAGGAATATCGTACCCCATTGACTCCTCGAACGGAGCTGGGGTTATCTGAACTTTGGTTGGGGCGATGCTGTGAAGTGGTTACATCCTGCCATACCACATCTGCTGTGTGAGACACGGACTGGGACCCTTCACTCAATCCTCTTCAGTTAGGAGACCGGCTGGGTTAGACCAGGAGGGTAACAGCTTCTCAGGCAGAGTCTGCACAGCTTGTTAGGGAAGCTCAACTTTAGCTTCGCCCCGTTCCCTTCCATGGGCTTCTGACTGGCTCTTGATTGGCCACCCACTTACCCGTGATGCTGAGTTATTAACTTTGATGCTTTTGTGTGACTCTCCCGGAAAAGACTCCATCAGTGTACCTGGGATGCATGAATGGAAACACCTCGAGGTAGCAGAGCTACTACTGTGCCTTCCCAGAGGTTGCCAGCCCTGTTTCAGAGAAGATGTAACTAGGGGTGCCCAGCTGGCTCAGCCAGCAGGTGACTCTTGAGCTCTGGGTCCTGGGTCCATGTTGGGCACAGAGATTACTTTAAAAAAAAAGGGCGGGGGGGGTCGCATGGGTGGCTCAGTCAGTTAAGCATCTGGCTTCAGCTCAGGTCATGATCACACGGTTCATGGGTTCAAGCCCCGCGTTGGGCTCTGTGCTGACAGCATTAAATAAAAGAAGAAGAAACTAAATGGGCAGATTCTGGGGATTCTGCTGGTGTCCTCATTTGGTATGGTCAGTGTTTGAGCTGTCATGGCAGAGGAAGAGAGTTCTGATCCCTTGGGGTTCTTCTCTTTCCCAGAGCCAACTGCCAAAGGTCCTGCCAAGAATTCAGAGCCAGAGGAGGTCATCCCATCCCGGCTGGATATCCGCGTGGGGAAAGTCATTAGTGTGGACAAGGTACTCTTTTTTCACCACATCCCAGAGAGGCAGACAGGGGTCACGTTCGTCTGTTTCCATCTGGAGGAAACCTGGCCTGGGATGGGAAGTAACATCCCTGAGGTCATATTGCAAGTCAGAACACAGGTGTCTAGTCCCAAGTGTCAGGCCTTTCCTTTTGCTGCCTCTGGACCTTATGCAACCAAACACAGCCAGGAACTCAGAGCCTGGGTTGGGAGAGGGGAGGATATTAGTCACAGGGAGCTTGCTTATCAGTTAAATCTGGTCTGATAGAATCTTCTGGTCTCTACTGGCTTGTCTGAACTTGGCTGCAGGCCTTATCTTATCTAGGCCACTCTGTCTCCCTGCCCCCCCCCCCCCCCCCC
>NC_043707.1:117683641-117714553 GCF_006229205.1 Suricata suricatta
TGATGTAGCACGTGGCCAGAGTGGTGGCCACCCGGACAGTCCAGGCCATCTACCTGCACAGGAGACTCCCCGCACCTCATCTCATTTAAACCCTGCCTCTCGGGGGAGAGTAAAATGTACCTTTAAGGCACAAGGACGCTGTCTTCCCATCTGCTGTCTGGGACCTGGAAAGAGTTTGCTCCAGAGGGTCCCTTAGGAGCCTCGGTTAGGGAGTAGATGCCCCTTTCAGCACTCAGAGGGTTCACCAGACCCCATGCCATTCTGTCATGATACTGTCCGGCACTAACCTGTCTTCCGGCAGCACCCAGATGCAGACAGCCTGTATGTGGAGAAGGTGGATGTGGGGGAAGCTGAACCACGGACCGTGGTGAGCGGCCTGGTGCAGTTTGTGCCCAAGGAGGACCTGCAGGATAGGCTGGTGGTGGTGCTGTGCAACCTGAAGCCCCAGAAGATGAGGGGGGTCGAGTCCCAAGGCATGCTTCTGTGTGCTTCTGTGTGAGTGAGGGCTTGGGGTGGGGTGCGGGCGTGGGGGGGGGGCAGGAAGTGTAGGGAATTGACCCTTGGATGCCCTTCTCCAGAGCATCAGATGGAACACCCTGAGAAACTGTCGGAGACGATGCCTGAAGGGACTGTTTATCACACAAGCACTGTGAATAAAGCGCTTTACCTCATTTTATTACGATGGAAATTGAAGGTTCAAAGCAGCATGTACATACCCAAGTCTCTCTACTAAGTAAGAGCTGCAGCCAGGATTCCAGTCTAATTCTGATTGGCTGTTCAGGCCTTGCTGGCCTGCCTCCTCCCCTAAAATACTCGATTTTGGTAATCTCTCCTGACAGAGGGTTTCCGTTTAGCCTGGGTTGGCCCACCCCAGAAATGTAGCGCAGCACTGGGGACCTCCTGGGCCTCCGGCATTGAGGCAGCCCTAAATCCCCTCCGTAAAGGCCCCAGGGCTCTGGCTTCCCCGGCCGCTGCAGGCAGTCCATGGCCTCCCTCTTTCCTTGTCTTCCCAGAGAAGGGGTAGACCGCAAGGTTGAGCCTCTGGACCCTCCTCCCGGCTCTGCTCCTGGGGAGCGAGTGTTCGTGAAGGGCTATGAAAAGGGCCAGCCAGATGAAGAGCTCAAGCCCAAGAAGAAGGTCTTCGAGAAGCTGCAGGTAAAGAGCTGCAATGCCCCCTCTCTGGCCTGGGCTGCCTGGGCCGTGTCCCCAGACTGTTACTGAGTCCACAACCACCCTTTCCCCCGCTGGGCTTCCCTGCATCTGAGCCCCTCTCGTCCTTCAGTCCAGACCTCCCTGGAGGAGGTGCCTGTCAGATGGGAGCCCTCGAATGTACCCAGCATGGACGGGCTATTTGAGGCACTGTGTGAGGGACGTCAGACGTTTCCTCACGTGATCTTCAGTCCGTGACCAGAGGCTTATTCCTATTTTACCTGGCAGGATACCTGCCAAGGCCACACAGGGTCGTCACCAGCAGGCACAGAGCCAGGATCCCACCACTACCACCACCCCCAGCCCACCTGGATCTTAGAGCACTCTTTCTGTCTGCTCTCTGGGGCGTAGACTCCATACAGCCCGTCCCTGTGACCCTGGGTGCATTCCTTCCCTCAACAAATGCTGAGCTCCTGCCGTGTATGTCCGCCACCGTTGTGGGCGCTCGGGCTTTGTCCATGAAGAGAGTAGCAACAGTTCACTCTCCTCATGGAGCCAACATGTGTGATTATGAGCAAATGAGGACTTAATACCGTGTTTCCTCACTCAGCCAGAATGTCTCTGGGGGTGTTGAGTTATTAGACGTTGAAGTTCTCCTCAGGTTTTCAGTATTTGAGATGGAGGTCTCGGTACATAGTCCTTTGCACTTACTCTTGACTGTTTTTCTTTTCTTTTTTTTTTATGTTTTTTATTTATTTTTGAGAAACAGAGACAGTGCGAGCAGGGGAGGGTCAGAAAGAGAGGGAGACACAGAATCCGAAGACAGGGTCCAGGCTCTGAGCTAGCTGTCAGCACAGAGCCCGACGCAGGGCTCAAACCCACTAACACGAGATCATGACCTGAGCCGCAGTCAGCCGCTCAACCAACTGAGCCACCCGGGCGCCCCCTCATGACTGTTTTCTTAAACTAAATGCCTAAAATGAACTTGCCAGGGTGAAGAGCGGGCTCGGTGCACCGCTCGCAGAGAAGCTCGGCCTGTCCGCGCTGCCGGAGCGGCAGAGCCTGCTCTCCTACACCCCGCTGCCCCCACATTCACCGCTTCTGTTTGTTTCGTGCAGGCTGACTTTAAAACCTCTGAGGCGTGCATCGCACAGTGGAAGGAAGCCAACTTCATGACCACGCTGGGGTGCATCTCCTGTAAATCGCTGAAAGGGGGCAACATTAGCTAGCCAACCCGGCACCTTCCCCCCTTTCCCTGTCATCCTGAGTCATCTGCTGTCTCAACTTGCTCCATCCGTCACCCATTTGCCCATCTCCCAGGACACTGAAGCAGGAAATTGGGGACTTTATCAGGTGTGGAACTCAGTAAGTGGCAGCTCAGCCTCCCCAGAATCCAGAACCACCCTGTCCGGCTAAGGTGAGCGGCTGACCGCGCAGGCAGTCACGAAGGTGGGGCAGCAGCCAGGAGCCCAGGTCTGCCTTCTTCCCTTGGCCGCTGACTGGAGAAATCTGGTTTCAATAGAAGTCCTAGAAAAGGCTTATGCCACAGTCCTTCTAATTGGAAAAATATTGGTTCCTGTTTTCCTAGAGTTATCCCAGCGGCTGTCTCGCTGTCTGGGATCTGGTGCCTGAGCTGGGCTAATTACAGCCTTTCCCCAACAGGAAACTGTGGGACTCCAGAAGGAAGGGGAAGGGAAAACAGAGAACCTAGTGGTCTACCGAGCCGCTAGCAGCGGTTTTTTTCCCCAGTGCCCGCCAACCTTGAGGCTTGGCACTGGGGGCAGGGCTCCTGGAATTTCTCTTCCTTGATCCTGCTGGGCTGAGACATTCCCTAGACCAGCTGTGTGTTAATATCGGAAGTAGGGTGGGCACAGCTGGAACCCTTCTTTCTTCAGAGAGGGTGGGGTACTTCTCCATAAGGCATCTCGATCAGAATCACTGTCACTGTCGTGAATTCAAGTACACTGTCTGAACAAAGGTGTCTGGATGAGGCCTGTCTGTGAGCTGGACCGCCCCAGGAGCGAGGAACCCGTGTGGGGCAGCCGCCGGGCCCCTCACCAGCCTCGGCTGCTCGCGTCTTGGAATTCTGACCCTGTAATGGTGGGAGATAGTGAATTGGAGGGATGACCAATACTTTGACTTCTCCTTCGTGATAAAAGCAGGAAAGGCCCGCTTCGGGGTCCAGTGCTTAAGAGCGGCAGAAAGGACACTGTCTCTCCTAAGAGTGGGCCCAGCCCACCACCCTGTCCCTCCCTTAAGAAACAGCAAATCATAGCCAAGTTTTAATCATTTAATTAACACCTTTGAATGAAACACACACACAGCTTTTTCATGTGTCTCACTCAGGCTTCGGGGCAGAGGGGAATGGATTGTTTGTATAGACATATCAAAGACCCCAAAATTTAAAGAAATATATATATACTTCTCTCTCTAACATTTTTATGGAAATTAAAAATCAGAGGCTTTTGGTCTCTCCATTTGCACTAGGTCAAGCTCATTTACCCCAGAGGACAAAGAAGGGTTGCCTCTTCTAGATCCTCCCTTCTCCTTTGTGCTCTGTCCCACCCAGTGGGGAAACAAGCTCAGAAGATTCTAACTGAGGATAAGGAGCTCAAGTAACATTGAGGGGGGAGGGGGGAAGAGACACAGAAGTTGGGCTCCCTCCCATCTCCAGCAGCTCCAAGGCTGCTGCGGGGGCCTGGTTTGTTTCATGGAGGCTTTGGCCTTGTCTTGGTCCCAGGGGGCTGGTCAGGAGCTCTGAGCAAAGCAGGGCACACTGACTGTCCTCTCCCCCCGGCCCTCCCCGCTCACTGGGCAGGTGCGACATGTCGACATGTGCCCAGCAGCCGCTCTCCGTCACCCAGAGGGCAAGGGGAGAACGCTGGTTTACAGCTACAGGGGGAAGAGCGCAGTGAGGGAGGGCCAGAGGAACCCGGGCTCTTGTACCACATCCCCTGTGTCCCCAGCTCTGGTTCTGGGAGGGGTGCAGTCTCTCCAGAGAAGCTAAAAGTGAGGTTCCTCAAGCCCAAGTCACTGCTGAGGAAAGTGGATCAGAGGTGGTGGCTCTGGTGGCAGCCACACGACTGTGGAAGGAGACACAGGCCAGTGGGAAAGCCAGCTTACCTAGACAGGTGCCACAGGCTGAAAATAGCTCATTAAAAGTCCTAGAGGAGAAGTCAGTAGCAGAAGCTGATGGCCAGGGAGCAATCACCCAGCCAGCCTGCTCCCTAGGAGCACTGAACCCCCTCCACTAACTAGGGAAGAGTCTGGAATAGAATGCACCTTTGGCTTCCTTCCCATCCTTGTCACTCAGCGACCGTTCCCCCCCCCCAGTGAAACCACCTGTGCTGAAAGGCAGCTGCAGAAAGAACATGCACCAAGTAAAGAGAAAGGTCAGAGAATGTGATCTGTAGGGCCAGGTCTGGGCACACTGCCCAGATAAGCACTCCCCTTGCCAGACCCTCCACCCGCCTACCTCAAGACTTACTGCACAGCTGAAAGGGACACAGGTTTGCCACAGCCTGTGGGCTCCTGCCTCTGAAGTGTTGTGCCTGTCTGCCCACCCCTACCTGATCAAGTGAAACAAGGGAGCAGATGCTTGGCATTACCAAGTGCCCGCTGAGAGGCTCCCCATTCTGTTCTCCCACTCTCTGAGGACAGAGAGCCTGCGGACCTCCCCTCTTCTCCTCCCCCCCAACCCCTCCCTCATCCGGGCCCAGGCAGTCTCCCACTTCGTGTCCCCTGCATGGAGCACCTGGCAGAACTGGAAGGCAGGTGGTTGGTGGTAATTTGAGGCACAGGAAGGCTAACCCCTGCTGCCCCTTTTGTGCTTTGGAATTCCACAGCCCCACGCCTGCTTCCAGCCTGGAGACGCCTGGGGGAATACAATGACTCGCCCACCTCCAAGAACTAGGGAATGGGCAAACTAGATGGGAGGGGGCAGACAGGTCCCAGCTATGGGCTGGCTACCGGGGACTGATGCTGCTGCCATGTAAACAGGCCCTTGGAATGTGGCTTCATGGGCCCTGGAGGATGGACATGCAGCCACTTTTCAAAAAGTGCTTTGATTCTGGACTACAGTATGTGCATGATTTGGACATGAGGGGAAAAGGAAATAAATCCAGGGGAGGCGCTCTGCTCCCAGCTGTGTGGCCTCAGGGCCGGCAGGGGGCGCAGCCACCCACTCCCACCAGCTACCTCCTTTAAGGTGAAGCTAAGGCCAAGACAAACAGCAGCTGCCAGAGAGGAATCCATCCGGGGAGGAAAAGGCATGAGCTGGATGACTTGGAGGGCAGGATCAACACCAGGCTTGCATAAATATCGAAGGCTGTGAGGGTTAAGGCTGCAGGCATCCTCTCCACCAGGTTAAGTGTCTGCCGTATCGTCTCATCCTTGGAGCTGCTCAGGTCCCTGAGATTGTATTCCCGGGATGGGTCAGCAGTGCCAGTGAGGTGCCTGGTGGTCAGACCAGCTCTTTTTGTGGGTCTGCGGCAGGGGGAAAAGAAGGGACGCTGAGCAAGCAGCCTCTTGGTTTAGTTCTGGCTACTAAGAGCCCAAGGCACATCCTCACCCTCTCAACTGACCGACCACACCAGCAGCACCAGCTAGGTGTTTTGCAGACAAAACCTCTGACATGCCAATGTAGGCATCATTGCCCTGCACTTTACAGTAAGGGACTTAAGGCCAGGATGAGTAGATGAAATGGCAAAGTTGGGGCTCAAACTCCATAGATCTGGCTTCAAAATCCCACATACCATGCTCCTTCGATAGCTTATCCAGGGTGACCGCTCACCCTTCCCAGGCAGCCTGAGACCAGGGGAAATCTTAAAGCTCCAGTAACAAATTCCTAGTAGTGGGACTTCAGACACCTGCTTCCCAACACCAATGATGGGGAACCAGCCCACCCCCCACCCCCACACACTGTACCTGAGCCAGGTGGGCCCAGCTTCTGCTCCTCCGGGCCCACCAGCTGCACGACACTTCCATTCTCTGCCAGCTCTGCCTTAGTCCTGTCTTCAGCATGAGGGAGCCCGTTGGTGGGAGGAGCAGTAAGGGACTCAGCCCGAGGAAAGCTGGGGGAGGTGGATGGTGGGACTCCCACAGAGGGCTTGCGGGCCACGGGTGGAGGAGCCTTGGGTGGCTTCTTTGGGGTCTGAGGTGGCCGTTGCTCTGAGATGTTCCGAAGTTCAGCCACTAGATTCCGCTGGAGGTCAGCCTGGGTCTCTGGGGACACCGGCCGCTCCAGCTGCAGCTTCTTGGTGCCCCTGGAGAAGATGAAGCTGGCCATAGAAGCAGGGGACTGGGGAGATCGTGGCTCCACCTCAGGCTGTCCATTGGGCTGGGCACTCACGGGGTCCTTGCTGGCGGCCAGACTGGAGGCCTTGAGTCGGACAGCGGCATGGAGCCCCGAGGAGGGGGCAGGCACTGGGCTGGCCCGCCCCGACAGGGCCCTTCGTAGAGGCTTCTGGGGGGCTGATGGCCCAGATGCCGGGGTCGCGGCTACCGCAGGAGCACCCACAGAGCGCAGCCGGACCATCTGCAGGAGCGAGGGCGTCACCAGGGGTGTGCCAGCATCTTCCCTGGAAGCCCCATAGCCTTTGCTGCAGGCCACCGGTTCCTTCCGTGGAAGCTTAGCCAAAAGCCCCGGGGCAGAACCAGCTGGAGGTGGGGCCGGCGGGGCTGGAGGAGGGTCTAGGGAACCTCGGGGCTGGCTCTGGGAGAGGGCACCCGAGAAGGATGAAGCAGCCAAGGATCTGCCAGGCTCTGGGGGATCTGAAGGGCCTGCAGGCTCAGGGCCAGCCACAGAGAAAAAGGCCTCCTCAGGTGGGGGGAAGTCAGCCATGGACAGGTCCTGCACTTCAGGGGCAGGAGGTGGGGGCGGGGGCCAGTTGGGGTCTTGGAGAGGCTCCTCGGCAGTCTCTGGGGCAGACGAGGCCTCCACCACCTCTGTCTTCTTAGCAGGTGGAGGGGGAGGATGATAAGATGGGGGTGGAGACGGTGGGGGTGACTGGTCTTCGGAGGCACTGGGAGACTCCTGTGGCGGGGTCAGGGAGGCCTGCGGAGTTGGTGGGGGCTCAGGACTCACATCAGCAGTAGAGACGGGCCCAGGGACCAGAGCAGGAGTGGCAGGAGCAGGGGCAGCCTGGTTAGGACTCCTGGACTTGGAAGGGGGTGGGGAGAAAGGGGCAGGCACCTTGGGGTGAGGAGGTATGGCAAACCTGTCACCCAGGGCAGTTGACATCTGTGTACCAGAACGGTCTGAGGGGGCTGGGTCAGAGGATGAGGAACAAAGAGACGTGAGGGAGGAAGAAACAGAGGCCCCAGGAGAACGAAGGGAAGTGACACGCTCTGGTTTAGGGGGTTGGGCCTTGCCTGGTGAAGCAGGCGCCCCTGTGAGACCCTTAGGCGGAAGGGTAGGGGTACCACTTTGGCTCGAGTACCCACTGGAGGGTGAGAGCGTCCGTTCTGGGGAGCGTGGGGGACGCCGGGAGCCACCTGGAGACAAGCCAGGCACCCAGGTGCCTGCTGAGTTGGAGGAACAGGGAGCTGCCCCCGTCCCTTCCGCCCCACCAGTGGTGGGTGGCCGAGGCAGCTGTGGCTGCTGCTTCCGCTCAGGCTTGGGTGGCAACCCCAAGGGCCCGTCAGGCGCTGCTGAGCCCCGCTGATGGAGTGAGTAGGTCCGGCGGGGAGGTGGGGGTGGCCTCTTCAGCTTGCGTAGGGACACACTCCGGCCCGACAGCTGCCCACTGCTCCGAATGCTAACAGTGTCAGAGGCCTCAGCAGTGCTGCCCCCACTGGGAGAGCCCCTCCCGCTGCCCCCCTGGGGAAGGGGCACCACGCTATTGCTAGCCAGGGAGCCCTCGGGCTGACCCTCAGAGCCGCCCTTCGAGGAAAGGGTAGAGCCATCAGACACAATGGTCTCAGAGGACTGAGAGTGGCTCCAGGTGTCACTGGAGGAGGAAGGATGGCGGCTGTGTGGCCGCGGGCTGGAGGCCGAGGAGAAGCGGCCCAGCGAGCGGACAGAGGCCGGGCTGGCCGACAGCAGGCTGCAGCGGCTCAGGGTGCGCAGGCTGCAGCGGCCCAGGGCCACCACGTCCACTGTGGGCGGCAGGACAGCATGCGGGATCAGTTTTGACAAGTAGGTGGCCTGGGGCGAGATGGACATGGCAGGGCTCAGGGGCTCTGGAGGGCCTGCCCCTCCTGTCAGTCCGGGCACCGCTAAGGACATGGGCCGTGTCACTGGCGGGGGCCGGGCCCCCGTGGACCGACCAACGAGGGTGTCATCCCGGTAGACACGCTCGATGTGGCGCTGCAGCATGGCCTCGGCCTTGGCACTGGCCTGGGCCCGGGCCTCCAGCGCCTGCAGGGACACCCGGGCCCCTGTCCCTGAGGCCGGGCCCACTGGCCGGCCATCCACCGTGGGGATGCGGACGGCATCCTGAGGACCACGAGGCCGAGGGGTACCTGGTGCCTCCCGCTCGTTCCGCAGACCTGCAAGGGACAGGAAGGGACCAGGGAGTCAGCAGAGGGTTCGGCCACAGCTCCCGACCCAACGCCCCTGCCCTCCTCACCCTGGGCTCACCGAGCTCCTTCTGCACGTGCTGCGGCAGTCCCAGCACCGTGCTCCGCCTCTCGCGCCTCCGCCGCCCTGACTTCCCGGATGACTTGGAAAAGGAATCATGGGGTCGGAAGGTGGAACCTGAGGGCCAGTCCAGGGGAGAGAAACCGTGAGAGCAGGTCTCAGGACACATTTTGCAGAGCACTACTTCAGTGGAGTAACTAATAAGAGCTCTGCGGAAAAGGATTTCCATAATCAAGAAGGCGTGGGCAAAGCTAGGTTAAACAAAGCTAAACACTTCTTTTCTGGAAGGCTTTACTAGGCCAGTGCTAATTTCCATTTAGTGAACAATTATTATGTGTTAGTCAGCTTGCTGAACACTTGGCATTCATTCCAATAACGTAAGTGCTCTTAACCTCATTTTTATAGAACATCGAACAGAAGATCGGAGCGGTTAAGGGTTGGCCCAAGGTCACACAGCTGGGAAGTAGCAACATCAGGCCCAAACCCAGGTTTCCTGACTCCTAACTGTCCTGCTTTGCAGTTAATGTGCAACATGAATCTCCAAGAAAGACGCAGGGTACTGTGTTTCCTGGATTCACAGACTCACAGAGCCTTGGGAAATGCCCAATTAAGAGGAAATGGGAAGGGGGGACGGGGGAAGAGGGGTGGTGGTGATGGTGGAGGGCACTTGAGGGAAAGAGCACTGGGTGTTGTATGGAAAACAATTTGACAATAAAAAAAAAAAAAAAAGAGGAAATGGGACAGGGTGCAGGTGCTGGGACCTGGGTAGTGCTCACCACCCCCTCCCCTGCCCAAGAATATTGGCTGGTAAGCAGACACCTTTGCGCTGGATCATCTCTGAGCGGATGGAGAGAGCATCTTCTGCTGTGGAGCTCTCCACCGTGTAGGATGTGGTCTGGCTACAGAAGGAAACGCTGTCTTCGTCCGGCCCCATCCGGGAAGACTGTTGAGGGAAAAAGGAGATCAGGCCCTGGCCTCAGACATCCCAGAGGCCTACGTGGGCCCCGTGCTGTGGCCTCTTCAGGGCTCCCCTTTGGAACTTCTGACTCGAATTCTCCCCAGCTTCACCTAGCACTGAGCGGGTATCAGCTGGACTAGCCCTGAGCTATACTAGAAGGAAACTGAGATCCAGAAGGGTTCAAAGACACACTTGCAGCAAGTCAGTGGGAAGGGAAAGTAGAGTCACGACTGAGCTGGGGGCAGGGCTCACCTGGAGGCTCTGGGTATCTCCATGGTCCCAGCCACCTTTATTCAGTTTCTGTTTTTCTGGAAGACAACAGAAAGGTGTGTCAGGCTAGGCCCCTGACCTTGGGAGCTAAGAGCCGTGCAGGAGGGGAGGCAAAAGGCTACCTTGGTGCTGGAGGGAACGGAGCCCCTCCTGGGCCTGCGTGTGCAGCTCTTCCAGGTGAGGCGGTCGCCCACTGGGGAAGAAGACATTGTCCTGGTGCTCATCCACTAGAGACCCTGGCTCCTGGCCGGGCCCCACACTTAGACGTTTGTCACTCTCAGCCTTGGCAGAGCCTAGTGGAACGGAGGAGGAAGAAAAGTGAGGCCTGGGGATGCACAGGACCCACCACAACAGCACCCCGAGTCCCAAAACTGCACACAGCCCCTGCACACACATGCAAGGCCTACTTCCCCCGATGTGTACACACATCCCACGGTTCTGATGTGTACACGCAATACACAGCCCCCGTGCACATGTGCAAGCTGTATCCAAGTGTACACATCTGAGCCCCTGCCCCACACAAAGTTCCGGTACAGATCACCATGTCCAGGCACACAAGCCCACCATGTATGCACACAACACCCACAGGCTTCAGGACGTACACAATCAGCACCCAAGTATAAACACATCTGGGAACCAACATCCAACACAGGGGCCCCCAGAGAACACACTCAGCCCCCAGGTCTATACACGACATCCACAGTTCCCATTCTGTACATACACCAACAGTACCCAAATACACACGACTGTGTTTCCACGTGTCACACAGGGCCTGATGCAAATCACCCCATATACACGGAGCCTGCAGCAAATACATTTCTCTTGTCTCCACGCCCGAGCTTCACTTTACAGAAAACAAACCACCCCTTTCAAACATCCCCTTGGCCCAGGCCCAGGAAGACACTGTGGGATACTAGGTATGGGTGTGGGCTTTCAGAGGTCACAACCAGAATTCCCAGGAAGTCCTGGTAGCAGAGACAAATAAGGGACACGGCCCCTTATGTCCCCTACTCACCCATGAGTCTATCTCTTAGAGGAAAGAAGGGCAGGGGAAGGGCGAAGGCCCCAGACCCCTCCACCCCCAGACTAGGCAGCTCCAGCCTCTCTTGGGAGAACAGTCCCAGGCATCCCCCTCTCCTGGAGGCCCCAACCCCGGTGCAGAGGAACTAGGGATCCATTACAAAGGATCCTGTTACAGGCCCCGCCCATGGGGAAGCTGGTCATCTAATCCTGGGAATAGGGGGCTGTGTCAGCACTTTGAAGCCCCAGCCCCCCTTTCTAAATGGAACCCACAACATAAGCAAAAGAGCTGGGAGGGTCATGTGACCTTGGCAGCACCTTGTAGAGAGGGGCGGGAACAAAACCAGCCCTTTAAAGGGCCACGCCCCAGGACGAGGGTCTTCAGCTCAGACACCTGCTCATTTCTTCTTCCTCAGCCTACTCTTCGACAGCCAGCTCCTGCCCAGGGCACCTGCAGGAACCCTACAAGGTCAGAGCTCCTGAGTCTCCCAACAGTCCATCCTGATGAGTATTACCTAATCCCTGCGTTTACAAGTTGGGGAAACAGGTTCGAAGGAAAGGCCTTGCCTAAGGTCATCCAGCAAATCAGAGCCAGGGTTGAACTCCAGGTTCCCAGAGGGGACTCCTGGATCACATTCAAACCAAGGACCTTTGCTCCCCACCCCCACAAAAGTCCTATAACTGGTGGCCCCCATGCATTAATCCAGGCCTGAAAGCCCAGTTTCTAGAGAAGCAGAAGACAGGCAGAGACCCCTCCCTCTAAAATTTCTCTAGCCTCCCTCCCTTGGCCTTTAAACAGCGTTTCAATGATCACACCCCAAATTCCAGCGGCACTACTTTTCTCTCTTCTCTGCTCCCCACATCCCATCATCCCACACATGTTGATTGCCCTGGAAGGGGGTGGCCTGCCTCTCAAAACTGAAGTATCCAGATGTACCCAGTACAGTGTGGGTACCCCTGGAGGGAGGCAGTCTCGCCCAAGGGCTGCAGGCTTCAAGGTCAGAGACACCTGGATCCATCCTCCGAAACCCAAGCAGGGCCCAGACAAAGGCAGCAGAAAAGCCGCTGGACAAAGGCGCAGAAGAGGACAGGGCAGTCTGGCCTCATTACCGCCCCCCACCCCCCACCCATCACCCTTCCCCAGCTTTGATCCTCTTTTTACAGAAGGGTCTGCAAATGGAGGTGTCGGGGTCCTTCCTTTCCCCCTCCCCAGCCACACCCACTCACCCTTCTTCTTAAAGAGCCCGAGGAGCACCGGGAGGCGGCGGCCCAGGAACACCACCATGACTGCGGGAGCCACTCGGACAGTCCCCTATTCTGACCTCTCCCGAACGCCGGGCGCCGCCTTCACCGTAACCCAGCACCTAGCGGGTGCGAGTCGCCCGCCCAGCTGCAGAGCCTGCAACTGGCAGGGGAGAGGGAGGGGCTGCTCTCCAGGTCCTCCTCCCACCTGCGCCACTGATCCCGCCCACCCACCGACCCCGCCCCTCAAGCGGAGTGCAGTGGCAGGAACCATCCCACATTCTCAGGGGGAAACTGAGGCCACCAAGTCTGCAGATGCTCGGCTCTGGTGGAGAATATGATTAGCAGGGGTGAAGACACTCAGTCCCAGGAGCAGACCATTAACCTGTCCCCAAGTCCTTTACTAAACAGGAGCCAGAGCTATGGCAGGGGTCCCAACTGCCAGATGGTGGGTGGAAGAGCCACTGGACTACACTTGGCATGAGCCCCAAGTCCTCCCGGCTGGTGAGGGTAAGTCCCTGGGGAAGGAAATCAGAGGTGGAGCAGTCAGGCAGAAGCCCAGAACTGCCTGTGATGGCAAGTTCATTAGCAAAAGCCCCTGGAGGGGTGGGAGCCAGCCCAGGACACAGTACTGGGAAGCCAGGGACATGCCCAGAGCAGAAACACAGTGGCCGGTGGCAACAACTCCTCCTGTGTAAGGTCAGGACCTTCTTCCCACTGTGGTCAGGTAGAGGCAGCCCAGAGAAGCACTATGAACTATCCAAGGTCACACAACAGAAGTAGGCTTCATCATACCCCTCCTACTCTTCCAGCCCAGGATCCTTCCCACTGGCCTCACTCTGTGACTTGGTGACTCTGCTGGATCACCAGGTAGGGAGAACAGAATTAGCCAAGAAACCAGCTCACAGCTGAAGGCAGTAAAAGTGGAGGGAGGGAGGCAATAATTGGAGGGAAATCAGGTCCAAGTTCAAATCCAGCTCCATCACACACAAGTCATGACCTCATATGGAAACAAGGCCAGTAACGCCTCTTTATAAGACTGGTGTACCCATTCATTCAATCAGCAAGTATTTGTTAAGCTAGTGTTGAGGTATAGCAAATGGAGAACTCTGGTTACCAGGACATCGCTAGCACCTAAACCAGTGCCTGTCACATACTGTGAGTTCAATAAACATTTGACAAATACATGAATGAGGTAGACTGACAATATAATTTTAGATTAGTGAAGACTGAGGACCTAGGATAGAGAAAGGGGTGCCTATAAGAGGCATCAAGGCATTTCCTCTCTAAGGAAAGGCCATTGGAACCAAGACCTGAAGAAGGAGAAGGAGCTGCCCAGGGCAAGTGCTGGGTACAGAGCCCTAGGGACAGAAGCAACAGCAAGTGTAAAGGTTCTGAGGCAAGAGTTGGGGGGTTTGGGGGGTGTCTCCCAGAATAGAAAGGAGGCCAATGGGGCTCCTATCGTTCTCTCCCTTGCTCACCAGCCATGACAGGAGCCAGGTTGTGTGGGGCCCCTTAGACCTTGGCAGAGTCTGGCTTTTATTCAAAGAGCCTCAGGAGGTCAGTAAAGAAGGTTAAAGGGGTAGTGGCAGTGACAGTGTTAAGAGATCCCCCTGGGCAACTCCACAAAGAACAGCTGAGAAGCTGGAAGAGAAAGTCTGTAAAGCGCCTTCCCCCAAACTTACCTCAGGACACCCCTCTCCCACAGCACCTTTCTCTCGGAGTCCCTACAGGTCTAAGAATTCACAGTGACTGTCACGCTCAAGCCCCCTCTGCAGCCCCTTCCGCATTCGCTGCCCCACCTCTCAGAGCACTCAAGCACCAGCTGAGCCCCTGCTCTCTAGAAAACAAGCTTCTGTGTGGCTGGATCCACATATCATTTACATCTAAACAACAATCCTAAAAAGTAGGCACTTTGTTTTAAAAGAGAGAGACAGAGAGAAAATGCTCGTGTAGTTGGGGCAGGGCAGAGGGACAGAGAATATTAGGCAGGCTCCACACCCAGTGCATCATGGAAAGTCACAGTGCAGAGCCCAATGTGGGGCTTTGATCTCATGACCCACAACCTGGAGATCATGACCTGAATGGAAATCAAGATTTGCACACGTAGCCAACTTAGCCATCCAGGCATCCCGGAAGTAGGCACTTTTATCTCCATTTTACAGATGAGGCGATGAGGGGCCAGAAGAGGCAAGCTGGGAGAGGGCAAGGTGGCATTTGCATCCAGGACAACTAGAATCCAAAAGCTATGCTCCGTCTGCCATGCCAGCTACAAACCTGATCTCCCTGCTGACAAAGGGCTGAGGGAGCCTCTCATCCACAGAAACTTGAAGTTTCTTGCCCACAGCCTCCCCTCTTCCGTCTCTTGGGCCAGACTCATCCGCCCCCTTATTAGTCCTGCTCACACTGAGAAGAGCAGTAGACCCCATACTTGTGGGGTGATTAATGCCAGGTGCTGAGGGCAGGCAAATAGTCTCTCCCCTCTTGGATCTTACAAGAGCCCTTGGAAGAAGGTTCTTGTGGACCCTCTCCCATAGTTGATCATGAACCTGTGAGGCTCGGAGAGCTAGGTGGCTTCCCAGACTCTGGCTGGCTCCGAACTTGAAGCCTTTACCCAAACAGGACACAGTCATCCTCAGCTTCCCCCTAACCAAGGAAACTCGGGGCTGAACTCCACTCAGCGTGGGGGAACATCAGCTCAAGGTCCCAGGACCCCAGCTGCAGCAGTCAGGGCCACAGCTGCAAATTCCCAGAGGATCCAAGGCTCTCACACTTGATAACATCTGGTTGCTCCGGCAACATCCCTCCACACACACACACACACACACACACACACACACACACACACACAGCCTGGCCAGAGCCTGAGGCCTTTCTGAGCCTTGCAAGGCTCAGGTCCACACACCTTTGACTTGCTCAGGGAGGAGGAGTCTCAAGTGGAGGCCAGGCACCTCACAAAGAAACTGGGGCCCAGAAAGTGGAAGGACCTTGCCCAAGGCCATAGTTAGAGTCTTTGCTCCAGGACCGTCTGCCCTGGCACAGTCCAGAGGCGCAGCTGGGGCTGAAGCTCCAGGCTCAGCCTCCACCACCCCCCCCCCCCCCCCCCCCCCCACACACAAAGGTGAATGCTCTCAGGACCACATCCGCAAAGCACAGCCAGGCCACCTTAGTCCATGTCCTCATCCAGGAGCAGGACTGCAGACTCACACAGGGCCCGGCCAGGTGGTTGCGTGTGCACAAAGGCAGGTGCATGTACCCAACCACTCTGGGGCTTTCCTGAGCTTGGGGACAGGGAAGAAAGGGGGAGGAAACCCCCAATCCCTAAGGCCAAGGGCACATTTGTGCGCATGCGTGCACAGGGTCTTGGCAACATCCTCCATGGGGTGAGGCCTCAACCTGCCCCATTCCAGAGCAAGGGGCGGGGGTGATGGCACGCCCACAGGCAGGCGGGCCTGACTCAGGGGAGAGGAATGACGGGGGAGGGAACAGCTGCCCAGGTGGCCTTACTCAGGAGCTGGAAGCCTCCAGGCCAGGGCCTGACCGCGCTCCCCCACCACACTTGACCAATGGCCAGCCCTGGTGCCAGGATTCAGGGTGCTGAGAGGTTCTAAGCCTCAGCCCCTCTGTACTAGTGAACAAGCCAGGCCCTTCTAATAGGAGCAGAACCCAGAAGTATGGAGATTTTATTCTCTAGAGGCAAGACATAGGGAAATGAATATCACAAAGACCTCTAGGTGGACATTTCTCTTTCTCTTTTGTCTCACAGAACACCTAACAACAAAACCTGAAAGGTACACGTGACTTCCCTTTTTACAAACAGTACAAAGAGGCTGCAGGGAAAGTGACTTGCTCAAGGTCACCCAACCAGGAAGTGGCTGAGCCCACACTGGAACTTGGGTCTCGCTCCAAACCCTGTAATGGTCCTAAGTCTGAGGAAGTTAAGGGATCAGGGGGGCCACATGCAGCCTCAGTTCCTGCCCAAAGAGGGGGAGCTCTGCACCCCACCTCTGCAGAAGGGAAATCCCCCTCCTTCCTTCCCTCAGTGGGAAGCCCCGCCCTAGAGCAGAGCCCTAGAGCAGAGCTGGGGAGCTGACAGGCCGGTTTTAAGGTAAATATGGGGGGGGCAGGGAGTGCCCCAACAAGGAGAGGAGGACCCCATGCCTCAGGCACCTGCGGGAACCAGCAGTAGTGCAGGGAGGAATTAGCTACAATAATATTAATAAATGTCATAATGAGTTTCCGGGTTAGTATCTGCTCCTGACAATGACATGATAATCTCTTTGGGCCAGGGTGCGAGTCTGAATTTCCAAAACCCTTCCCTTTGTTCCTTTAAGGCACGATTATCCCTACTTTATATATGGCGGAGAGCAGCCATGATGAAGTCAAGAGGGAAAAAGCCTGGGAGTCAAGAGGTCTGGATTAGACGCCTTGGACAAATGAATCAGCCTCTCTGGGCTCAGTCTCATCTGTAAAGTAGGACTAACACCCACCTCATGGAGTAGCTGGAAAAGCCAAAGTCACACAACCAAGTGTAAACACGGAGTGTGGTTCTCAAGGGAGTTTCTGCCTCTCTAGGGTGTAGAGGTGGGTAAAGGTCTCTCTCAGGCCCCTCTGCCTTTCTAGTTACAACACGATAATAAACTCACATGTATTGGTAGTGCCAACTGATTGAGACACGCCTGATCTCACTAAATCCTCCCTGCCATACAGAGGCACGCCCTCAGGGTCAGTGACTTACCTCCGGTCACACAGCTAGTAACTGGCAGACTCAGGGTGTGTGAGCCCAGCTCTGACTGGCTGCAAAATCATGTCCTTCCCATGCTTCCAGAGGCCTCCTCTCCCACCCACTTCCGGAGCTCTCTTCAAATCCCCAAGTGGCCTTAAGGACCATTATTAAGATAAAGTCTGATAAAGGACACTTTAACAAGAGCTCCCTATCAGCTCCTCAGTGACTTAGCCCTCATCCTTCTGTTTGGGAAGGAAACGAATTCCAAGCCCAGCCCAGAGACCCCAGGGCCCTGGGAGTCAGGAGCCTCGGTTTGAGTTCTCCAATTGCAGCATGATGCTGAGCCAGGTGGTGCCCTTTTCCAAGCCTCAGTTTCTTCATCTATGAGATGGGGGGGGGGGGGGGTGGAGAAATGATCTCTAAAGGTCCCTCAGCATGTAGGGCCCTGCCCCTAGGAAGGCAGTGGTCCCTCACTTTGGGTCAGGGCCTGGGGCAGCAGGGGCAGTAAGCTTATCTCTGATCCCTCTGACCAGAGAGAGCTGGGCCAGCCCCTTGTCTGCAAGCCCAAGGCTTCTACAACCAAGTCCGGACATACTGTTGGTCACAAAACAACAGTAAGGGGAAAAGATGTAGGGAGAAGCTGGGGGGTAGGTAAGAGGAGCAGGACTTTTTTCAGCTGTGGGACCTACCAAAGTCCGCTGGTGCTCCAGGTACAGAGGCAGCGGGAGGGATGAAAAGAATTTCAGGTGGTCTGACTCCAGTAATAACTTAGTCCATCCCTTCAATCTCCTCATCAGCAAGATGGGAACAATATACCCACAAGGGGAGGGCTGTGTATAAACCTGGCAGTACAATGTCTGGGAAAAAGATGAGGATAAGGGGCGCCTCGGTGGCTCAGTCAATTAAGCATCAGAGGCTCCTGGGTGACTCAGTCGGTTAAACGACCGATTTCGGCTCAGATCATGATCTCACAGTTTGTGAGTTCGAGCCCCTGCATCAAGGCTCCATGTGAACAGCTTAGAGCCTGCTTCGAATTCTGTTTCTCCCTCTTTCTCTCTGCCCCTTCCCTGTCCACACTCTCTCTCTCAAAAAATAAATAAACATTTAAAAAAAATTTTTAAGTTAAGCATCCAACTTTGGCTCAGGTCATGATCTCGAGGTTCGTGGGTTCCAGCCCTGCATCGGGTTCTGTGCTGATAGCTCAGAGCCTGAAGCCTGCTTCAGATTGGATTCTGTGTCTCCCTCTCTCTCCCTCTCTCCTGCTCATGCTCGGTCTCTCTCTGTCTCTCAAAAATAAATGTTAAAAATTAAAAGAAAAAAAAAAAGAAAAGAGGAGGGTGGTACGATGGGGGGCGCTCCTGGGCTCCAGTTCACATCCTCCACCAATCCCCCACACTGCCCAAGACCAGATGCCAGTGGGCCTGTGGAGGGATGGGGGTGGGGTTGGATTCCTGAGATCCAAGGCCAAACAATCCCAGCAGGTTACAGTGTCTTTCCAGAAGCGAAAAGGCCTCTCCCTGTCCACCCGAACCCTTCCCTTTCGTCCAAGGGCATTGATCCAATGGACCAGCCAGTCCTTGAATCTCAGTTCTACCATTTCCCACCTGCTCCCTCTATGAGCCCCTGGGGGGGCTTCAGTGCTCTGTCTTAGCCCCTGCCCTTCTCCCACAGTGCTTCCCCCACTTGTGCTCCCTAATGCCCCAGGGGCTTGGGCTTTCTTTGCCCAGAGGACCTGCAGGCCCCTCAATCACAAGAAGGAACCCATTTATTCCTAAACTAAGGACGTAGTCTTTAAATTTTGATAGGCTTTAAATTTTGAGTTTGAATCTCAAAGCTACCTCCTTGATGAGTGGATGAGCAAGTGACTTCACTTCTCTAAGCTCCAGCTTCCTCATCTGCAAAATGGGGAGGATAATGGCTTCTAGCTTATTTCTAACAGGGGAACAAATGAATTAACCGATGTTAAGGGTTTAGCACAGGACCTTATTTTTATCTGAGTTATTATCTCTGTCACCATCCCCCCAGCCAAGCAGCCTTGAGCATAAAGCCTCCACAGCCCTCTCTGGCCCTTATACCCAACATCTGATTAATCCCAGGTCCTATCGCTTCTGCCACCTCCTCCGCAAAGTGTCTGCAACTGCCACTCCTCTCCACTCCCACAGCCCCCACCCTGTCCCCAGCCCTCACCTCACCACCTCTGCCCTGGATTACTGCAACAGCCTCCAGACTGCTCTCTTGAGCTTCCACTCTCACCACTCCACCCCCTGCCCCCCCGTTCCTGCCTACACCTGCCCTGTTCGGGCACCATCTTCCTAACACACCACTTTCATAGGCTTCTCCTGTGCTCAAACACCTTCACTGGCTCCCTATGGTCTACGGACTACTGGCCTCTCTGCTTACCTTGCACTCTTTCCCTCATCCTCTCAGAGACAAATCAAATGGATAAGTACTCAAACCCCAGTCCCATACTTGGGCAGAGGTCCCGGCTGAGGAAGCCTTAGAATTCTCAGCACAAGTAAAACCAAAGGGGTTGAAGTTGGCATTCACAGTGGAATTTCTCTTCCCAGGCATGAGGAAGAAGACTCACCTACTTTTCTCTCCAGCCTCCATGCTCAGGTTCAACTCTTGCCTTTGCTCACGACCATTCCCCTGAGCTGAAGTGCATCCCTGGCCATCTCTCTATTGTTTAATCAACAATTCAAGACCCTCTCTAACTCTGTAGTTTCTTCAAAGACAAATTAAGACCGTCTCTCCAGTTTTCTAAAATTGACCCCAACCCAAAAGGCTTCTGAACATTCCTCAGCCCCCACACTTACTTCTGTGTTGCCTTGACATTGCTTTCGGGTTCTTAGGACCACCTCAGGGCCTGGTTGGTGCCTGAGTTGCAGCAGGAACTCTAAGAGCACAGGGACTAGCGGGCAAGAGACTGTAAACACAGTCCTCTTCATCTCTCTCTCTCCCACCACAATTGGTCACAAGTCTGCACCCACAGTTGGTTCTTGGGAAACCATCAGATTAGAGAAGCCACAGGAGAGAAGGGCAAAAGCTCCAGCCCCACCCCTCAGTGCAGAATCCAAGAGAGACAGGTGGACACACAGATCTCAGGATTGCTGGGACAGGGAGACTACTGGAGGGTCCTGGAGTCTCTCATCAATCCACTTTCTGAGGAATCCTCAGAGAGCCTATCAGAACATAATTAACCCTTTTCCTACTGCTATTTTGATCAGCACAATTATTCTTCAAACCGCTACTGGCACATGACCTTAGACAAGCCCACCTTCTCTCTAGAACTCAGTCTATCCACAAAATGGCTAGACAGAACTGTAAGGGTCCCAGAAGTCACCTAAGCTATGCCCCCCTAGTTTCAGACAGGCCCCTCTGTGGAAGCCAGGAGTCCAGAGGAGTGAAAGCAATCTGCTCAAGGTCACCAGGGCCCATACCAGAGTCACACTGAAAACCCAGACCCCCCCCAATTCCCAGCCCAGGTTCCTTCTGTCACCCCGTGTGGAGGGATGAGATCATCGGGCTCATTTCAGAACCTCTAAGAATGTGGGCCACCCTGGGAAGACATGGGTGGATTTTCCCACCACAGCCAAAGAAGGAACCCCACCCCACCTTCTCCAGGATTCTTTTACTCCCAAAGACCAGAAGGAATACCTGCCTCTGTTGGAGACCCCCTTATCTTCCTCGGGGGAGAAGCAGATCTACCCCACCCCTGCCCCTACTCCATCTGTGGATTCACCAGGTAAGGGAACCAGCCAGCCTCAACAGCCCCTTCTCCAGCAACCCTTGGGACTCTGGGGATACCCTGAACTGTCGCACCTGCTAGGGAAAACCAGAAATCCCATCTCCCAGCCCTATGGTTGGAAGCCTTCTCCATTCTCCCCCACCCACCCACCCCCCACTTGGAGGCTGGAATGTGACCCGCGGAGGGATCCCGCAGCACGCCGGGAAGGGCTGCGTTCCAGCTCGGTGGCTGCACTGAAAGGGGGGACATGCGGCAGCGACCACGGGAACCGCTGGTGGGGGGAAGGGGGACGAGAGGCAGCGGCGACGCAGGTGGGGGTGGGGAGAGAGCCCAAAGAACCAGTCCGACTCCCGATCACGCCAGATGGAGGCGGCCCGTAGTCTCCAGCCCCCTGGTTTCCTGCTTCTCCCCTGCACCTTTGTCTCGCGTCCCATCCGCAAACTTTCAGCCTGTTGGGGGCTAACAAGTGCGAGCGTGAGTGTGTGTTTAACAGTGCCTTAGGGTCGGTCTTTGAGCCAGAGTGTGGGAGTCTGGGTGGTTGTGCAGTTTTGAACCCGTGTGTACATCTATGTGCCTAAGACGCTGGGCAACTGTATCTACATGACTGATGTGTGTGTGCGCGAGTGTGCGAATCTGCGCGTGGTATAATTCCTGTGGCTGTGTAAACCATATACCTAGGTATATGTATCTGTGTCTCAGGGTCTGTGCGTCCTACAACGAGGCTGTGGGTGTGAACGTGTATGTGATTTTGTGTCTGCATGCCCGTACATTTGAGTGGGTGTTGTGTGTGACTGTGTAAATTGTGAACAGGGACGTGTGCCCGCCCGTGGATATTCGCATGTACGTGTGTCTCTTTGCGCATGTGAGGGGTGGGGTCTGTGCGGGGGATTCCCGGCCCCCCACACTCACACCCACCAAGCCCCGGGAGGGGGCAGCAGCGGTGGCGGCGGCTGCGGCAGGGAGACCCTCCTCCCCACTTGCCCCGCCCCCACCCCCGGCCCCTACCTGCCGGCCGCTTCGCCGACCGCCCGAACCGCCAGAAGCTGCGGGCCCGGGGGCCGCTGGGGGCCTTCCTCTTGTGGTGTGAGTTCCCCATGGCGGGCGCGGGAGCCGGCGCGGAAACCCTAGCGCAGCCCAACCAGCCGGGCCGCCGGGCCCGCAGCCCCGGGAGGGAGGCAGAGAGACGCGCGGGCGGCCACCGCAGGCGCCCCCAACCCCAGCTCAGCCACGCCTCCGGGCTCCGCGGCCAATGGCCGGGCCGGGGGCGGGGACGGTGGAGGGGCGGGGCCTGGCGCGCGTCCCGTAGGCTCCGCCCCTCCCGGGACCTGGGAGACCAGCTGAGCCACCCCACCCAGAGCGCTCCGGAAAGGCTGGCGTGTCCAGGTGGGGCAGGCGGGTCGCCAGTTTTCCCAGCCCAGGGGCCGCCTCTCTGAGGACTGCAGGGGAGCCCGGAGAATGAGGGCCAGGTCTCCAGACAAGGGGGATTCGGAGCCCCGCTGCTGCTAGGGCCCACCGGCCACCACCCCGTGAGTGTCACGTGTCTGTGTGTGTATGTCCTGTCTCTGTGCCCGTGTGTACGCATGTATCGATCTGACTGTATTTCTGTGGCAATCGTGTTTAAATAACAGCACCCTTTTATATAGCGCTTACTATGTGCCAGGCACTCTGATAAACAGCTTTCACGCCACAAAACAATTTTGTAAGGTAGGTAGTGTTATCATCCCCGTTTTACAGATGGGGAAATAGAGGTTCCATGAAGTCAGCTGACTAGCCCAAAGGCAAACATCAGTAAGCTACAGAGCTAGGACTCAAACCCAGACTGACTCCATTACCCACTGATCCACGCTCTTACCCCTCTAGTTTATCTGTGCCTCTGCTCGACCTTGGAGGAGGGCATGTAATTGGGCAGTAGTAACTGTATGCTTGAATGTGGCTGTGTAGTTGTGCACCTGTGTGAATACCTGTGACCCTAAACATGTGGGTTCCTCTGTGTAACCATCTGTGTGCCTATATCCATATCATTGAGTCTGTTTTCTAACATCTGGATGTGTGCTTCTGCGTATCCACCTTTATAGCTGTGACGGGCTCTGTGACATTGTGTCTGTGAGTGTAAGTCATGGAGTATAGAGGTAAACATATGTGAAGCCACCATGTCTGTGTGTCCCTCACTTACCTCCCCTTATACAAGGCTGTTTTCAAACCTAGGCCTCGCTTCACCTCTTCCAAAAACCTTCCGGGCCGCCAGGACACCTGTGTGTCCTCACAAATGCCCTTGTGCCCAGGGCCCAGCAGCCTAGGCAAGGACTTTCCTTTATCATGGCTCTGCCCTGTCTCTCCAACTAGGGGCAGTATGGTGTAGCAGAGAGACTGCTGGAATGTAAGTCCAGAGCCTTCAGTTCTAATCCTCATATTGCTCATCCTTTCTGCTACGTGGACAAGCCCCTCCACTACACCATGCTGCCTCTTATGCCCAATGGCTCCGGGGCACCCTCTCCCTCCCTGCAAAATCGGGGAGTCAAGCCCCACCCTCCTTGAGGCCCATGTCTTGCTAAGAGTTTGAGATTAACAACAGTGCAGTTATATTTTATTCATTCACTCATCAAGCATACACTATATACCAAGACATGTGCACCAGGTTCCCGTTTTGCACAGAGGGTCTTAGTGTCAAAGCTGGAAGAGACCCTGGAGTCTCTGCTAGCCCAATTCCCCTAATTTACAGATGGGGCCCATAAAGGAGAGAGGTGGCAGGGAGGAGCAAAGAGAACACGCAGGGGTACTGTCCAGATCCCTTGACGTGAGGGGAGCGAGGGCAGGTATGCAAAGAGTTTCAAAGGACATCTGGAGTGTAGCAGGTGCCTTGGCCTTTGCAGGAGGCTTTGCAGTAACTGCCCTGCCCCCAGGTCAACTCCAACTCCCACCACACCCCTCTCATTTTCAGAGCGCCAGCTGCACAAAACTGCTCGCTGCCACACACACCCCTACACACACCTCCACGCCTTCCCACATGCTTCTTTCCTCTCCACCTTTGCCTGGAAGATTCCTCGTTTTCCTCAAGATCCTGCTGGATAGTTCTATTCTTCAAGGAAGTCTTCCTTGCAGCGCTCCCCCTACCCCAGACCTCTCCCATAGACACTAGTTCTGATAGAACTGATCACACCTCAGGGCCCCCCAGCATCCTGTGCAACACCGTTCCAACATTTGTGTCGAGACAACAGCTTGTAGAATCTCCCTTTCCAACCAGAAACAAGTTCCTCGAGGACAGTGATCGCCTCCCTCCTCTTGGTAACCCCAAGCGCAGCACAGTGTCAGGCACACAGCAGGTCTGCTGTGCGGTGTTGACCAGGAATAGGTGGAGGCAGAGACAGTGGGGCTCGCCTGCTGACGCTGAGGGAGGTGGTGACGATGTCTGGGAAAGGTGAAGAACTGGGAAAGGCAAAGAGGCATGAGCAGGAGAGTCCCAGTCTTGTCTGCTCCAGGATCCTGGAGAAACAGCACCGCCCACAGCCAAGAGCACAAAAGTGCCTGGGGTAGGACTGTGGGAAGGTGTAGCTGGTATGGAAGACCAGAACTCCTGGAAACCACAGCACTGGGCTGAGCACCTCGTAACTCGCTCCAACTGTGGTGAAGATCTTGCCTAGCTAGAGGCTTGGAGGAGAGGGGTGTCCTAAGCATACAGGGGGCCGTGTGTGAAGTAGACCCCAGCAGCAGCCTCCTGGGAATGATGCACTTTGCCAGAAGATTCAGGATTTAGACCCTTTGCAAGCTGAGTGGTCTCTGTCTCCCCTCCATGCTAGTCGCAGGGCTGGGCACCCCATGCATAGAGCTGAGAGCCCTTGATGAACCTGCCCTTCGGGGCAGCAGAGACACAAAAGCACAGACAGTGGAGTACAATAATGGGAGAGACCAACAGCAATTTCATCCCTCCAGCCCAAAGTAGCTGCTTCCAACCTACTTCCCCGGCCAAGTCAGCCAAGGGCCTAGAGGTGGCGGTGGGGTACGCTGACGGAAGGTGGAGGTGTGGATACCTGCTCTCCCTAGCCCCCCACGGTCACTGTGGCCTGAACAATACACAATGCCTCCTCTCACTAGATTCATGGGCATGTGACAGGCCAGGAGCAGCTGAGACAGCTTTGAGGGATGGGGAGAGGGGGGTTTCCAGGGGACAGCTGGGTAAGGGGAGGCTCTCCCTCTGTCCTCTTCTGATAAGAGTGTAGATTTTCCTGGCCACTGGGTTTAGCCACCCCAGTTCAGCAAACTTTGCTGCCAGCCCCACTTCAGGCGCAGGAGACAGAATGGTGGGGAAACAGCCCATCCTAGCCTGAAGGGGATTTCCAGAACACTGGGACGTGTGCCATGGGTGGGGATTTGAGGCCTCCTTGAGGAGGGAGTGGGAGAGGCAGCTAGAAGGAGCCCCTGAAGGTGGTGGAGGTAAGGGAGGGGATGGAGGCCTTCTTGGTCTCAGCTTCCTGCTCATCTCATCCCACTCCTGGTACAGGTACGTCTCTGGGGCGGGATTTTCCACTTGAAGTCTAAATAAAGGAGTAGGGAAGCTAAGGTCAGCCTGGCAGGTGAGGATTCCCGCTCTACCTCTGATGCTGGCTGGCTGCATGACCTTGAGTAAGACCCTTAGTCCATCTGTGTGTGCCATGAGGGCAGCCTGTGGCATCTCAGGCCATCAACTCTGAGCATCTAGGATCAGCAGATGCCCATGCTCTGGGGCCCATGTCAGGTCACCTAGCTAGTACCCAAAGCGCTTTCGCCAGGCCCTGTGCTGGGCAGAGCAGAGGAAAAGGACCATCAACCCAGTCCTGCCCTCAGCGTATTCAAAACTGTGAGGTGTGGTGACTCCTGCACCCCCGCAGAACCCAAACAGGCAGCTCCTTGCTGGTGCCTTGCCTGATTCCAGCACTGCAAATCCCTCAACCCCAGCTTTTTCCTTCCATTTTAGTTCACATGTCACCCCCTCCGGGAAGCCATCCCTGACCTCCCCCTGGGATCACTGTACTCCCTCCTTTGTCCCACTTCTTGACACTTAATTACCTCCATGATGTCTGGTTCCTCCCTCAGATTGTGAGGTTCGTGAGGACTGGGACCTTGTCTCTCATTCATCCCCAGGACAAAGTCTGGCACATAGTATAGGTACTTATGACCTAATATTAAATACTTAATATTTTGAAATACATTAGTGGGGCACCTTCTCCCATCTAGACCCAAGGCACATAATGCCCATCCCTTCACAGGGGCCTGGAGGAGGTGGACCCAGATTCCTCTAAGGAAGTCATTCCCCCATTGGCTGTATCCCACAGCAAAGGGAAACCTACCCTTCACAAATTGGTCCAGGTCCAAGCTAAGGACATTGAGACGACCTACCCAAGAAGGTGGCCAGAAAAACATACACTGTCTGATTCCAAATCCCTTAAGCACCCTGCTCTAGTCTCGAGGCAGTCATTTCCCTGGGGGCCATCACAGAGATAAGGACACTAGTGCCAGGCCTTGAGAGATGAACAGGAATTCAGTGGATAGAGAAGTGAAGGTATGCACGCCCTAAGTAGGGGAGACAGCACGTGCGATGGCACAGAATGCAGAAATACAGAATGTTTATTGAAAGGCAAATAGACACTCTCCTGCCTTTAGATAGGCAAAGTGTCCATTACCCAAAGTGCCTTTGGGTCCTCACTTTGCTTTAGAGCTACTCAGGCCCCTTCCTCAGCAGAGAGCAATGGCATTATTCACACTGATTCTCCTGGCCCTCCTTACTGTAACATCGAGGCCATTGGGTCCCAGTGTCTTGTGTATGGCTGGTCAAAAGGTAGCTTCTCCTTTCCTGAGCATAGCTCCCAGCCTCGTGGGCCCCCCCAGCCCATTCTTTTTTTGTTGTTGTTTTTAATGTTTTTATTTATTTTTTTGAGAGACAGCGTGAGCAGGGGAGGGTCAGAGAGAGAGGGAGACACAGAATCCGAAGCAGGCTCCAGGCTCTGAGCTGTCAGCACAGAGCCCTATGCGGGGCTCGAACTCACAAACCACAAGATCGTGACCTGAGCCGAAGTCAGACGCTTAACCAACTGAGCCACCCAGGCGCCCCCCCAAGCCCATTCTTAAACCAGAATCCTAGAGCCAGAAAGGCTCTCAGAGGCCATGAAACCCCATCTTTATCAAGACAGGGCACGTGTGGCCCACAGTGGGGTAGAATGTGTCAAAGAACATGTGCAGAGCACAACTCAAAACTCACAAGTCTCTCCACAACCCCACACCAAGGACAGTTCTCCCTGAGTGAGTGGCCAGAGTTCTTCAGGCTAAGTCTGCTGGACCCGGCAAGGTGGCCCCTGAATTCTTTGAGTACTGAAGTCACCCAACTCTGATTCCCACTCTCCCCACTCCCTGCCCGACCAATGTCCACTGCCCGAGCGTAACCTTCTTCGGGAGGGCTACGTACTCCTATGTACTCCCTTCCAGAGTCAGAGACACACCTAGCCTCATACTGTTTTGTCTTGAAAGTGTGGCCTCTGGAGGCAGACTGAGTGCTTCTGTCATTGCCACGCTGTGAACATCATTTCCATGCAGGTGGGGACGTTGCCTGTCTTCTCCCAGGTACTCCCATGACTGTGAAGTGCCTGACACTACATAGTAAAGGGTCTGTCTTTTTCAAATGGATGAAGCTGAGCGACCTATTTTCTCACCTATAAATGGTACTGACTGCCCACCTCTCAGGTTGGCCAGGACAAAGGAAAACATTCACAAAAATGGCCAGCCAGGGTCTGCCACAGAGCAGCCCTTCATGTTACCTCCTCAGTTAGCCAGCACCCTGCCCTTCTACACTCTGCTCGCCTCCTGCAGAGAGCCTCCCCTGATTATCTCTTTTGGGCTCCAGTCCTGGCATCTGTCCCAGAAACACTTCCTCCCCACATACTTGTCTAGAGTCCAGGTGATATTTCTGGAAAATATGGCTTCGTATTTGTTTACCTTTTCTTATGCCTGAGTCCTCTTGTTGGACAAAGGTAAGATTCTACTTTCTGTGGCTCCCGCCTCAATCATCATCACCACTACCACCATGGGTATCTGAGGTGTAACCAACAGTTGATTTCCAAACATGGACAGACTAATGAGTCCAAGTCCTCAGCATCACAACCACAGACACTGGCTACCCTCTAGACTATTCTCCATAGCATCACAAAGTGTTTGCATGTCTCTTATCTAATTGGATCCCCGAAACACCCCTGTAAGGCCAGGATTTATTATCCCTATTTTACAGATAAGGAAACTAAGGCTTAGAGGGGTTCAATAATCTGGTGTCATGTGGCCTGGGAGGGGCAGCAGAGTTGTCCTGTCAGCCCCTGAGCCCATTTTCTCCAGACTGGTTCCTTAGAGCTCATGTGATTAATAATAGCAACCCCGTGCGTTTCAGAGGTGACTTCACTTTCACGTAATTTTCACATCCGCTCTTTTGAGAAGACAGAAATCTTGGAGGCACAAACCCACCAAGGCAATGTCTGGCCAGAGGGTCAGCCCTGTGAGAAGGCCCCCTCTCTTCCTTGAGACAGTAATGGAATCGGTGGGACCACAGAGAAGTTGCTGCCCAAAGTCACGAGGCGTGCTAGCAACTGAGCCAGGAGTTGGATTTTTATTTGCCTGACTCCCATATTCCTCCCACTCTCAACTTCCCCCATTTCTCTCTGGGCCTCTCCCCATCTGTAGAATGAGTTGGATGAGACAGTCTTCAAGCCTTACCCCCTGGTCTGTGTCCCACCTGCATTCCTATTTATGAAAATGGTACTCGTTTGGGAGGCAGATGGTTTGAGTTCAAACCCAAGTTTAGGCAAATTCAGCACTCACAGTCCCTGAGCCTCAATTTTTTTCATCTGCAAATGGGCTCAAGTGAAATAATGGAGACAAGGCTCCTGGCCCATTCGGAATAATCAATAATTGTCAAATTTCCTCCCTTTTCTTTCTAAGGCTGTGCAGGGAAGGTCCTGCAAGACAATTCCACTCCAAGCTCAGTTTCCCCTCCCCCTTACTGTAGAGGAGTCAGACTAGGGAAGCCATGACCTGCATCTCTGGGTCTCTGGTTCAGAGACTGGGATGGGGGACCTTCCCAGCAAAGGCCCCTGCAGGAAGTTTCCATATATCCCTCCTTCCCATCTCCCCCAATCTCCATCCTGAACATTTTCCCCAGAAAGAGTTAAGCCTTCTTTGGGCTTCCCCTTCCTGACCAGCAGTGCCAACAGAGATTAGAGAGATCGGATTCATTTCTCTTAATAAACAGAAAAGAAGTTGGGCCAGGCAGGTGACAAGGAAACAATTGGAATAATAGGAGGTTGGAGCAAAATGGAACAGGACTTCCTCCAGTCATACCCAGGGCCACCCCCAGACCTGGGGAAACAACAGCCAGGGGCAGGGAGGTGCTTCCCACGCACGTGGGCTCAAATCAGGCGGACTGCTGCCCAGAAAGCCCAAGGCTACTGGATACCAAACACCACGCAGCGGGAGGCCTAGCCGCTGAAGCAATGACCGCTGACCCAAGAGGCTGGAGCAGGGACTTACAGGATCAGCTTTCCCAGCCCCAGCCTCCAGGCTGGTCTCTCCGGAAAAGGGTCCACCGCCCTAGGGTCCACCACCAGCTTTCTATCTCTAGTCCTCACAGTCTGACCACATTCTATCCTGCTACAGTTCTGACCCATGCCCTTTTGAGATGGAGATGATTTCAGACGGAATCCCAGTGGGAAGCCTTAGGACAGACTTGGCATCCAGTTGGGAGTACAGAGCCCTTGGAAACACCCTTCAACCCAAACCCTCCCTCAGGGCTTGGCCAGGCCATCCCTGCCCCAGCACCTTGACTTTTATTTGTGCCTGGGCCAAAGGGGAGCAGGGCCGTCATCCAAAAGGAAGATCAGGCCGGATGCAATCACACAAGAGGCTTTTCACCCTCTTCCTGACCCCTCAAATGTTCCTTCTAATTCTCCTGCAGAGGAGGTGGTTAAAGGACACCGGGAGGGTAAACACAGAATGGGATGGGCCCGCACACACCGCCATTTCCTCACCGATGGCACTGCAGCAGGAACCACAGGGAAGGTAGACTTCGGAGCAAGGCAAGCCCCAAGGGAGCCCCACCCTCCTGCAGAGACTCCTGCCCTACCACTCACAAGGAAGCCAGAAACAGAGGGGGGAAATGAGAAAAAGGACCAACCAAGTGCCCAAAAGAAAAGCGACCCCAGCAGGCCTGAGCCAAGTCAGCCGCCCTTCCCCTCCCTCTCCTCGGGCTGCCCATCCATCAGGCCGGAGAGCCCAGAGCCAGGGAATTGGCTGCTGTAATTTAAGTAGCCCAGATACAGCTTCGCCGTTAATCTGGGCCTCGGTTTCCCCCATCTGTAAGCACACTTCCAACACTAACATGTTTCTACCAGGACTGAGGAAAGGAGTGATGGGGAGGGGCGCCATGGCTGGTTCTCATCCGCGAGCTCACCACCCCAGGAGGTGGATGTTTGCGGTTTGGCCCAGGGGAGCGGTGAGGAGAGCCAGGTGGGAAAAGCTAACACTGTTAAGAACCTAAGACATGCTGTGCCCCACGCTGGGTCCTTTGTGGGGCTGAAACCACCTTTTGAGTGCAGCTGACCTTCCAGACCTGGAAGAACCCCCATCAGAGACGCAAGGCCACTTGCCTCTCCCATGGGCCTCAGGCCAGAACCAAGTCTCTGACCCCCTGACTCAGCAGAGGGCAGAACCTGGGTGAGCCTGGGGGAGGGGGACTGCCTCACCGTCCCAAGAGCCAGACTGCCAGCACTTCCTGCTTAAGCCAGAAGATTCCTGCCCCGGCCGGGGGTCCCTTCCCCCCAAAACGGGGCCGGGCTGACTCGGGGTGATAATGGGGGGGGGGCGCAGACCGGGGGAGAGGGGGCTCGGACTGAGCCTCAGGCTCTTCGCTCCCCCGGCCCCAGCGCCTAAAGGCTCACCCCTCGAACGCGCCGCCGACCCCTGGCGGAGCCACGCTGGCCGCACCCTCGGCGCCGCCCGGCGCGCAGCCCAGGTGCCCGGCCGCCTTACCTCGGCCTTTACCCTTGCCCCTCCTGGCCTTGTCGTCCGCCTTCTTGGCCCGGGGGGCCGCCGTTTCGGCGCCCTCGGCCCCCGCCGACTTCTTCTTGCGCCGCTTGCCCCGCAGCCAGCTGAAGGCGCGCCGGAGGCCGGACGCGCCGGAGCGGGACTTCTTCCTACGCGGGGGGCCGCCG
>NC_043707.1:117714653-117743859 GCF_006229205.1 Suricata suricatta
GAGTTTTTACCCCCAAAGTACAAAAGGGAAGCTGAGACTAGGAGGGGACAGTGACTGCCCAACAGCATAGAGGTGGTCAGAAGCAGAGGAACCAAGACCAGCAATCTAGGTCTTGTCTCTGCCTGATCCCTAGGACTAGAAATTGCCCAGGGTCCAGCCATGGGTTCAACAGTGTTAGAAGTTCCTCCATGGGCCCCTTGAAAGGCATTGTGGTACCTCCACCTGTTAGAATTTGGCTTCACCCACCCAACCTGACTCTGACCCATAGCTTTCTCCTGGTCCTGGTCTCCACAAGGGTAGAGACCCATTTGTCTGGGACACCGACTCCAGTCAGCCCTGGCATAGTATAGACAGCACTCACTCTAACACTGATAATAATTAGAATACAGGGTTTGGCCTCCCTAACCTGCCTTAGCCCTTGAGTAACCCCAGGGGCTCAGCTGTGGCAAACATGAGGCAGATCACTACCATTGCTAGGCCTCGGTTTTTCAACTAACCACCAACCATTCAGGACCAGCCCACATCCCAGAGTACCTTCTGGGCCAGGCACAGAAATCACACTGGGCCCTGTCCTCATGTCCTCCCTGCCCAGCCCAGCACTAGCCCTAAGGACCCTTCCCCTCTCCCACTTGATGAGTATCGAAGAAGAAGGGTTATAGGCAAGGCTGAGACTCAGAGAAAGAGTTTTGTACAGGACCTTGGCCTGTTGGATAGTCTAGAAGCATTGGGTAGGGAGGGGAGAGGAAGGCAAACATACTCCGGCTTTTGGAAGAGGCAATCAGGAGAAGAATATTAGTCAGTCTTGCCCCCGCACCAACCCTTTCAGCACTTTCTTCCCGGTGGCCAGGACTGGCAACATAATTTGTAGGGCCCAGTGCAAAATGGAAATGTGGGGCCTTTTGTTCAAAAATTATTAAAAACTTCAAGAAGGTGGGGCACCTGCCTGACTCAGTAGATAGAACATGTGACTCTTGATCTCAGAATCCTGAGTGTGAGCCCCACCTTGGGCCTAGAGCTTATTTTTAAAAAAATTTCAAGGGATACCTGGGTGGCTCAGTCAGTTAAGCATCCAACTTCAGCTCAGGTCATGCTCTCACGGTTCGTGGGTTCGAGCCCCACATCGGGCTCTGTGATGGCAGCTCAGAGCCTGGAGCCTGCTTTGGATTCTGCATCTCCCTCTCTCTCTCTGCCCCTCCCCTGCTTGCATGCACTGTCTTTCAAAAATGAATAAACATCAAGAAAAAGTTTTTTTTTTAATTTCAAGAAGGCAACAGCAGACCATTCAACCAAGTATGGGGCCTTTCTGACATCAGGGCCACAGATAACTGGGTGTATGAAGTTGGCCCTGCCAGTGGCTCTTATAATTCATCGGCAAAGGCCCCCCTCAAACCACAACTTCCCCCAGGGGTGCCTGGCTGGCTCAGTTGGTAGAGCATGCTCTTGATCTTGGGGTCTTGACTTCAAGCCCCATGTTGGGCATAGAGCATACTTAATAAAAAAAATTTTTTTTGAGAAAAAAAAGCTTAAAGGGCACCTGGGTGGCTCAGTCAGTTAAGCCTCCAACTTCGGCTCGGGTCGTGACCTCACAGTTTGTGAGTTTGAGCCCCACATCAGGCTCTGTGCTGACAGCTTAGCGCCTGGAGCCTGCTTCGGATTCTGTGCATGTGTGTCTCTCTCTGCCCTTCCCCTGCTTACACTCTGTCTCTCGCTGTCTCTCAAAAATAAACATTAAAAAATAAAAAATAAAATAAAGAAAAAGAAAACCACAATCTCCAGGAATCAGCTCAGAGATTAATTAAGTCCCTAATTTGGAGGTGGAGAAGGAGGGGTATGGGAAGAGGTCAGGGTTATTTTCCTTTCACTGCTGCTAACTCCAACAGCCAGACATCCTCCCCTCCCAACTCCAATCTGGACCGCCCTTGGCCCGACATCCCCAGCTTTCCTTCTTGTCTCCTGGCCTAATGGACAGACATGCTTCCGAGACACCCAGAAAGGGTAGCCTGGGAAAGGCTAGCCTGCAACCCTCCCCTCTAGACTCATGGCTACTCAGCTCAGCCACATCTCTTTGCTGACCCTGTGGGCAGCTAAGAAAACAGACTTCCCAGCAGCCCCTGTCAGCAGGGCCCAAAGTCCATCCTAGAGCCAATCTGTCACCTGACCAGGCAGGAAGCTGCAACCCCAGGGAGGAACCAGCCACAACCAGGCTTAGGCAGCAGCCCCAAGGCCCTCTAGCTTTGCCCTCTCTGTTTTTGGAAAACCCAGGACCACCCTGATGTCGCTGTCCTCCCCACCCAAGACACCCTCACCTTCTCCCCACCGGGAGACCTGCCTCCCATAGGCTCCAGGTTTGTCCCCTGCAGGGCCTGGCCTTCTCACAAACTCCAGGCTGGGTGGCCAGGCCAAGGTGTGGCTGAGCCTGCCTCATTTCACAGGGGACACCAGGAAGGGAAAGAGCCTGCAAATCACACAGCCAAGAGTACCAAGGAGCACCTGTGGCTTCCCTCAGTCCTTAGACCAATTGGAGGGGCTGAAATTACAGCGCAGGGAGGAGCAATTCTGCAAAGTCAGGATGTTACGTGGTTAATAGCTTTCCTATTCCATGGACAAGACAGCCAAAGAAGAAATGGAGTGAATGGGGCGCCTGGGTGGCTCAGTCGGTTGAGCGTCCAACCTTGGCTCAGGTCATGATCTCACTGTTCGTGGGTTTGAGCCCCACGTCAGGCTCTGTGGTGACAGCTCAGAGCCTGGAGCCTGCTTTGGATTCTGTGTCTCCCTCTCTCTCTGCCCCTCCCCTGCTCACGTTGTCTTTCTCGCAAAAATAAATAGAACATTAAAAAAAAGAAGAAGTGGAGTGACTTGCCAACAGTCACGCAGCTACCTCTGGGCAGAGGTGGAGTTTACAACTGGCTCCCGACCTTTTGTGTTTGTTTGTGTGTTTCCTAACTGAGCACTCGCTTTATGTCAAGCCTCCGTACCACTTGCCAGCTGCTTTCAAGGATAGGCAGTTAAGACCCTAGAAAAAGAAAAGAGCTTATCCTGGGGCCTCCAAAATGTTCTGCTTAACTTTGGATGCCCCTGCGTGCATTTTCCAGGAGAGAGGTCCACAGCCTTCACCAGGCTCCCAACGGGGGTCCTGTTTCAGAACGAACTAAGAGTGCACGCTTTGATCCTTTCCAGTGGGAGGATAAGATGGAAAGAGGCTCCTCACATGACCCCCTCATCCCCTCTCCTCCCTAATCCGGGAGTAAGGGGTGGAGGAACCCCGAGAGTGAAATAACACCCAAGGTGCTTGTGGCTGGAATGAGACAGAGCCTTGTGGGCTCCTGGCTTTAAGTTGGTGCCAGCTTCTAGGAGGCTGAGGAGGAAAAGGAAGACAGAGAGAGACAGAGACAGAGAGATGAGAGGGAAGAGGAGAGGGAGCAGGGGAACAAGAGAGAAAGGAGAGGGAGCTGTCGCCACTGCCCAGGTTCCAGTGTGGAACAAACTCTGATTTCCTTCGTTCTTTGAACACTTCTCTCCTGAGCACCGGCTCCATGCTCCAGGCTCCCGACGTGACCAGTTAGCCTGTGGTCAGGTTGCCACTCTCTCAGCTGTCCACAGTGTGGACAAACGGTTTTCAAACTTTTCCTTACAGCCTTAGAATTTTACTTTTCCCCTCAAACAAAAGCCCACCTGAATTTTATCTGACAAATAAAATGGATAAAAGCAGTGTTTTATATGTATAAATTTAGTTTATAAATCAACTTATCACCTTTACTTGCCACAGAGTAGATCAGTGAAAACAGTGACGACATTGTGATGGACCTAAAATTTGAAACCCTAGTAATAAGTGATGATTGGGGTTTTAACTGACAGCCAGTATTCAATTTACTCCTGCAGTAGTTCATTTTTTTTTAATTTTTTTAATGTTTTATTTATTTTTGATACGGAGACAGACCATGAGAGAGGGGGAGGAGCAGAGAGAGAAGGAGACACAGAACCGGAAGCAGGCTCCAGGCTCTGAGCTAGCGGTCAGCACAGAGCCTGACGCGAACCGAAGCGGCCGCAGTCGGACGACCAACTGTCTGAGCCACCCAGGCGCCCCTGCAGTAGTTTGTTTTAATAGGTAATTAGAAAACAATGCACCTCAGGGGTGCCTAGGTGGCTCCGTTGGTTAAGCATCCAACTCTTGATCTCAGGTCATGATCTCACAGTTCGTGGGTTCAAGCCCTCTGCGTTGATGGCAGAGCCTGCTTGGGCTTCTGTTGCTCCATCTCTCTGCCCTTCCCCAACTTGTGCTCTGTCAAAATAAAAACACTTTAAAAATTAAGAAAAAAATGATCCGCCTGGATGGCTCTGTCGGTTAAGTGTCCATGACTCAGGTCATGGTCTCACGGTTCGTGGTTTGAGCCCCACATCAGGCTCCGTGCTGACAGTGTGGAACCTAGTTAGGATTCTTTCTCTCTCCTTCTCTCTCTGACCCTTTCCCACTCATGTGCTCTCTCTCTTTCAAAATAAATAAATAAGCTAAAAAAAATGGGGTGCCTAAATGGCTAAGTTAAGCATCCAACTCTTGATTTCAGCTCAGGTCATGATTTATGGTTTGTAAGTTTGACTCCTACATCAGACTCTGCGCCTACAGTGCAGAATCTGCTTGGGATTTTCTCTCTCCCTCTCCTTCTGCCCCTTCCCCCTGCTCTCTCTTAAAAAAAATAAAAAATAAAAAGCCTAACCTTGTTCTCCTCTCAATCCTGCCACTAATTTCCTGGGTGTCCTTAGGTGAGACACTTGCCCTTTCTGGGCACCAGTTTCCCATCTCAGTATCCGATTTCACCTAGGAAAGTAGTGTGTGTGTGTGTGTGTGTGTGTGTGTGTGTGTGTGTGTGTGTATTTATTGTGTTGAGGGGTGTGCTGGGCTGCAGTGTACATATGCGGAAACTTCATTACTCATCCTCACCGCCTACCCCCATCCCAGCGCTGGGCCCGAAGAAGGGTCCACAAAACCACTGAACTGCCCAAGTTCAAAGGCAGAGGCGGGTTGCCATGGAGATGTGCTTTGTTTCCCAACTGTCTGGCTGCATCTGACAAGTACAAAAAGCCAGGCCAGATGGACACTGACCTAGGCCAAGAGAGCAGGGATTTCCTGACCCAAGATCCACAGGGCTCACTGCTTTCCAAGAAGGGTTCAGTTCTCAGTTCTCACCCCCAGAACAGGGGGCTGACCAGCGTGACCTGCCCGCTGATAAGGCTTCATGTAGGAGGTTGCTGGGTGGGGCTCTCAAGGTGCTTGCGGACACCCACTCCACCAGTCCTAGGCAGCAAGCCTGGCCCTGTGCCCAAGGGCTGGGCTAGGAGGGAAACACCCGCCCTCAGGGCCTTTAAGAAGCTGGGAGCAGGATCAAGATCTGTGGGCAGAGCACCCTGCCCACAATCAGTGGGAAACAGCTGGATATGGATACTTCGAGAAAACGCCCACAATCCCCACAGAGGCCTGTACAAACACACCAAGACACAAACACAGGTTGACGCACCCACATGCACACCGGTTCACACCAGCATACCCAGATATATGGACACACACACTAAAATACACACCCAGACACATAGTGACCGATCATCTAGATACCCACACATACTCAGGTGCACTGCGACAGAACTGATGTCTAAACATACACAGATACAGGAATGTACTGAAACACAGACTCCTATACACACACACACACACACACACACACACACACACACACACACAGATACACAGATATGCCAATTCAGACACACACAGATCCACAAATACACATATTCCCAGAAGCACAGACCCTCATACACAGACATCCATTGGCGCAAAAACAGAACTCAGGGGCCCATAAACTAGAAAGAGATATCCGGAAGGCCCTGGTACACAAATACAGATATAAAGAGATAAACAGTACAAGTAGAAACACAGATACACAAATATCCACCACGGATCCAGGCAAGGGGCAGAGAAGGGAATTAATACCTGGTGAGGGTCAATTCTGCACAGGCAGCATGAAAAGACTTTTCTTTACAGGATCCTTTAAAATTCCTTTTGGGGGCACCTGGGTGGCTCAGTCAGTTAAGCGTCCGACTTCAGCTCAGGTCATGATCTCAGGGTTCATGAGTTTGAGTCCTACATAGGGTTCTGCGCTGACAGCTCAGAGTGTGGAGCCTGCTTCGGATTCTGTGTCTCCCGTTCTCTCTCTCTGCCCCTTCCCCCTCACTCTCTGTCTCTCAAAAATGAATAAAAACATTTTTAAAAAATTCTTCCAACAACCTGTGAGGTTGGTAGCAGTATTTGGGTTCCTTACAAATACAATAATATAGGGGTGCCTGGGTGGCTCAGTTGGTTGAGCATCCAACTTTGGCTCAGATCATGATCTCATAACTCATGGGTTGGAGCCCCGCATCGGGCTCCGTGCTGACAGCCCGGAGCCTGGAGCCTGCTTCAGATTCTGTATCTCCCCTCCTCTCTGCCCCTCCCATGCTCATGCTCTGTCTCTGTTTCTCACTAATAAATAAGTGTTAACAAAACAAAACAAAACAAAACAAAAAACAAATATGATAACGTAGAATACATAGCGAATATAAGGCCCAAACAAGGTAGAAGGAAATGGGAAACTGGCTCTTCATCCACATTCCCCAGGCCTCCCAAACACTCTTAATGCTAGTGGGTAGTGTATGCTTTTCTACACATCTACATATAAGCATGTAGAGATACTATAAGTCCAAACATTTTCCTTAAAACCAACTCAGAGAGGTTAAGAAATATGACCAAGATCATACAGCTAACTTAGCAGCAGAATCAGGGTTGGATTTGGCTCTGGCTCACTCCAAAATGCTCTTTTTGCTGGCTCAGCCGGCAGACACAACCAACCACACATTCACAGGCAGACAGATTCACAAAGGGGAGGCCCAGGGGCAGGGGGAGGGGAGGGACTGCACCTCTGGGCTGAAGGAAGTGGGGGACGGGAGGTCCTACAAGCCCTCGGTCTTTTGATCAGCTCTTCCAACTCTAGGCGTTGTCCCTATAAATTTCTGATAAAGAACAGAGCCTGGAACCTTTGAATCATTGGCGTAGGTGAGCACCAGGCAGGTGACTAAGTGATACAGGGCTCCAGCACCCAGCACTATCACACAGCTTCCTCCACTCTCCTGACCCGTCTCCAACCTCAACGCCTTCTCCACATGCCCCAGGGGAACTTTTCTTTCTTTACTTTCCGTTTTTTTTTAATGTTTATTTTATTTTTAAGAAAGAGAGGGGGAGCAGCGGAGGGGCAGAGAGAGAGAGTGAGACAGAGGATCTGAAGCAGACTCTGCGCTAACAGCAGAGAGCCCGATAGGGACCCGGAATTCACAAAGGGTGAGTTCATGACCTGGTGCTTAACCAACTGAGCCACCCAGGCACCCCGGGGGACCCTTTTCTAAGGCTAAACCTGGACTTTGTCGTTCCTTTGCTTAATCCCTTCCTGTTGTCTCCAGAGTTAAGTCCCAGCCTCGTAGAAACATAGAGCCCTTCACTCCCCACCCCAAGCTGCCTCTCCCCACTTTGCAATTTGGCAAAGCAGCTTCTCCTCAGGACCAGCTTAAGATGCTCCTCATCAGGGGACCTGGGTGGCTCAGGTGTCCAACTTCAGCTCAGGCCATGATCTCTGTTCCTGAGTTCAAATCCCACATTGGTCTCTGTGCTGACAGATCAGGGCCTCCCTCTCTCTCTGCCCCTCTCCTGCTCATGCTCTGTCTCTCACACAAAAATAAGCGTTAAAAAAAAATTTAAATGCTCCTCATGTTGAGCCTTCCCTGACTTCCCCACGAAGAACGCCCCCCTTCAGTCCCCACGCCCACCCCTACTCCCAACCCACAGAGTTTGCCCAGCAGACATCACCTCAAGACTTAACATCATCACCACTGAGGTGCCAGGGTGACTCAGTCTGTTAAATGACTCTTAATTTCGGCACAGGTCATGATCTCATGCTTCGTGAGTTTGAGCCCTGCATCAGGCTCTGTGCTGGAAGCCTACTTGGGATTTTCTCTCTCCCCCTCTCTCTCTGTCCCTCTCCTGCTCTAGCTCTCTCTCTCTGTCTTAAAATAAATAAATGGACATTAAAAAATATTTTTAAATCATCACTTATGATAGACGGTCCAACTTCCAGGTCTTGCCCTCAGTACATTATATAATCATCTCCCTTATTCATTACAACAATCCTAGAGAGGTAAGTATTGTCCCCATTTTATAGATGGTTAAATGGAAGCCCAGAGAGGTTAAGTCCCTTCTTTCTGGGCTGGTTTTCTTGAAAACCAGTCCTTGATCAAGCCACATATAAGCGCATTATGGCAAACATATTTGTCTCTGAATCTCCAGTGCCTGCACAGGCTCGGTGGCCATAGTAGGGAATGACTCAGTGAATGGTTGTTGAATGGCATACCCATCTATTTGCTGTCCCTCTGAGTGACAGAATAAGAGAGGATAGGTGAGGGGTAACTGGGTGGCTCAGTAGGTTAAGCGTCAGACTTCAGCTCACGTCATGATCTCATGGTTCATGGGTTCGAGCCCCGCGTCTGGCTCTGTGCTGACAGCTCAGAGCCTGGAGCCTACTTCTGATTCTGTGTCTCTCTCTGCTCCTCCCCCACTCCTGCTCTGTCACTCTCTCTCAAAATTAAATAAACATTTAAAAAAATTTTTTAAAGAGAGAGATAAAAGAGACATGCTAGGGGGCTGGGACACTCAGGGAGGGCCCCTGCTAACTGGGATTCCCCAGGAAGTCACTGAAGACAAGAGTTCCCTCAGGACCTGACAGTGACTGCCCCTGCAGTCCAGGGACATCTGCACCGACCCTGCTGGGGGAGCAGGTGTCCTCTGCCTCCTCCCCTTGTCTCTTCAGTCAGGAGCTCTGAGCCAATGTGTTATTAAATATTTACTGTTTCCCACTCCGCTCAGCTTGGTGCCAGGCCCTGGGCGGGGGACCAGAGAGCAAGGGATATGGAACTGTTTACAGTTAAGGATCACCTACCAGGTGGCACAGAATTCTTCCAAAAGCCCTGCAGATGGGATTCTCGGCCCTATTTCTGCAGCTGGAGAGATGAGGCTCAGAGAGGGAAGATTGCTGGTCCCAGATCACACAGCCAGCGAGCCAGCATCTAGAGTCAGGTGTGTGCCCATGTCCCAGGCATCTTATGCCCTCTCCCCAGCAGGGAGGATGTGGGCCCGGCTCAGAGGAGACTCAAGGAGGCCATTTTTGAGGTGGGGCTGTGGCTGGAACACAGCCTGCCTGGCAGATTTTCTACAATAACAACAGCTTGTGTCTGTGCAGCACTTTCCCTTCCATTAGCTCATTCTGCCCTCCCCAACATCCCCTTGGGTGCCTATTATTGTCTCCTATAACTGATGAGGGATGTAAGCTCAGTGAGGTCAAGTGCTTTTCCCAAGGTTGCACAGCCTGTGCATAGCAAACTTTTGAGCAGGGGGCCTCCTGGGTCTCCCTGGGTCTCCCTGCCACCTCCACTTCTGCCTCTTCCCAGCAGGCCTCCATGCTGCCCCAAGGGAGCTCTCAAACGCAAATGTGAGCTTCTGGCTCTAAAGACCCAGCCAGTCTCTGCCGTCTCACATACCACACTGCCGCACCTTGGCCAGGAAATGATTCCTCTGCTCTCCCTTGATTTGTCCACCTTTCGACCTCCTACTCAGCCTGCAAGTGCCAACTCAAACGCTCCTTTCTCTAGGAGGGCTTCCCAGATTGGGTTCCTTCATACAAACCATTAACAGAGCAATTATCTCACTATATGTAATTGCTTGTCTGTCTCTCTCAGAAGATGTGAGTTCCTCAAGGGCAAAGACAATGATTTTTTCAAGTCTCTTCACTGCATGGAGCTTTTCAGTCTCAGAAAGCACTTGTTGAATGAATGGATGGACATCCCTGAGGGCTGGACCTGGGGGAAGATGGTGGAGCATTAACAGAAACAGGGACACCAAGAAGAGAATTTGATGGGGCACCTGGGTGGCTCAGTTGGTTGAATATCAGACTTCTGGTTTCAGCTCGGGTCATAATCCCAGGGTCTTGGGGTCAAGCCCCAAGCCCGGTAGTTAGGAGTTGGAAGTGAGGTGGGGATGAAAACTGGGCAGGAATGGGGCACCTGGGTAGCTCAGTCGGTTGAGCATCCGGCTTCAGCTCAGGTCATGATCTCATGGTTCATGGGTTCAAGCACCACGTCGGGCTCTGTGCTGACAGCTAGCTCAGAGACTGGAGCCTGTCTTCAGATTCTGTGTCTCCCTCTCTCTCTGACCCTCCCCTGCTCACGCTCGCTCGCTCTCTCTCTCTCTCTCTCACAAGTAAATAAAATAAGACATTTTTTAAAAAGGTAAAAAAAAAAAAGAAAACTGGTCAGGAAGAAAGGATCTTAACAGGAGGGGCTCCTGGCTGGCTCAGTCATAGTGAGTGCCTGTGACTGTTGATCTCAGGGTATTGAGTTCAAGCCCCGTGTTGGGTGCGGAGATTACTTAAATAAAACTTACAACAAAAACAACAACAAAATCCAGTAACTGAATAGTTGCTATGTGCCAGACCCAGTGCTGAATGCAATATGGACATTTTCCCATTTGATCCCAAGACATAGGTAATACCAAGCCATTTGTTGGAGGAGAAAATTGAGGCTCTGAGAATTAAATTAATCTACCCCAAGTTACACAGCTAGTAAAGGGCAGAGCCAGGAGTGGAGCGCAGGTCCACATGAAGCCAAAGTCCATCCCTTCTCTGTATGGTAGACTTGGAAGGACCGGGCTTATAAGACACACGTGTTTATGGGGGTGAGGGTTGGCGGGGGAGTAGGCAGCCCAGATGAGAGAGGAAACTGTCCAAGAGATAGAAGGGAAACCAGCTGGGCGATGTCTCAGAGTAAGAGAAGAGCTCCAGGAAGGGCCCAGTGGTTCCTACTGTTGCTGAGAGATGGAGCTGGGTTGGGTGCAAGATTTGGCAAGTAAGAGGCGACCTTCCAGACTGCTGCTTCCACTGGCTTCAAGGAGTCAGTAAAAGGACCTGCTGAGTAGGAGGTGAGGTAGTGGAGGTGGTTGGCGGGGAAGAGGAAGAGAGAACACGGGGGGAAGAGAGCACCCTGCAGGTATGTGGACAGGACAGGGCAAATGATTGGGGCTGGTTTGGAAATACTGCAGAAGGGATGTGGGGGGGGGGAGGGGAGGGGGTGAGCAGGGGGGCATTCCAGGCTGAGCCAGCCACTCTACTCAAGGACACACTCAATCCTTTCCTGACATTGTCCCTCCCCCTCCATCTCCTCCCCTCATCCCTCCTTCTGTCTCCCTCCTCCACTCTGCCCCCACGGCTCCCCTGTGTATGTTCAGGACAAGCCACCCCGACCTCCAGTCTGCTGTCTCACCCTCCCTGGCCCAGCCCGGTGAGCCAGGCAGGGAGGAGTTTCCAGGCAGGAAAGGGCTGAGTCACTGGCCACACATCTGGTCTCAGATCTTGATACCCAGCTGGAAGGGGTAGGAAGGAAGAGGCTCCTCCCTGGCAAGCTCTCCAGGCCACTAGTTACATTGCCTGCTGGGAGGGGCAGGCTGGGAGAGGAGAGCCCTGATATACTAATGACCGGAATCTGCTGGGCTGCTTCACGCACTCTGGGTCCTTTCCTTCTGTGACCACCTTTTCTGCTCAGAGGAGCCCTGAACAGTAAGGTTCGTCATATTTGTTTCACAGGTGAGAAGACTCCTAAACAAAGTGGCTTGAGCAAGGCCACACATATTTGGAGAACGGGTCTGTGTCCCCTTCCATGCTCTGGGTACACAGAAAGGGGTGATGTTTGGAGACACTGAAAAAAGATGCCCAGGGGCTCCGGCACACTAGTGGGTGATCACTGCAAAAGCTAGGTTGGGAGAGGCACTCAGCCCAGGCTCTTGCTAAAATGGCCCCTTCCCAAAGGCGCCTGGCTAAGTTGGACATGTGTTCCAATCTAGATCTTTGGGTTGTGAGTTCGAGTCCCAAGTTGAGTGTCGAGATTCCAAAAAATTTTTTTAATTTTTTTTAATGTTTATTTATTTTGAGGGAGAGAGAGACAGTGCGACCAGGGGAAGGTCAGAGAAAGAGGGAGATACAGAATCCAGAGAAGGCTCCAGGGTCTGAGCTGTTAGCACAGAGCCCAGTGCAGGGCTTGAACCCACAAACCTTGAGATCATGACCTGATCCTAAGTTGGACAATTAACCAACTGAGCCACCCAGGTGCACCTCCCCAATTTTTTTCAAACTTAAAATTAAACAAATAAAATGGCCTTTTCCCAAAGTCCCGGTAGAGGGAAGACCTTCCTTTCTCCCCTACGCCCTGCCCTGGCCTTGGCTGTTGTTGGCTCAGCTCTGAGCCACTCTACCTCATTCTTCCGTGTCTTTCATCCTCTCTTCACTTCATACATTCTGCGAGGGCACAGTGTCCCCATTGTCCTGAGCAGAGAGGTGTCCAGGTCCTGGGGAGAGGTGGGAGAATCATGCCAGGCCTCTGCACGCGTCCCAGGCCACTCAGGAACCTTCTCTGGGGTTCAGCCTGCTTTTTCACAGCACAGCACAGCCAAGTCACTTCCGCCTCTCAAATGGGGCTTCCCACTTCTATTATTCAGAAGAGCATGGAAAGAGCACTCTTTCATAGACCCAGACTATCCCTGATATTAACTTTTAATTGATTTAATTGTATTTACTGTGGCTAGATTCACAGCTGTGCCACTTTGGGGCAAATGTTTGGACTTCCCTAAGTCTTGGCTCCTTCCTCTTTAAAATGGGAATAATAGCAATAATACTACCTTTTTCCCAGGGTGGCTGCCGGATTGACTTAGATAATGCCTAAAGCAGGAACCACATAGTGTTTAAGGGGAAAAAAAGCTTTTTTTAAATAAAAAAATGTTTTATACTTATTTTTTTTAATTTTTAAATGTTTTTTATTTATTTTTGAGAGACAGAGAGAGATAACACGAGCAGGGAAGGGTCAGAGAGAGAGAGACGCAGAATCTGAAGCAGGCTCCAGGCTCCAAGCTATTAGCACAGAGCCCAATGCAGGGCTCGAACCCACGAACACGAGATCATGACCTGAGTCGAAGTTGGACACTTAACCAACTGAGCCACCCAGGTGCCCCAAAGCTAGTATTATTATTAAGGGACTTCTGATTACAAAATGAGTTCATGCTCAAGGAGAATCTGGGAAATGCAGAAAAGCACAAAGTCATCAATAAATGTCACCTGTATTTCCACCTAGAAGGACCATTTGGTGATGATTTTCTTACATCGAGTAGAATTGCCGTCCCTCACCCTCCCAGGGGACTGACTCGTGTGCTTCTACGATGCGCAGGTAGTGTCGGAGTGGATATAATCTACATTTCTTGTGTCCTCTCTGGGCCTCAGTTTCCCTCTCTGAAAAGTAAAGGGTTGAACTACTCAGGGAAGCCAAATCTGTTTGTTTGTTTGTTTGTTTGTTTGTTTATTAAATGTTTATTTATTTATTTTTGAGAGGGAGAGATTACAAGTGGGGGAGGGGCAGAGAGAGAGAGGGAGAGAATCCCAAGCAGGCTCTACACTGTCAGTGCAGAGCCCAATTCAGAGTCAAACCCACGAACCAGGAGATCATGACCTGAACTGAAACCAAGAGTCAGACGCTTTTATTTTTACTTATTTATTTATTTACATTTTATTTATTTTTGAGAGACAGAGAGAGACAGAGCATGAGCAGGGAAAGAGCTGAAAGAGAAAGAGACATGGAATCAGAAGCAGGCTCCAGGCTCTGAGCTAGCTGTCAGCACAGAGCCCAACGCGGGGCTCAAACCAATGAACCATGAGATCATGACCTGAGCCAAAGTCAGATGCTCAACCGACTGAACCACTCAGGCGTCCCAGATGCTTATTAAAAAAATGTTTATTTGTTTTTGAAAGAGAGAGAGACAGAGCATGAGTGGGGGAAGGGCAGAGAGAGGAGGAGACACAGAATCCGAAGCAGGCTCCAGGCTCTGAGCTGTCAGCACAGAGCCTGATGTGGGGCTCAAAGTCACGAGCCCTGAGATCATGACCTGAGCCGAAATCAGACCTTTAACTGACTGAGTCATCCAGGCACCCTCAAGAGTCAGACCCTTAAATGACTGAGCCACCCAAGCACCCCAAGGGAAGACAAATTATGTATGTATGTATGCATTTATTAAATGTTTATTTATTTATTTTTGAGAGAGAGAGATCACAAGCAGGGAAGGAGCAGAGAGAGAGAGAGAGAGAGAGAGAGGGAGAGAATCCCAAGCAGGCTCCACGCTGTCAGCACAGAGCTCAATGCAGGTTCAAAACCACAAACCATGAGATCATGACCTGAGCCGAAACGAGAGTCAGACTCTTAAATGACTGAGCCCCCACCCCCCACCCCGTGCCCCAAGGGAAGACAAATTTAATTGCTCGTGCTAACTGCTGCCTCAAATGAGTGCCTTGCTCAACTAATCACATCCGCTCCAGACACAGAAGGCGGTGGTGGTATGCAGAGCCTGGGCAGCAACAGTGTAGAGTCCAAGAAATCCCTAAGAATCACTTCAGTTTGGGGGCACCTAGGTGGCTCAGTCAGTTAAGCATTTGACTCTTGGTTCTCATCTCGGGTCTTGATCTCAGGGTTGTGAGTTCAAGCCCCACATGGGGTGTGAACCCTACTTAAAAAAAAAAGAACCACTTCCTCTTCTGATTCTACTCCCTGTTCTAGCTCCTGGCTTCCTCTGGGGAATGGGGAGACAATCCTGGCCTCTTCTCCCGCCCCAGGCCTGGAGGTCTAGTACCCACAAAGCTCCCATGTAACATTCTGCATTGCTGTACCTTCTGTGTAGAGCCCAGCTGGGACTCTTCTCAAGTCAGACTCCATACAGGAGAGCAAGAGAGGGAGGTGAGGGAGTCTTTCCTCACTAACAAGGAAGTATGCAAAGTAACATGTACACCAGCAGCATCCCTCACCAGCCCAGGCTTGGACATTTGAATATTAAAGGATCCTGGGGCACCTGGTGGCTCAGCTGGTTAAGCATCTGACTTAACAGCTTAGGTCACGATCTCATGGTTCACAAGATCAGGCTCCACATCGGGCTCTGTGCTGCTCAGAGCCTGGAGACTGCTTCAGACTCTGTATCTCCTGGGGGTGTAGCTCAGTGATAGAGCATTTGACTGCAGACGCTGTATCTCCTTCTCTCTCTGCCCCTTCCCTGTTTGTGCTATGTCTATCTCTCTCAAAAATAAATAAATATAAAAAAAAAAAAAGAATAGGGGCATCTGGGTGGCTCAGTGGGTTGTGTCCAACTTTGGCTCAGGTCATGATCTTGAGGTTTGTTGAGTTCAAGCCCCACGTTGGGCTCTGTGCTGACAGCTCAGAGCCTGGAGCCTGCTTCATTTTCTGTGTCTCCCTCTCTTTGCCCCTCCCCTCCTTGTGTTCTCTTTCTCTCTCTCTCTCTTTCTAAAAACTAAACACTTAAAAAATAAAAAAAGAATATGAAAGGATCCTTTAGCAGCCCCTTCAGATTTTTAGACAACAAAACCTGAGTGGACCCAGGTCTCCAAGGGTCAACCCGGCCCTTCCTGCTAGTGAGAAAGGACAGTGCCTGACACACTCACGTGAAAGATTGAAAACTGGCTTTAGTTCTGGTATGACGGCTATGTGGGGAGGACCTGAACTCAGTAAGGGGACAGAGACCCAGAAAGAGCTAGGGACTCTCTAGGGAGAGGGGTGGGCTCAGTCAAGGGGGGGACCTCTGAAAAAGAGATGGTGACTCAGTGATGAGGAGGGGCTGCGGAGGGGGCCGAAGAGAAGGAGTTTACTGAGAAGCCTTAGGAATCTGCCACGTGGTCCCAGTGCCCATCCTTTTGTCCCCCTCCCAGTTCTGGAAGCTTGCCAAGGGCTGTAACCTGAGTGGCAAGGAGGGGCAGTCCTCCATGAGATCCCTGGATAGGGCCATCCCAGGATTCCAAATGCCTTGCTAGAAGTTGCTTCCAGCCTACAGAGCCCCAGAGGTAGGAGGAAGCTCCCAGGAAAGTCTCCCTTGCCCTCCATAGCCTCAGGCCATTCCTAGCCTCTCTCTGGCTGGCTGCCCAGGGACTCACTCCCAGCCCTGGCTTCCTGGCCCCTGCAGCCTCACAGTCTGTTGCTCAGGACTGTGGTGTCGCCTGTCTGGGTCCCTTCCTGGCAGAGACAGGTCTCCAGTTTCCCTCCAACTGTTTGGAGGGGTGCCTGACACCCATGTCCCTCACAGTCATGCTGACCATAGAGCCCAGGGTAGGCTCAGGCCTCTGAGCCGAGTCAGGAAGGGATCATTGAGTTAACTTCCCGAGAGCCTTATGTACCCATTTCTTTTACCTCAAGCCCTCACTGAACCTCTGTCCTCTCACTGAAACCTCATCTCTTCACTGAGCCCCATTCCTTCACTGAGTCCCTCCTCACTGAGCCCACCCTCCCCACTGAGCCCCCATCTCTCCCCTGACCTCTACTCTCTCACTGAACCCCCATATCTTCATTGAACGCCCATCCCCTCAGTGAGCCCCCATCCCTACTGAGCCCCAGCCTCTCACTGAACCCTAACCCTTCACTGAGCCAATATTCCCCTCATTGAACCCCCATTCGCCTCACCAAGCCCCCACCCCCTCACCGATTCCCTGTCTCCCTAATCTAACCTTATTTGTAAACCTCCAGTTCCCCGATGAGACACTTGAAACTGCAGCCCTGGGGCCTGTGTTGTGTCCACCCAGTCTCTGGCCGTACCCATACCAGCCCATCCTGTCATCACAGCCCAGGAAGCAGGTCGTGAGATGGAGGAGGTGAAGGCAAAGGATCAGTGACAGTCTGGAAGGAGAGCCCAGCGAAGGGCCTTCTTGGGCAGCCGCCATGGTGGCTCTGGGCCTGCTCCACCCGCAGAACGGACGCTAAGAGGATGCTGCAGGCAGAGAGGCACCTCTCACCCTTTGGCTAGTCAGGACCCAGGCCAGGGGCTGGAACACAAGAGCAGGCATCGGTCCCTCCCTGATCCCATGAACAAGAGCTGCACTGTGCACACCCTTCCCATTCCCCCACCCAGCCCCTCAGGCCAGGCCAGGGTCAGGCAGGGCCACCCATGGAGACCGGAAACAGGAAGACACCCAGGCAGCAAGGAGCAAGGGGGAGAGGCTTTGCGTTTCAGGGTCAGGGCTCCACAGACCGACCTGCAGGCAGAGAGGCTGTGGGCTCACACCCCTGAGTCTGGGGTGGCAGGGGTGACCACCAGATATCTCCAGGACACATAGGAGCAGACCCGTGTGAGAGAGACCCAAGCACACAGGCACGGCAGCAGGGAGGTTGATGGACTCTGGAGGTAAAGGCGACCCCGGACAAGGACACAGGATTCACAGGCCCCACTGCACAGTCACAGCCTTCAGCAGAGCCCCAAGGTCCCTTGGCTGACCTCATCCACTTGTCCATCAACTGAGTCACCGCAGCTCAACACTGCCAGCCTCGTGTTGGGCACTAGGGGGAAAGAAAGGAAAAAACTAGAAGCAGCTGAACTCAGGGTCTAGATTCAAGGGAGTTGTGTATGGGGCGCCCGGGTGACTCGGTTAAGTGTCTGACTTTGGCTCAGGTTGTGATCTCATGGCTCATGAGATCAAGAGCCCTGCATCAGGCTCTGGGCTGACAGCTAAGAGCCTGGAGCCTGCTTTGGATTCTGCGTCTCCCTCCCTCTCTGCCCCTCCCTTTCTCACACACTGTCTCTTTCTCAAAAACAAACATAAAAAAAAAAAAATTAAGGGAGTTGTTTATGTTCTAAGGGTCTGCCTTGCCCATGGTCCTTTCTGAGGGTCTCTTAGGTCACCATACTCTGAACCGAGTGACCTAACTGCCCTACCAGTTAAGTGGACTAGAGGTGGCCAGTGGCCCCCTGAGTGGTCTGGCTGAAACCACCCTCCAGGAATCAGATTCACTGAATCGCAGAGTGAGGGAGCAACCCAGAGAAGGCTAGGAGCGAGGTCATTTGATCAGCTCAGGGACATGCCCAGCAAGACACGAGGCAGGGTGGATACGCAGCAGTGGAGGCCCAGGACGATGGAGCCTCTGTGACCAATGGTGTCAAATGTGGGAGCATCAGGCACCTGCAGCTAAGGCAAAGACCGGGCGTCTGGGTCAGGGGACTGTTCTGCTTTGTCAACGCCCGTAGGGACACTGTGAAGCAGGGACAAGAGGGGTACCGCCCTGTCTTCCTCAATTCCCCAAACGGCCTCGCCATAAGTCCTGTCTCCTCAAGCACTTGCCTAAGCATTTCTCTGGTGCTCATCATCCAGAAGGGCCAAAAAAAACCACTGTCTCTCACATCCCTGCCTCTCCGGCCTCCTCCCAGCCAAGGCAGCCCTGCGATCCAGAAGGAGACACATCTGGTAGCAAGCGCCCTAGACTTCAGTCCACAGATGAGATTCAAGTCCTGCTTTCACCCCATATGCATCTCTCAGAGCCCCTGGTTCCTCATCAGAAATGGGAGTGGTGTCTGCTGCCCCGGGGGCTGCTGGGAGAAGGACATGAGACGGTGGAGGACAAGAGGCCGCTCCAGCCTCCCCAGCCTTCAAGCTCCCTCTGGCCCCAGGACTTCCATCCCTCTGGGACCCCTGGCTCCAACCAGACTCCCTCAGGCTGGGCTAGGGGCTCTAGCCACCTCTCTTGGAGCCTGGGGTTTTGATCTAGAAGAGAAGCTTCTTGGACATAAAGGTCAGCAGCATTGTGGCATTTCAAATACTTGTGATCAGACACTGAGGAGGCTGCTCAAGTCCGGGTCCACATAGTCACATTTTCTGTCAAGCTGGCGCCTCAGTCCAGGGGAAGGAGCCCCAGACAGGGAGCTGGACTCTGGTTAGAACAGGAAGTCTTATCAGGCTGCTGTTGGGGCTCACATGAGACTGTGTCACCTCAGCTCCTGGTGTGATGCGGCGTAGAAACTGTTTTGAGCCACTTTTCCTCATTTCTACCCATATCTCACCATCTCTCTGCCTTTCTTGTGAGGACTCGTGCCAGTCAGCCTGGTTGAAGTCCCTGTCCAGTAACAGGAGCTCTGAAGCTAGAGAGATAGAGAGACCTGCATTCAGATCCTGGTTCAGCTGCTTCCTGACTGGGTGACCCTGGACAGCCTGCCTTGCCTCTCTGAGCAAGACGGCGTGAACACGATGACTGCATGTGAAAGGCCAAGCAAGGGGCTGGGGGGTTCCCTGAATGTCAGTTCCCTTTCTCCTTCCCAGGTCCAAGGTCCCTGGGCAGGGGCCATCTGTGGAGCTGGAGGAGGTTGGGGGTCCCTACCCTGAGCTTTAGGACATGTGCCCATTGTGTGACCTCCAGCAGGTCACTGCAGAGCTTTGAGCTTGTTTTCATCTGTCAAGTGAAAGATCAACAGAACATGCATTCCTAGTGTTAGGTTCCCCTTCTCTGGTCACAGAAGGCTGCCCGGAAGAAAGGACTGAGTCTCCCTTTGAGTGGGAGGAGGGCAAACTGGGCAAGAGGGGGACTTCCCTTGAAGGCAGGAGGCTGGTGGGGACAGGGAGAGCAGGGAGGTGAGTCACCAGGAAGTGGGGCAGTGGGCTGGGCTGTTCTGAAGGTTGGGGCAGGCTCTGGACCTCCACGGGTCAGGGGTCAGCTGGAGGGGTCTGCTAGTTGTGGACTCGCAAAGGCTCACGACTATTCTAGAGAACTCTGCAAGTGACACACAGTCACACACACACTTGTCCACGTGGTCACACAAAGGCACTCTGGAAACACCAAAACACGTTCACACACTCCTGTACACTCAGGGACATCCCCAGTCACCCACAGACACAAAGACACACTCAAGAGACATTCACAAATGCATCCACATGCATTTTACACTCAAGTACATGCACACACAGTGCAGGCACACATTCAGACATATTCACACACGTCCTGCACACACTGTCCACAGACACTAGGGCAAGTGCACAGACACAGACGCTTGTACCCTCAAGTGCACTCACACAGACACCAAAAGGAACACACTCAGACACACTCATACTCACTCCTGCACATCCACGGCCACTCCCACAGACGCAAAGACAGGCACACCATTCACACACTCTTGCACACCAGCTTGTACAGTTGGGTACATCCTCCCAGTCAAAGGCACGCACTTACTGTGTACACACTCCTGCCCACTGTACACTCTGGAACATTCAGACATCCTCACAGATCCACACAGGCTAGTACCTTCAGGTAGACACACCCACAGGCTCCCTCACCCACCCCTGCGGCCATTCCTCCAATAGACAGCCAACTGGGCTCAGCCCTCTCTCCCCACCCATTTCCCACCGTCCTCTGGGGCCTCTGGGGCCTCCCTCCGGAACTGGGGGAGGGGACGGGGCGGGGCTCGCTCTGCTGATGTGGCAACTCCCTCACCTGCGCGGGGCTGCATCCTGGCCAAGAAAGGCTTAAAGGAGTGGGAATCCCAAGCTCAGACCCCATCCTGTCTCTGCCCTGGCTCTCAGTTGGGGAAAGTGAGGCCCTCAGAGGGCGTCAGATGGTGAATGGGACTTGAACCCGGGACTCCAGTGCCAGGAGCCGAGCGGGGAGGGGGGATGCTCGTGCTGGGCACTGGGACCGGGAAGACTGGACTCCAGGCCTTCCTCCTGCCTGCCCTGGCTGGCTGCCAGTGGATCCTGCCCCTCCTCAGTGTTCCCAGTCTCCCCAGCGGGCACTCCCATCCTTTGGCGGTGTTTGTCTCAGTGGCCGGCACCGCGGATCCCAGCCGGAAACCTGGCCACGTGACACACGCACACATGCACGCATGGACTGTCACTGCTCCCTGTCAGATTGATCTCCCCAGTGTTCTTCAAACCTGGACAGGAGGCCACCTGATGGTCTCCAAAGATTGGATCCACGAGCGAATTAAGGAACATAATAGAGGCTGCAATTCGGCAAGGCCAGGCCCGGGAACCCTGGACTGGTTTGGGGAGTGAATGGAAGACTTCTGACGGGGTTCCCAGAACAACAGACCCCTTAAGCCCCCTCCCTCCCCACTGGAGGCTCTCCAGTCCGGCTGATATGATATGCGGTGTGGTCTGCGGTTAGGTTTGCCACTGCTTCCAAAGCCCTCCTGCAGCTCCACCCAGCCCTAACCCTTGTATCCTGGTTGCAGGTGGACCTGGCTGGTGGGCAGGTGGCAGGAGTGGAGAGGGGTCAGGGAGAGTCAGCCATGCCCCTGGGAGCCACCAATCTGATGGGGGAGATCCAGCCCAGCCCTGCTCCTGGAGGGCCCAGCTTAATCCGATCCCATTCTGTCTTTGGGTCTCCAAGGCTAGTTAGTGGGGGGGGATGCCGCCCTTGCCCCAAGGATTCCGAGTCTGCTGTGGGAGAGACTATTCCAAGAGCTCTCAGGCTGGCAGGAAAGAGACTCCCTGGCCCAGGCCCCCAGCCAGTTGGGGAGATACAACACTTCCCTTGGGATTCCCAGTCTGACGAGGGCAGGCTACCAGGCTGGTAAAGGAGACCCAACACTTGTTCTCAGGGACCTCACAAAAGAAGAGAGTGAACACATACGTAGGACACAAAGGTACATAGACACCGAAAAGCAGAAATGAGCAATAGATGTATTCAGCTTTGGGCATATGTCTCTTGCATATGACTCTTTGTGACTGTGCATGCTTGTGACTCTGTGTGTGACACTTGCCTCTGAGTATGTTGCCGTGACTGTGCATATACCTCTGAGCTGAGGAGGCTCAGTGAGTGGACCCGACTGGGCAGAATCACTCATTCCCTGGACATGCATTTACTGAGCGGGCACTTTGTTCCGGCACTGGGCTCAGCCTTGCTGTACCATGGAGACTTCAACAGGGCTCCTGCTGAACCCTGATGGGTCCTGCCTTCAGGGCATCACTAATTAATGTGGGTTGATGAAACATTTAAACAAGCAATTCTTGGAGCGCCTGGGTGGCGTAGTCAGTTGAGCGTCTGACTTCAGCTCAGGTCATAATCTCATAGTTCGTGGGTTTGAGACTCGCGTCCGGCTCTGTGCTAACAGCTAGCTCAGAGCTTAGAGCCTGTCTTCAGAAACTGTGTCTCCCTCTCTCTCTGCCCATCCCCTGCTCATGTTGTCTCTCTCTCTCTCTCAAAAATAAATAAAACATTAAAAAAATAAAGTAAAAATAAAAAAAGCAAAACAAACAAACAAATAAACAATCTTTAATGCTGTGACCTGTTTAGAGGAAGTCCAGGGGGCAGCAGGGACATAGGGGAGGGGACTTCCTGGAAGATGGGATATTTAAACTGTGCCCTGAGTAACAGGCGTTAGGGCTAGGGAAAAGATGTGTAGGTAGAGGGAACAGCATATGCAAAGGGTGCCAACCTGCGGGGAGAGAGCCCAGGAAAGGTTTCTTGGAAGAGATGACTGGATGGGTTTGGGGTTTTACAAGAGCTAAGCAGACAAGAGGAGAGCAGTAGCTTCAGTTAGAGGGTCACGGTGGGGTGTAGTGGGAATAGCCAGGGGATGTTTTCTGGCCAGAGCTGGCACCTGGGGATGGAAGGACAGTGTCCAGAGGAGCCTGGGGGTTTGAAGGGGAAGGGGCAACTCCAGGGAGGAGAGGAGAAGAGATGCTGCCTGGTTTTAGGGATGAGCTCCTGGTCTGGGCTTGGGCCTGTGCTGGGAGAGAGAGTGTCTGCGCACCAGGGAGGACAAGGGAGCCTGGTAAAAGCCCTCAGTGGATCCCTCATTTGTAGAGGGGGTGTAGTATTAGTTTCCTCACAGGGAAGAGGTAAGGATTACAGTAAATGCACTTTCCCAAGAGCTCTCCAGAAATTTATTTATTCCTCCCAATAACTATATAATTATACTTTCCCTTTGGAAGCTGAGGAAGCAGGTTCAGAGAGGCCCAAGGTTGCAGACCACAGCGTGAGAGAGAGCAGCCTGGACTGGAACCTGGTGTGAGTCTAAATCTGGCTCTTTCCCTTGAACCCCAGGGCCTCCAGCAAACGAAAACGACTCTTAAATCGGTAACCGCTAGTTACCAGTGGATCTAGTGCTATTACTGTTATTATTGTTTATTATTAATTATGACCTTGATGCCGAAAACATTTTGATTCAGCGGGGGGTTCAGACCTCCCTGCCACCCGCGCTTCCTCAGCCCCCAAAGCTCCCGACCCAGGCGGCCCCGCGCGGCAGCGGTGGGAACAGCCACCCCCGAGACGCGGGGTCGGTGTGGTGGCACCCCCTGGAGGCGACGCTCGGAATCGCCGCGAGAACTCGACCCTGAAACGCAGGGTCCCCTGTGGGCGGCCCCCGGGCAGGGAGGAGGGAGGAAATAAAGAGGATAATATTTATCAAGAGACTCTTGTATGCTCGGCAAGGTGGTAGGCATTTCCTCTCCATTTTCTTGTGGAACACCCACTCAGCCTCCTTTCCCCGCAGTGGAAGCCGAGGTTCGGAGAAGTTGTAACAACCAGGGATGCAGAACTGGATTTGAACCCAAGTCTGTGCACCTGGGCTCCTCCTGAGGAGGAAAAGGCCACCGGACACTCACTGGACTCTAAGATAAGCCTCTGGAGGTCACATAATGGACCAAACCATAATGGAGGACAACCATAATGATAAAAAAGTGATGCAAGTCATTAACCAAGGCAGAGGCAATACTGAATTGGAGTGCCACCATTTCCTGCCTATGTGACTTTAGTCAATTAAACTAAGCTGCTAACCAATATGAGCCTCAGATTTGCCATTAAGTGAGCTTTATTACAGGTCTTCTGTTTGGGGCTGTCATTTTGAAATCCTTTGCAATAATGAATATAAAATGCTTAGCTTAGTACCTGGCCTGTAGTAGGTGCTCGAGAAAACAACTAATATAATTTACTCATTTGACCATTATTTATTGAAGACCTAGGGGGCTAGGGATGCAACAACAAAGAAATATAGATGTGTGCCTGGGTAGTTTAGTTGGTTAAGTGTCCAACTCTTGGTTTCAGCTCAAGTCATGATCTCATGGTTTGTGGTCTCAAGCCCCACATCAGGCTCTGTGCCAATGGTGCAGAGCCTCTTGGAATTCTCTCTCTCTCTCTCTCTCTCTCTCTCTCCCTCCCTCTCTCTCTGCCAATCCTGCTCTCTCTCTCAAAACAAATAAATAAACTTAAAGAAAAGAAATATAGATATTGTTTTGCTTTAATGAGCTCGTTGTCTCTATGTTCCTAGGATCTAGAACATTGTCTGACTTAATAAATGTTGAAATGAATGAATGAATAAAGGAATAAGTCAAGGAATGAATGACATACTGCAGTAAGTCAGTCCTTGGTTGCAGCTTTGGGGAGGGTAAGAGGAAGAAAGGGGAGTTTTTATTTTATTTATTTTATTAAAAAACATTTTTTAATGTTTATTTTTGAGAGAGATATAGAGCACAAGTGGGGAAGGGGCAGAAAGAGAGGGAGATACAGAATATGAAACAGGCTCCAAGCTCTGAGCTGTCAGCACAGAGCCCGATGCGGGGCTCAAACCCACAAACTGTGAAATCATGACCTGAGCCAAAGTCGGATGCTTAATCAACCAAGCCACCCAGGTGACCTAAAAGGGAAGTTTTTAAAAATAATATTTAAGGGGTGCCTGGGTAGCTCAGTCGGTTAAGCATCTGACTTCAGCTTAGTTCATGATCTTGCAGTCCATGTGTTCCAGCCCCACATTGGGCTCAGCGCTGACATCTCAGAACCTGGAAACTGCTTTGGATTCTGTCTCCCTCTCTCTGTGCCCCTCCCCCACTCATGCTCTGTCTGTGAAAAATGAATAAACCTTAACAAAAACATTTTAAAATAATAGTTAATATTTCTTGGGCACTTAGAATGCATCAGGTACTAGACTAAATGCTTTTTGTGTTCTCAGTTCATCCTCACAGCAAACACTGAGGTAAAACGTGTTATCTGATTTTACAGAGAGGAAGACAGGCTGTGAGGTAGAGTCCCTTTCCTAAGGTCCCACAGTGACTGACTGCAGAGGCAGGTTTTAGGCTTGGATTTGTACTCGGGTTCCCTTGAAGCAGCGGGCTCTCCTCTCCTCCTCCCACCCCTACAAGGGAGCTCTTGACACACAGGAACTCAGCAGAATGGCCTCCACCTGCACCAGTAATAATGGGGAATGTGCTACTCTCAGCTTTTGGAGCAAGTTCACTCCATCCGCTCGTGCACTGAACCTCACATTTGATTGCTTTTCACAACAATCCTGTGAGGAGGGTATTAATTGACCATTTCACGGACAGAGAACGGAGGTTCAGCGAGGTTGGCTTCCCAAGGTCACATAAAGCATGCTCTGAAGTATGGCGGAGGCTGCTGCCAAGGCTCCGCCCCCTCTGCGCCCCCCTGGTGCCTCTCTACTTCCAAGCTCCTCCCTCCGCTTGTCATGCCCCGCCCCCCATTCCTCCACTCTCAGCCCCCTCCCTGCCTGGTCCTCTAGGCCAAGGTAACTACAGCATGAGCCTGAGTAAGGTGAGCTAAGAGGGACCTCTTGGGTTGGGCTCCTGCCCAGAGTTGTGGCCAGGAGGTCACTGTTCACCTAGGATGGAATTTTGATCAGTTTACGACTTTTCCGATTCTAGTTTTAGGTAGGAATTTAAAAAGAAGGTCTTTCTGAATTCTCTACCAAGGGCTCATCTTCCCTCAGTTTAGTTTCTTTTTTTAATTTCTTTTAACATTTATTCATTTTTTAATGTTTTTATTTATTTTTGAGAGAGAGAGAGAGATAGTATGAGCAGAGGATGGACAGAGAGAGAGAGAGAGACAGAGAGAGAGAGGGAGACACAGAATCCAAAGACAGGCTCCAGGCTCTGAGCTAGCTGTCAGCACAGAGCCTGACGCGAGGCTCGAACCCACGAACCACGAGACCTTGACTTGAGCTGAAGTCAGATGCTTAACCGACTGAGCCACCCAGGGGCCCCAGTTTAGCTCTTACCTTAGGGGTCTCAGCAGGAAAAAGGGAACACAAAGCCTCAAACGGAAGAGGGTTTAATGAAGGGACTATTCACAGAGGTGTGGGCAGGAATGTGAAGCACCCCGGGGCTCACAACTACCCCTCCCCCACCACCATCACTTAAGGGCAAGGAGGGAACCTTGTTAAGGAACCTGGCAACCTGGCGAGCGTTGTACCCATGGGTGCAGGCTGCCGCACAGGAGGCGTGGCTTTCAGTGGAGGAACATAGTAACTCCCCAAATCACAGTGGGATGTGAGTGTTAGAAATATCTCAGTCTAACTCCTCTCCTTTGCACTGATCTTACACACTGTCAGTATCTCCTGTTGGCCAAACTCCACCTGAAACCGGAAGGCAAGGGGGCCAGGTGGGACTGCGAGCCAGAGTCAGCCCCAGAGCAGAGAGGCATGGAGGGCGGTGGTTAGGCAAAGAGCAGTCAGCCCAGGGCCTTCTCTTGACTTTGCGAAGGGGCTGAGAAACAGAGTGGCTATGCTTGGGTTTCAAAGACACCTGTGCCGGACACCAGCGCCCTTTCTCTTCCTTCCAGGTCCAGGTTACTTTGTCTGTGAGGTTGTCCCCTCCTGGAATTCATTTGTCCCATCCCTGGCTTCCCGGGGTCTCCCTGCCTCGAATACCACTCAGCAGCCTCTGCGTGGGGTTTGTCTTCCAGACAAAGTTCTTGCATCCTCTGCACTGTGAGCTCTTTGCAGGTGGGGGCCTGGGCCAAATTGGGCCGTGTGCCCTGACACCGGCCCTGGTACGGGCTGAATGCCACTGTATGCCAAGTGAGCAGGGTCCTGTGTCCTCACATACCTCGCTCAGCTTTGATATATGCAATCTAAGCCCATGTGAATGTCTGTTTCCCGAAGTACACCGGCCTTCCTTGGTGCTGAGTAGTACACGGTTGGCACACAGCAGGCATCAAATGTTGTCTGAAACGGGCTAGGTAGGACCATTCTGCTTTCTTTCATTTATCCAATTTTTTTTTCTTTGAGATTCTATTATGCACCAGGCCCTGTTCCCCGGGCCTTGGGGACACAGCAGTGAACAAGACACACAAGGTCCCAGCTCTCATGGGGCTTCCATTCTAGTGGCAAAAGCAGAAAAGGAAGGGACGGAAAAGAAACTACATTATTTCAGTTATGTTGTTGTTATTATTATTATACAATAACACAACTTATTATTGTAATAAGTGCAGCACAGAGAATAAACAAGGCAGTGGGATAGTGACTGGATAGACATTTATGCTGGGGGGCGGGGCATCGGGGAAGGCTTTTCTGAGCAGAAGACACGTAAGCAGAGACCCAAAGAAGAGTAGAAACTGGGATGTGGAGGGCTGGAAGCCTGTTTGAGACAGAGGGGAACCGCAAAGGCATGCAGGTGGAAGTGCTTCTGGGACTCAGAGATTTGGGGTTGCAGCCTAAGGAAGGCCTTAGGGAAGGTTAAAGGGGGTGAGGAATTCGGTTCTGGGGACAGCCCAGGGCCAGCTCCTGAGCTGGGGGGCGAGGGTTGGAGGGGAAGGGATAGCCCTCCTTAAGGCCACCCTTGCTGCCTGTCGCCTAGCACCCACGGCAAACAGTGCTGCTGCAGGCCTCTCCCTGGCTCCCTCAGCTCCCCTCTGACTGGCAGCAGCTGTCAAATGACCAGCAGCTGAGCCTCTGCCAACCTCCTCCCCTGGAATATTTCAGGGGTAAGTCAGAAAATGACCAGCCGCCTCCTTAAAACCCGGCTTTTTCTAATGCATGCCTTACAAGGGTGTATTTGGCTACCCTGGGTGTTAATCTCTCAGCCCCTTGCATTAGACAGAGAGATATAAATATACAGCCACAGGCGGCACACTCAGATGCACGGATTAGTGAACCTGTCCGCAGGCCCCGGGTCACACACAGAGGACACTCCCCACACAGACCTGTGAGCACCCACTCGCATACTAACTCGCATCAGCCCCAGTCCCCTGGGGTACACAGTCACACACAGGCCCATACACATGCCCCACAACACCATCACAACAGTCCACAACCATGGATCCCCACTCATAATAACCACTCTCTACCCACCCCCCGCCTCAAGATTATACAAGCCCACAACCACATCCCCGCACACAGACACGGACCCCACAGTCCTCACCAAGTCATACACAGGCACACAATCCTACTATCTCCCCCTCCACACACACACACACACACACACACACATACGACCATGTGGTGTTCACACCACCTGAGGTGGGCACATTGATCACAACACACAACCCACACACATTCAGCACCATTGCCCCACCCCCGCCCCACACTCAAAGCCTCTCGGATTAAACACACATCCAGCCCGTCGCCTTTACAGTACACAGCATTCTTGTGCGGTTGAGTCAAAGACCTCTTCAGACAGAGGGGTTAAGTGGAAAATAGGCATCGGAAGGGAGAATGAATGCCTGAGGCCCAGGTCTGGGAAGGAGCCGGCTTTTGGCTTCGGGAGAAAGACTTCAGTGTTGAAATTTGACCCTGACTCTAATGGGCTAAGGCCTTGGGGGAGGGGGCATGCCTCCGAGTGGACAGAGGGCGGCTGGGTCGGGGTGACAGGTGGAGCAAGCGGAGAGACCCCAGGAAACCCCGAAGCGTGGGGGTGGAAGTGTTAAATCTGGACTCGACCTTAGAGGCTTAAACCCCCCCACGCAGTCAGTGCTCCCACCGCCCTTCCCCAGCCCCCGCCAACAGGCTCCCGACTATCCCCAAACGCACCGAGTGTGGCCGTGACCCCTCCTCCCCCGGCCCTTCGCGACAGCTGCGGGGCACCGCGCTCAGGCCTCCCCCCTGCGCCGGTAGGGCTCGCAGAACGCTGAGCTGTGCTCAGTGGGGTGCCGGATCCCTCTCAGTCCCCCACCCGTCAACCCCCTGCCCCGACCCCACCCCCACCCGCGCTGACCCGGGGCTGGGGAAGTGCTCTTCTGGGGCTGCAGAGCCGTCCTCCTCCACTACCCCTTGCCCTTCGGCCCCCCGCAGCTGGGACCCTTGGAAGGAATGGGTGGAGAGAAAGAAGGTTCGGGAAGATCTTGGGGCCCGCGGGTTTGGGAGACGCCGATCGGGCACCCCCCACTCCGTCCCCGGCCGCGCGGCCCGCTCCCTCCTCCCGCGGGCGGGAGCTGGGGCCAAGTGGGCGCGCCCGGCCCGGGGCGGGCGGGATCCGGTGTCGGCGGCAGCTGCCAGTGCGGCGGGCGCGGGCGCGGAGCGAGCGGCCCGCGGGGCCGGCTATTAATAACGCGACCGCCCAGCCCGGGGTCG
>NC_043707.1:117743959-117843046 GCF_006229205.1 Suricata suricatta
CGTCGGGAGCTGCCAGTGCGGCGGGCGCGGGCGCGGAGCGAGCGGCCCGCGGGGCCGGCTATTAATAACGCGACCGCCCAGCCCGGGGTCGCGCAGCCATGGCCAGCCCGGAGCCCCGGCTCGATGGGGACGGCGCCGCCCAGGCCGCGAGGTAGGACCGCGCAGGGCCCGCGTCGCCGCGCTGTGGGAGGGGGCTCCGGGGCGAGCCGCCCCCTACCCGCTCCGCGATCACCTTTCTTGGGCTGGGGGTGGTGGGCCAGCCCGGGTGTGGCGTGGGCACTGGGCGGAGCCACCGGCCAAGAGAGGTGGGGGAGGCCCGGGGTCCCCGCACCTTCGTGTGTCTGTGGCTTTTTATAGCGCCCGCCACCTCTGGAACTGGGTGAGGATTAACCCTTTCAGACTGGGGGGCATCAACCTGAAAATGCCATTGGGCCAGAGTGGCCAAGGACGCTACTGGCTTTCTTTCATTCCTCACCCCAAATGCAACTGGAGATGGAGGCCTCCAGTTGCCGGATTCGCTGCGTGGAAGGGACTTGGTGCAAGGTTGGGCAGCTGCCAGCTTGGAGTTGAGAGCTGGTTCTGGCAGCTTGCTCTCTCCAGTCTGAGGCCTGGGATGGGGGGTGGGGAGGGTCTTCGGTCCCAGACCAGTAGGAGGGCCTTGCTTGGCCTTTGGGGGCCCTGGAGAGAAGGCCCCGCCGCCAGCCATCCACTCTGTCACTGGTTAGGAGGGAAAGGGCTGTGGCTTAGGGATTTGAGGCCAGTAGGGAGTATTTCTGCCCCAGGTCAGACGGTGGCCCTGAAGAGGTGGAGGTGCAAACACCCCCCCCCCACACCCCTTCACTGTCACACAGGGCACAAAGCTGAGTACAGTTTTGCACATACAGTCACCTGTACCACCATATGCTCATACAGACAGAGTCAGACACACACCAGCAGGTGCCAGCTCGATGTCACAATGCCAGGCATTGACATACAGAGTTGGGAGCTGCTGGAGTCCTCTAGGGCCAGGGACGGAGTGGCAGAGCGAGGCTGCTTCAAGTCCAAGGAAGCCTGAGGTCAGGGGCATCAGGTGAGCAGGCTCCCGTGCTCCTCGGCCTCCCATACCCTGTTTTCCACAGCTGCTTAAGAGAGGCAGCCGTGTGAGGGCAGCACCTAGCAGAGGCCTGGCACTGTGGGGGCGATGGGGAGTCTACAACAGCGTGTGGTAAGGGCGCTGCTGGGGAGTCAGGTGGCCCGGGTTCTACTTTCAGCTTTGCCACCTGACTTTGGGCAAGTTTCCTCCTCGGATCACAGTCGGTTTCATGCCTGCCTTCTATAGAGCCCCACCCTGGGATACACAGAAAATGAGAACTGTACTTGTCCTTAGGAAATGGACTCTCGGGACGTGGACATGCTCACTGCTGTAATAGCACTGAGTGCAAAGATGAGCTGCACACAAAGTGCCTGGAGAACGCAATGATGGGTTTGTCTGCGAAATACTTTCCAGGGAGATGCAGTTTGAGCGGGGCTTGAAAGATGAGGAGACGTTTTACATAAGTATATACATTTTTTAATTTTTTATTTTTATAATTAAATTTTTTAAATATTTATTTTTGAGAGAGAAAGAGAGAGAGGAAGGGGCAGAGAAAGAGGGAGACATGGAATCTGAAGCAGATTCTGGGCTCTGAGCTGTCGGCTCAGGGCCTGATGCGGGGCTCAAACTCATGAACCCACAAGATCATGACCTGAGCCAAAGTCGGCCGCTTAACCACTGAGCCACCCAGGTGCCCCTAAATAAGTATATTTTGAAATTTTTAAAAATGTTTTTATTTATTTTTGAGAGAGAGAGAGAGAGACAGAGTGAGCAGGGGAGGGCCAGAGAGAGGGAGACACAGAATCTGAAGACAGGCTTCAGGCTCTGAGCTAGCGGTCAGCACAGAGCCCGACGCAGGGCTCGAACCCACGAATCGTGAAATCATGACCTGAGCCAAGCCAGACGCTCAACTGACTGAGCCACCCAGGCACCCCTAAGTAAGTATATTTTTGCTCTGTGCCAGGCTCTGTTAGATCTGCTGTAGCTTTGTACCTGTTTTAGAACTCATGTATGGGAACAGAGGGGTAGAAAGGAGCTCCGTCCTGCTTTGGAGCTGGATGCTGTCTTCTCCAGGCTCCACCACTTACACATTGTGGAACCTTGAGTTCTTTACTCAGTGCTTTGGTTTCCTCATCTACAAAATGGGGCTAATAGATGAGCATCATATACATGAGTATTCATGTAGAATACTTGGAATACTGCCTGGAACACAATTACGTCATTCCAGGGTGGAGGACTCAGCAGGAGCCAGTGAGGGCCGTCTTCTGGGAAAGCTGGGGCTCGGTTGAGGATCAAGGTGGGTCTGGCTGGCTGAGCAGGTGCATCTTTCTGGCGCTAGGAGCTCTACCTTTCCAGGTGGTGCAGGACTGTTGTCTAATCAGAGAGTATTCGCTGAACTGTATTTTCTGAGCTGGATCTTTAGACGTAGTGGGCTAAGAGTAGGAGGTGTAAAAGTGTTAACACAAGCTCTGGGTGGGCAGCGGGGGGTAGTGAGATGAGGCTGGAAAGGTATGTTGGGGCCGCGTCTTTAAGGGCTTTGACTCTGTGTTAAGCAGCTCACTATCTCTGCGTGAAGTGGTACGACACGGTTATGGTGAGCCGTGGCACTGTAGGGAATAGGTTGGCATGAGAAGGAAGAAGTCCTGTTAGAAGGCTGGCACGTGAGTATAGGTATGTGATGATGACTTGGAGTAGGGCCCAGGCAAGGGGATGAAGAGGGAGCGGAGACTGGAGACTTTCTGAGATAGGTCAGTTCTCAGTGAGGTGGCTATGTGTGTGGGGGGGGGGGAGCTGCTTAAAGATTATTTGCCTCAAAAACAGTACTACCCTATGATCTAGTATTTGCACTATTAGGTATTTATCCAAAGGATAAAAATATGTAGATTCGGTGGGGTACATGCACCCCAATGTTTATAGCAGCATTATCAACAATAGGCCAAACTATGGAGAAAACCCAGATGTCCAACCACTGATGAACGGGGGAAGAAGATGTGATATCTATCCATATCTATATAATGGAATATTACTCAGCTGTCAAAAAGAGTGAAATCTTGCCATTTGCAATGACATGTTATGCTAAGTGAAATAAGTCAATCAGAGAACGACAAATACCATATGACTTCACTCGTGTGGAATTTAAGAAACAAAAAAGATGAACATATGGGAAGGGAGGGGAGGAAAAAAGAGGGAACAAACCATAAGAGACTCTTTATGATAGAGAGCAAACTATGGGTTGATGGAGGGAAGGGGGATGGGGACTAAGGAGGTCACTTGTTAGGATGGGCACTGGGTGTTGTATGTGAGTGATGAATCACTGAATTCTCTATTCCAGAAACCAGTAATGCACTGTATGTCAACTAACTAAAATTTAAATTTAAAAAAAGAAGGAAAAAAAGATAATTTGCCCCACCAACTCATTGTATGGGGAGAATACAAGTATAGTAAGCCCAGGGAGAAGGATACTTTGGGGGCAGTTGAGATTGAGGTGGGGGGTGACACCAGGTGAGGAGGTCAGTCTCTGTGATGAAGTGATGGGAACGGACAGGGTGATGGTTGAGGCTGCCTCCAAGCCTTTAGGTATCGGCGCAGGCGCTTGGGTTGTATGAGGCCAGTGATGTCTGGGCCTCGTGCAGCCACACTTCGGTTTCCAGAGGGCCACCATGAGACACAGAACGGGAAGCCAGGGATTCCTGAGGTGCTAGAGAGGAGGACAGAATATACAATAATTTTGAATAAAAGTAATCTGTAGTGGGAACTTGGAGCTAAGATCTCGAGCTTAAAACCTGGACACAAGTAGGCCGTTTCAAGACAGATGAATTCTTTGATACATGGGGCTTGTCATGTATGCTTTGTATCTAAAATAAGTTTCTTATAAGCTATATTCAAATTTAATTTGTTTTATCACTGGTACTCATGGATTATCTGAGTTTCCTTGAGCAAATTACTTAATCTCTTTTAACCTCAGTTTCCGGATCTGTAAAATGTGGATAATAAATATAACTACCTCATAAACATGTTATGAGGATTAAATGAATTGGTATATGTAAATCATTCAGAACAGAGCGTGGCAGATATTAGGACCTTGATAAGTGTAATTTATTGTTATTATTTCCAGGGTATTTTATGTTTTCAAAGAATTGTCCAGAGATCCAAGGTAGGCAGGATGAGTTGAAACAGGAAGGACTAAAGCCATCTGAAGGCCAAAGAAGCAGGAGAATATTCCTTAACAGGAGCTGGTTAAACTAGCAGGCGACTGGCAGCCGGGTTAAGGAGCTTATCTATCAGAAACACAGAATCTGAATTCAAGAACCTTTGACAGGCCAGAGGATGGGCCAATTCTAACAAGATGAATGAAACTTTATAGGAACAAGAGTTGTGGTTTAAAAGCACTCAGTGTGAGGGGCACCTGGGTGGCTCAGTTGGTTAAGTGTTCGACTTCGGCTCAAGTCATGATCTCACAGTTGGTGAGTTCGAGCCCAGCGTTGGGCTCTGTGCTGACAGCTCAGAGCCTGGAGCCTACTTCGGATTCTGTGTCTCCCTCTCTCTCTGCCCCTCCCCTGTTCATGCTCTTGTTGCTCAAAACGAAACATTAAAAAAATAAAGTAAAAGCACTTGGTGTGAAACAGTCTTAGGGCTTTAATCAAATTCAGCATTTGTCAATATGACAGAGCCCTATGTTGGCAATATTGGCCTTATTAATAGAAACATAGTGTCTAGAGCCTCCTCAGAATACACCTGGATACTGCTTCCAAAACCCGTCCCCAAGGGACAGTGACAATTTGGAGCCTAGTCAGAAAGAAGTGACCCAAGCGAGGAGGGCACTGGACACTTTGGCATGCATGGAATAATGGAAGGATGTTAGTTTTCTTTCAGTGTTTAAAAAACTTGCATGAGAAAGTAGTCAGATTTATCTGATTCCAGAAAGAAGATCCAAGTCCTGGTAAAAATTGCAGAGAAGGTCTTACTTCACCACTAGAAGTTATTGTTTTCTTTTCTTTAGGTTTATTTATTTTAGAGAGACAGAGAGAGACAGAACACAAGTGGGGGAGGGGCAGCGAGAGGAGGAGACACAGAGTCCAAAGCAGGCTCCAGGCTCCGAGGGTCCAGAGCCTGACGTAGGGCTCGAACTCAACAAACCGTGAGTTCATGATCTGAGCCGAAGTCAGATGATTAACCGACTGAGCCACCTAGGCACCCCTAGAATTTGTTATGACAGTGGAATGAATAGTGGTGGCTCAGATGTGAGTTTCCTGGCCTTGAAGGTATGTAAGCAGAGGCTTGATGCTGACCCCATGGGGATGTTGTATGGGGATCTGAGCCACAGGTGTACTGGGCTAGATTGATGGAGGGGGGGAAGGAGCAGCCAAGTGCCCTCCCATCAGGACCCATCCCGGGATTTCGGCTGCCCTCTGACTTTAAGTCATTTCTCTTGCAGAGAAATAAGAACAGAAGCCAGTTCTCCTGAAGAGAACTCTGAATCCCCGCATGAGGCGGGGACTTTGAACCCAGAAGTTACTCTGTCTCTGGAGGGGACCTTGAACTTAGAGGACATTCTCTACCTGGGGGACACAGGTGACCTCGACGAGACCCTCTATGTGGAAGAGTCGGAGAAGCCTGAGGAGACACTGTATATCGAGGAGACCAGGCAGCCAGGGGAGGCCCTGGAGGTGGGCGAGCCTGGGAAACCAGAGGACATACTGTACGTGGACGAGCCCACGCAGCCAGAAAAGACCACAGGCCCGGAGCAGACCAGTTCCAGGGGAGAGCCGGTCACAAGCGAGGAGAAACCCAGCCCCGAGGAGGGCCTCCAGGCCGGGCCTAGTCCCAGCACAGAGAGCCTGAGCATAGAGGACCTGGAGTTGCTAGAGGAGCGTTTCCAGCAGTGCGTCCACGCCGTGGCCCAGCTGGAGGAGGAGAGGGACCAGCTCGTCCACGAGCTCGTGTTGCTCCGGGAACCAGCCCTGCAGGAGGTGCAGCAGGCCCATCAGGACATTCTGGCCGCCTACAAACTGCACGCCCAGGCGGAGCTGGAGAGGGACGGGCTGAGGGAGGAGATCCGGCTGGTCAAGCAGAAGCTGTTCAAGGTGACGAAGGAGTGCGTGGCCTCCCAGTACCAGCTGGAGTGCCGCCGGCAGGACGTGGCCCAGTTTGCCGACCTCCGGGAAGCGCTGACCGCACGGGCGGCCCAGCTCTCGGACGAACTGGCCCAGCTCCGGGACGCCTATCAGAAGCAGAAGGAGCAGTTACGGCAACAGCTAGAAGCACCTCCAAGCCAGAGGGACGGGCACTTTCTCCAGGAGAGCCGGCGGCTCTCTGCGCAGTTTGAGAACCTCATGGCAGAGAGCCGCCAGGGCCTGGAGGAAGAGTATGAGCCTCAGCTGCTGCGGCTCCTAGAGAGGAAAGAAGCTGCGGCCAAAGCGCTGCAGAAAACCCAGGCCGAGATCCAGGAGATGAGGGAGGCGCTGAGACCCCTGCAAGCAGAGGCCCGGCGGCTCCACCTGCAGAACAGGAACCTGGAGGACCAGATCTCGCTCGTGAAGCAGAAACGAGATGAGGAGGTGCAGCAGTACAGGGTAGGCCCCCTGGGCATGGACGGTTAGCCTGGGGAAGGAAAAGGTGACCAGAGTCACAGGTCTTTTGGGCATCTGAAGGATGCCCTCCTATGCAGGAAGAACTGCTTACTCTTTGGGCGGCCGCTCACTTCTTTACTCCATTCCTGGTCAGGCCTGGGCTAGGGGCTGAGAATGTAGGCAGCACCCTGACACCAACCGTGAGTCACTCGGTCCCCTCGTTAATCCTCCTAATCAAGTGTTCTCACTTTCATAGATGAGGAATCAGGCTCAGAGAGCTGGCGGTTTATGAACCCTGGCCTGACCAATCCTGAATATTTCAGTGCACTTTCCATGGCACAGTTTTTCCAATCCTTGGTGAATCATGCTGGGGGACAGAGAGCAAGAGGGAATGAGGCGAGGTGGGATTTTCATTCTCTCTCTTCCCTGCATAATCACCCTCAGGTCCTGCGTATCTGATCTCTGTCTTGAAGCTTCTCAGTTTTAACACTGGGATGAGGGGCGCCTGGCTGGCTCGGTTCAGTAGAGCGTGTGACGCTTGATCTCAGCTCCTGAGTTTGAGCCCCATGTTGGGGATAGAGATTACTTAAAAACAAAAACAAACAAACAAAACCTGGGATGAAATCTGTGAAGCTCTATTCCTCATTTTCCATCTTTGTGCATTTATCACCATTTCGCTTGCAGTCAGGTTACTTCTGATTAAGTGTGAGCCAGTTCTAATCCCTTTATAGAACAGGGTGGGATATAAATGCAAAGTAAAACCACAATTTTGTCCGTCTCTCCCACAGACTGTGAGCTTTCAGAAGGAAGGAAGTACTGTTTTACTTATTCCTGCCACTGGGGCTCAGAGGACATCAGTTAAATGCTTACTGAGGGCTGCTGGCCACCAGGAGGGCAATACGATGTGGGGGTTCCTTCCAGAGCAGTATTTTCATCTTTTGAAACACACGTTCCTTTGGATAAACTTAAAAACTTTCAGATTCTGATACATCCCTCAAGGCACATATCCTCTGTTGAAAATGGCTGCATTCACACCGCAGTGTGGACTATGAAAGCAATGGGGTTTTTGGTCGTAATAGTGGATGTGTATGTATTACTCTCAAGCCCCTCCCCCACTGCTCTTTTTCTTACTGGTTCAGTGATGTGACAGAGGATGTTTTAGTCTTATTTTTTTGTCATAAATTATATCCTAAAGTTGTGCTCAGACAGACATTACATTGATAATTGTAACCCGGGGTTACATGTGATTTAAGAGAGGTACAGGTAAGAGTGCTATAGGATAATGAAATATTTTTAGTCATCAGTTATATCAGAGAATACTCCATGGAAGAATCTGTTATTTGAGCTAGGTATTGAAATATAGGCATGAATAGGTCAGTGCTGTCCAAAAACGTATGCAAGATATACATATACTTTAAACCTTTCTTTTTTTTTTTTAATGTTTTATTTAGTTTTTTGATACAGAGAGAGACAGAGCATGAGAGGGGGAGGGTCAGAGAGAGAAGGAGACACAGACCCGGAAGCAGGCTCCAGGCTCTGAGCTGTCAGCACAGAGCCCGACGCGGGGCTCGAACCCACGAATGTGAGATCTGACCTGAGCCGAAGTCGGAGGCTCAACCGACTGAGCCACCCAGGCGCCCCAACTTTAAACCTTTCTAGTAGTCATATTAAAAAAATTGAAAAATATGTGAAAGTGATTTTAATATTAACTCAGCACCTGCAACCTTGCTGCATGTGAGAGGTGAAAAAGTGAGAGGTGAGTTGAACTGTAAAGGTAGGTTGGGGCAGATCTTTTTTTTTCTTTTTAATTAGAGAGAGAGTGTGTGCACAGGGGAGAGAAACAGAGAAGATAATCTTTTTTTAATTTATTAATTATTTTTAAATTTATTTATTTATTTTTTAATTTATTTTTGAGAGAGAGAGAGAGACAGTGTGAGCAGGGGAGGGTCAGAGAGAGGGAGACACAGAATCCAAAGACAGACTCTAGGCTCCAAGCTGTCAGCACAGAGCCCGACGCAGGACTCAAACCCACGAACCGCGAGATCATGACCCAAGCCAAAGCCAGATGCTTAACCGACTGAGCCACCCAGGTGCCCCAAGAGACTCTTAAGCAGGCTCCATGCTCAGGGCAGAGCCGGATACGGGGCTCGATCCCACAGCCCTGGGATCATGACCTGAGCCGAAATCAAGAGTTGGATGCTTAATCAACTGAGCCACCAGGCACCCCAGATCATGGTGGGACTCTGAAATCCAAACTAGGGAATTTGGATTTCATCCAGTACTCAGTTGCATCAGTAAAGGTATTTAATCAAGGAGTAACATGATTGCTTCTCTACTTTTAGTACAAATGCAGGATAATGTGGCCACTGAACGAAGGGGGCAGGGGTGAGAAGTCCCAGAGGGTGTCAAGATTTCAGATGGGCTAACTAGGACAGCGGTACCATCAACAGGGAATCCTCTGCAGGAGTTTTCAGACACAGAATTAGGGTTGTCGAGTTTTATCCCCCCTGTGATTTTCATCACTGTGCTGGATTTCAGATGTGCTGATCATTGCAGCTTTCCAAAGATCGCTCTACATGGATGTCTCCTATTGCTCTGTTGTAAAGTAGGAATCAAGGTCTCAGTGAGCAAATTCCGCTTTCTGAAATGGCTTCCCAAACTGATTGCCAAAGGTCACTTATGGCATCTGACTACTTTTCAAGGGTACACTTCCCTCTTGCAGTTTTATGCTTTGCCTCTTTCATCACCACCATCTATCCGTTCAACAAATACTTTCTATGCCTGCTTACCATGTGCCAGGCAGTGAGCTATGTGCTGGCAGAGGACATGAGATGAGACATGGGGGAGACGGGTAGTTCCTGACCTCAAATAGTTTATAGTCCAGGAAAGATCCCAGATATAATGAACATATTTCATAAAATCAAAGACACTTAGATTTTAAGACGTACCCTGATCTGAAATGTTAAGATATGAACGCCATAGAATCAGTGAAATCATTAATATTCTTCAAGTGATAAACACCATAATAGTAGTAGGGATAAAGCATTGTACCAATGAAGTACGTACAATTACCCCTGCCCGGGGAAACCGAGGGGAGATTTCATAAGAGTTAATGATAGCTAGCTTGTACGTTTTAGTTCTTTGTGTGTATTAATACATTTAATCCTTACCTTTCTGTGAGATAGCTATAAATTACTGTCACCATATGCAAAATGAGAAAACAGAAACCAGACAGACAAGTTAAATCATTTGTCAGGGTTACACAGGGAGGAAGTGACGGAAGGTGGATTCTGACCCTGTGCAATCTAGCCCAAATTCACATTCAACCTCCACAAGGTATTTGAGCTGAGCTTTGAAGAATAAATTCATTGGGTAGACAAAAGAAAGAGGCATTCCAGGCAGAGGGGATGGCATACATAAAAGCATGAAAACACAAAAAGCCATGTTAAGGGAAGCGAGCTCCATGTGGCTGGATCCGAAGAATGGGAGTAGATAGATGTGGCTGGAGAGGTAGATTGGGCCCAGACTGTGAAGGGTTTTGCATAGTCTTCAAGTCCACGGTTTTCAAACAAAGGTTTTCTCCAAAGCCACAGACCCTTTTCCCAAAATATGATTATATGTGGAATGCCCATATATAAAACAGGTCAAAGTAAGGAGCTACTTTCTGTGACAAGAGCACTTCTGTATGCCTTTCTCCTGGGGTTTCACGGAACACAGTTCAAGGACCACTGCAGAGCTGACAGACGCGATGGTAACAACACGGCTGTGAACTATGAGCTCGGAGCCAGACGCAAACCCTGGCTCTGTCACTTCCCACGTGGAAAACCTTGGACCAGTGACTTCACCAGTGACCCTGCTCCTTCACTATAAAATTGGATTAGTAATAATACACATCATAAGGGTGTTGCAAAGGATGAATAAATCTTTGTAAAGCCTTGTGATGGTCCCTGGCACATAGGTACGTACTCTTAAAAATGGCAGTGTGCAGGATGGATTATTGAGAGCCTGGAAAGACCAGTTAAGCCTTATGAGGGAGAGATGATGTGAGGTATGTGAAGTAAAATATTTGGGTAGGATTTGGGGACTGGTGCAGTGGGTGGTGTGAGGAATTTTCTGAGAATGGTCTCCAAGTTTTTAGCTGAAATTGGTAGGTCGTGGCTGCTGAATTATAGAATGTTTACTATCTCCATGTTTCACATCCAGCATTACGTGCTGGGTGCTGGACAGGAACCTACAATCTGGGAGTTACACAAGAAGAAAGATACATAGTAACGTAACATAGCAGATGCTGTCTAGGTGACAGACATGGCAGGAGTAACGACACAGAGAACTGTGAATTTGTCAGGCTAGAGGATCATGCAAGCCACAGACGTCATTTACAGTTTTCTAGTAGTCACATTAAAAAAAAAGGAACAGGTGAGATTAGTATTTTACTTAACACTGCATATAAAAATATTATTTCAACATGGAGTCAGTATCAAAATTTCACATTTTTTTTATGTCAGGTCTTAGAAGCCTGTGTAATTTATCCTTAGGCCCATGTCGATTCAGATTAGCTGGATTTCCAGCTACACGTGACTGGGAGTGGCCTCCGTGCTACACAGTGTGGGCTGGAGGGAAATGTCCACCTGGAAGCTCGGGGGAGGTTCTAATTAGAGGTAGGGGTCAGACCCGAGGGGGTCTGAATGCCAGACTAAAGAGGTGGAAAGTCTTTGAAAGACTGACATGATAAAGCAGTTTCAGAAAGTTAACCTCATGGTGCTACCTATGACTAAGGCTGGAGACTTTTTTTTTTAAGGAAAACTCCTGTTTAGTTTTCTATTTTAATTTTTTATTTTTATTTATTATTGGGACAGAGAGAAACAGAGCATGAATGTGGGAGGGGCAGAGAGAAGGGGAGACACAGAATCCAAAGCAGGCTCCAAGCTGTCAGCACAGAGCCTGACACGGGCTCGAACCCACAAACCGTGAGATCATGACCTGAGCTGAAGTCAGAGGCTTAACTGACTGAGCCACCAGGCGCCCCTCGAGACTGTCTTTAATGCCAGTCAGGGCAGTGATGTTCGGCTTCATCTTGTAACATAGCTCCCCCTGGGCAGTTCATGACTGCTGGTACAGACTGCCTTCCCAAGCATGGACTTTTGGGTCTCCCCAAATACAGGTTTGCTAGGCATCTAAGGGAGGCTTGGGGAAGTGGGGCGCAGAGGAATGCAGATGCCTCCCTTCGGAAGACAGGCCTGGATGGTAAAGGTGCATCCTGCGTGGTGCCAAAGGGTGGCGAAGGCACTAAAAAAAGGCCTTTTGACAAGGTTGATGAAAGCTGAAATTCAGCCAGAGTATCAAACGCTGCAGAATGATGTGCCGCAGGTTTATCAAGGATGACTTAAGAGAACAGATTATTTAGATCCTTCTAGTAACAGCATGTACCTAAACTGGCGTCCTGGCTCATTACTCTTCAAAATTGGAGGTGAAGTCACTATTACCCCTTGAAAACAGGCCTTCCAGCTGCAGCCTTCCCTTCCCATCTCCCTCTCGCTTCCGAAGGATCCATGCCAGCTAGCGACTATGCCAGAGACGGACTTGCTGACATCTTCCTTACCTCACTCCGCAGGCATGAACTCTAGGCAGAGACAGTTTGCTAAGTGTATCCTGTCTGGTTTTAGCAGAATGGGAAATGAACAATCATCTTAAGGCTGTGCGGGCCTCCGGGGCATAGCTTCTTCACCTTCCAACTTAGCACTTTGGAACAAACTCAGTCTTCTTGTGTAACGAGTAAGCAATATAGGAAATTAACAACTATGATAGCCAACATCCTAATAAAGCACCTATTTGCATATGATGTTACATAAGTACCAGGCAGAGCTATTTTGGACTTTAAGGAGGGTCAAATACAAAACTTGTATTTACAGTTTTTCCTTAAATGAACAACTGGACTTCTCATAGTTTAACTCTCCTGGAATTACAGTTAATAGCTAAGAATAACTAGGGCACCCGGGTGGCTCAGTCAGAGTGTCCGACTCTTGATTTTGGCTCAGGCCATGATCTCATGGTTCATGGGTTCGAGCCCTGTACCAGGCTCCATGCTGATAGTAGAGCCTGCTTGGGTTTCTCTCCTTCTCAGGCTGCTCCTCCCACACTCTCACTCTCAAAGTAAATACACTTAAAAAAAAAGTTAATAACTGCTTACAAAGACTTGACTTTTTTTCAAAGTAGCCTCCACGCCCAACATGGGGCTTGAACTCACAACCCGAAGATCAAGAGTCACATGCTCTTTGCCGACTGAGCCAGCCAGGCGCCCTCAAGATGTAGTTTCTTTTAAATTGCTTTAAGTTGCAGGACGATGTAAAAACCGATTATCCTAATAGAAAAAAGCTTGCACAAAGCCAGAGGTCCATAAAACTCTCAGCACACCAACTAGAGGACCGAAAGCCTCCCCGACTGCACAGCAAACAAAACCCCTCTGAGCACCCACCCACCCTTTGTAGGATTCTAGTAAGCAGGAATCTGCCAGTACAGACAAGACTCCTTTGGTGTCACCATTTTCAAAAGCAGGATCGCTTTGTCCCAACATTTCTTTGAACCTGTTTCTCAACCTCTATACTAGCGTGAAGACTAAATGTGTAAGAAAGTGCTTTATAAACTATAGTGGACAACGCCGGTTTTTATTGTTCTGCTCACTAGAGATGTTCTTGGCCCTTTCACTGCAGGAACAGCTGGAGGAAATGGAAGAACGACAGAGGCAGTTAAGGAACGGGGTACAACTCCAGCAGCAGAAGAACAAAGAGATAGAGCAGCTAAGGATCAGCCTCACTGAAGAGCTATCAACTTATAAGTCAGTTTTCACTGCTACTCAGATCTTAACTGACCCTGGCTGAGGGGATGGTGGGGAGGGAGATGTTGTTCAGGGGAAATTTCACTTAATATGGAAAAGCAAAAAAAAAAAAAAAAAAAAAAAAAGACTTGGGAAATGATTTTCAAATTGTGCTCATCCAGAACAGATGGAAAACGGATCTCTTTTTTTTAAAGGGCTATGCTACCCAAGAACCTGGGACAGGCTAATGCTCCCACTTCTCAGGCAGGTGGGATCGAGACAGTCTCAAGGTGATCCTCGAGGGTACAAGAGTGGTGTTTGCATTGTTACTGCTTTCCTAACTTAACAATACTAATGCCTTAAAAAAAAGTGTGTCCAATGACAGGAATAACACATACCTCCATAGTGCCTGATTTAAAGCATTGGGCAGTCACTTGAAATGTTTCCGTTTCTAGCAGGACTCAAAATATGCCCTAATTATCAACAGGAATTCAGTAACAGGATGATACATCCGGGCTCTGTACATTACTTTCTTTGGCCTGTTCTACCCTATCAGCTATTCATAAAGTTTCCTTAGAATAGCAGCGAAGTTATGCTACCTAATTCAGAATGTGACAAAGGGGGCTGGAAGGCTAAATTAATATGTAAGTTAAAAAAAAAAAGCTCAAGTAGGTGTTTTATAGCCTGAGGGACAGAATTTTTTAAGTTTTATTTATTTTGAGTGAGCGAGCAAGCAGGGGAGGGGCAGAGAGAGAGGGAGAGAGAATCCCAAGCAGGCTCCGCACTATCAGCACAGTGCCGGACGTGGAGCTCAAACTCACAAACCATGAGATCATGACCTGAGTCATATCAAGAGCTGGACGCTTAACTGATTGAGCCCCCCAGGTGCCCCCCAATTATTGCTTAGTATGTAAAACGACACACCTCTCCACGAATTGGTTTATAAAATGTGATTCTTGCTTTCCTAGTTAATCTTGTGTCTTGGATATAAACTCACAATAACAATTATAACCAATACTTTGGCAACTTACTAGCATTTTCTTTTCCCATGCTTTATCTAGGTGTAACTGACGACGTTTATTATTTGGGAGATTAGAGAACCTTGTAATTGAGGAAAATGATATGTGAAAACACCTTTGTGTGGATCAGATTAAAAGTCTAACAGGGAAAGGGCAACGAGTCATTGTAATGCCCGGGTAAGGTTAACCTGGGCAGAGAAAATTTCTAGCTAGGCCCTCCCACCCCCACCATATAAGTTACCAGTCATTGTTTTGCAGATAAGAGGCACCCTAATAGGCATTTGGTGAAAGGAAATGCATTCCTAATCATATGTAAATCATACTGTAGCAACCTCTCCCCAACTTAGCCGGCACTAAATAAACTTCAGAAGTTGTGATGAATTTTATACTGTATTATTTCAAGTCGCACAAACTTATTTTTTCTTTTCTCAACTTTACAGGGGCTGTTTAGAAACGTATGGCCGAATCTGTAACCCAGAAACAACAACAGAAGACTTCTTAGCAAAGGATCACTAAGTACCCTTTGGACATAACTTTTCTCCAGAGAAGGGAGTGCCAGGGACTTGGCAAGCAATTCACCCTGAGAAAGTTAGATACTGGCTGACCTGTTTAAAAAGATTCTAAGGCTGGCTGGAGGCAGAACACCATCAGTCAAGGCTTAGGTGGAGACTGTTTCATAGGCTGCTGGTACCGAGCAAATGTACTTAGCAACGGAAAAAGGAGCCTTCTGTTCTGCAGCAGCAACCTCCACGTGCAAAGTAAAGGATGGATGTACGGACGCACGTTAGAGTTGTGCAGAATGGGTCTTGCCTTATGTTGACCCAAAACAAAAACCCTTCTTTGGAGCGCAGGTAGGGTCAAAAAAGGCAGCCGATTTTCATTATATGGGTTTACAATTTAGATTATTTTGTGCCATGAGTGTTAGACTTTAAAATGAATCCTTTTACAAAGTTTAAGTCTGTGCAGACTCATACGGTTTACTAATTATGTCAAGATGATTTTCACGAGACTCTAAAATGATCTTCTGACTTGGAAGAAAGGAACCAATCCAGATTTGAATCTAAAGGTTAAGGATATTCAGATTTTCCCCCAAAGACTGGGTCTCATGAAAATGATTCTGGGTCAGAGTGATCTCTTCAGTTAAACTGAATGCCTGGCAAAGAACCAGGCATTTATCTGGTTATGGCACTTGGTGATAAAGGCTTTCAAGAGCCTATTGTTTCTAACCTCTTAGTACAGGCCCCAGTGAAAAATATACTGGGGAGATTCAACCTCTCAATGGCAAAAGGTTCAAACACCTTTTCCAAATTTAAAGTTTGCCTTAAATGCTCTCTGCCACATTGCCTTTGACAGTCTTCAAAGTCCATCTAGTTCTCCAGGGACAGACTTCAAAAAGATGTGATTTTATCAAAGACTAATATCCTGTACCTCTGGTTCAGTGTTTTATGTTTTGCACTTTCCCTGGGAAGGAGTGAAGCTCTTTTCTATAGCTATGGGTCTATTATATTTAATTCTGCTCTTGATGGTCAAAGACCTGAGACAATTACTGTCCTCTGAACAACCCTCCGAAAAGCCAGACTGGTGTTTGATGAATGTTATATACTAATAAATAAAACCCATCAGCATGGGGTTACGTAGAAAAGCAATTTATTCCATTATAAGCACTTACACAGTTAGTCATGGAGAGTAACAGGCCTGCTGGTGAAACAGGTCACCCAAAATAGAGATGGTACCAAACTAGTGGTCAAGGACTAACTCCTAAAAAACAAAACAAGCAAACAAACAAAAAACAACCAAAAACAAAAACAAAAGCAACTCTTATCCAGGATTAATTTAATTTTAAAAACAAATACAAGCTATCAATCCACTCTTCTCAACTCAACTGACAGTCCACCTGTGGCATAACTGTCAGGTAAAAACATACATCTTTACAACTTGGTGGTCCCAAGTTTTTGAAAAAACCATTTCACAGAAAGGAAAGAAATATGAAAACAGCTCAAGAAATACACTAACAAGCAAAAATATATGGGGAAAGAGGAACACATAGGTTTGACTTAACTGAAGAAACAGGGGAGACTGGTCTACATAGGAAAATGTGCATCCTGGAAAGTCAGGTGTGAAGATTTCAGAAGAGGAATTTATAGGACTTGAATCTCCCCCATCTCCTGAATAAAAATGACATCGTGTGGTATTTATATTCTGTGGCTCAGACACCTACCTCACTTGGCTCTCTTCCTTCCTCACTTTAGCCTTTACTTAACGGAGTCTGAAAAACTTGGGGATACAGCCTAAGAAGAAAAATAATCACACACAATATTCCCCTTTTTGTGGCTACTTTAGACCTCTGTTACTAGAAAATTCTTGAAGAAAATTTAAATAGAAGTCTGTGGTTTTACTGAATCAAGTCCCCCAGTTACTATTTAGAAAACACCCTCTGTTTGGGCTAATAGCTTTGTTGATGGGTACCTATCATAGAGGGATAGCCAAACAAAGTCTGTGTCTCAAAACCAGTGTTAAATCAGTCTCAGGGTTGAGAGGAAAAAAGGGGGGAGTCTAAAATCACAAGAAGTGCAGACATATCTAGGACCCTTGTCCTTCTGGATCCACGCTTCCTTCAGGGTCTTCATCATTATAAATGTTCTCTGCCTGCCCAAAAACAAGAAACAGAGAAAGGGTATTTAGTAAACATGAAGGATACTTCTTGAAGTTAAAGTTTCAAAAACAGATCAGGCCAGAGACACAGATTGTAAACCAGAGTCTCTGAAGCAACTATTCAGCTCTGCAGTTGCTGCATGAAAGCAACCATTGAGCATCTGAAAATGAATGGGGATGGCTGTGTTCCAATAAAAACAGGCAGCTGGCCCACAGGCCAAGCAGATTAGGACATTCCCACAAAACTGAAGTATGGGTACTGTTTGTCTTCACACTCAACCTTCAGGAGCCCTTTTACTGGACATTAGTCACAAGGTCAAAAAGTAAAAACAACTGGGGTGCCTGGGTGGTTCAGTCAGTTAAGCGTCGGACTTATATTTTTTTATTTAAAAAAATTAAACATTAACATTTTAAAAAATGTTTTTTATTTATTTTTGAGAGACAGAGAGAGGCAGCTCGAGCAGGGGAGGGGCAGAGAGAGAGGGAGATACAGAATTCGAAGCAGGCTTCAGGCTCTGAGCTGTCAGCACAGAGTCTGACGTGGGCCTCAAACCCATGAACCGTGAGATCATGATCTGAGCTGAAGCCGGACCTTAACCAACTGAGCCACCCAGGCGCCTCAAGCGTCAGACTGACTCAGGTCATGATCTTGCAGTTCATGGGTTCGAGGCCCGCGCTGGGGTCTGTGCTGATGGCTCTGAGCCTGGAGTCTGCTTGGGATCCTGTGTGTCTTCCTCATTTTCTGTCCCTCCCCTGCTCACGTGCTCTCTCAAAAAATAAAACATTAAAAAATTTATATGTTAAAAAGTAAAAACAACACAAATGCCCATTAAATGATGAATAAAAATATGTGGCAATTAAAAAGCTAGTCACATATTGCATTATTTCATTTATATTAAATGTCCAGAACAGGCCAATCCATAAAGCAGACTGGGGGACTGCCTAGTGCTAGGCGGATTACAGTAAAATGGGGAGTGATGGCTAATGGGTATGCAGTTTTTCTGAGGGGTAAATTGCTGTGGTGATGGTTGAATAATTCTGTGACTACAGTAAAAAAAAAAAAAAAAAGAAAGAAAAGTGTTCATTGAGAGCCCACCCCCCCCAAACCATGGGGTTAAATCTCAATTTATAAAAATTTAAAAAAGAAATTTGCTCTAGGGCCACCTGGGTGGCTCAGTCAGTTGGGCATCAGACTTTGCTCAGGTCATGATCTCACAGTTCGTGGGTTCAAAGCCCACACTGGGCTCTCTGCTGTCAGCGCAGAGCCTGCTTCAAATCCTGTCTCCCTCTTTCTCTCTGCCTCTCCCTTGCTCGCGGAGGTGTTTGTTCTCTCTCTCTCTCTCTCTCTCTCAAAAAAAAAAAAAAAAAGCTTAAAAAAACAACTCCTCTGGCATAAAATAAACTCTACTTCTATTATTTGATGAGAAACTTGTAGCCAAAGGCATAATCTTAAATACAGAAAACACTTACTTGGGCAAAGTTTACTGTTCTTACTTAGCATCTACTGTGCACAAATCACTAGATTTCTAGTGAATTCACATGAACCATGAGATCATGACTTCAAGCGCTGTGTTGGGTTCTATGTACACAGCTCAGAGCCTGGAGCCTGCTTTGGATTCCATGTTTCCCTCTCCCTCTGCCCACCACCCCCAGCCCCCACTCATGCCATCTCTCTTAAAAATAAAATTAACATTAAAAAGCTGTGATAAACATATAAAGTTTACCATCTTGGGGCTCCTGGGTGGCTCAGTCAAATATCCGACTCTTAATTTTGGCTCAGGTCATGATCCCATAGTTTGTGGGACTGAGCATCAGACACTGCAGAGCCTGCTTGAGCTTCTCATTCTCGCCAACCCCTTTGCCCCTCCCCCACTTGCACACATGCTCCCTCTCAAAAAAAATAAAGAAAAATACCTTTAAAAAATTTATCATCTTTGAACCCCCCTTTTTAAAGCATTTTATTTATTTTTGAGAGAGCGTGAGTGGGCAAGGCAAGGGGGTTGGGGGGAGGAGACAGAGGATCCAAAGTGGGCTCTGCCTTGATAGCAATGAGCCGATACAAGGCTTAAACTCTCTGAACCAGGACATTATAACCTGAGCTGAAGTCAGACATTCAACCGACTGAGCCACCCAGGTGCCCCCCATCTGAACCATTTTGAAGTGTACATACAGTTCAGAGGCATTAAGCTCATTCACCTTGTGCACAACTATCAACCACTATCCATGTCCAGAAGCCAAGTGTTTCTAACACTGCTATGTATCAAACATTACAGCTGTCTTTATTTAAAGTTCCAAGCGCTCTGGAAATTCAAAGAAGGGTAATCACCTCCAACTGGGGTATAAAGGGCAGGGATGTTTTCAGAATCCGCTAAAAATTTTACGGAGACCTGAGTGACAGTATCTGACGCCGTGCTACTGGGGCAGGACTGGGGCAGGCACGTTCACAAGCCACTTCAAAGGAATGACCATTCTCAAAGATCCCACTGCTAGCAAGGAAGGGAAAGCAGGACAGCCAATAGCGAGGCGGCTTTTATTATAGTCTAGCAAGAAGTAATAAGAATCTGAAAAAAAAACTAGGGCGTGGAGCAGAAACAGGGAAGTGGGGTATGTAAGTGCGTATCTGTAAGAGGAGTGCAGACTCGAGAAACACTGCAGACAGACAGTGTTAAACCTGGTAAGTGAGCAGGACCTAGAGGTCCAGTGAGAACAGAAAACACTGAGTTTTCAAGTTGGGCGAGCTGAAAGAAACACTGGAGCCATATAGGACACAGGAGAATCAGGAGGAAAGGGGAACAGGGTAAAGGGGGAGAGAAATTTGGTTCCTTGAGTTTGAACCACCACTGGGACAAGGAGGTAAAGGTAACGAGCAGACACTTGAAAATGATAATGTGCAGCAAGTGCTAAAGTCACACTCAGGAATAAACTGACCAGAGATGCCAGTTGTATTCATTAAAGTCTATAAATATGAAGTGATCCTATGTCATTTACCTAACCTCCCCCAAATAAATGATAACACTTACCATTTGCCAAACCTGCATGATATTGTCTTCTGATACAGAACAAATCACCCAAGGTTCATTGGGGTTCCAAGAGAAATCAGAGATCTTGGCAGTGTGACCACCGTGAATAAACTGAAAGAGGGAGGAAAAAAGATATGAAAAACAGATAGAGGACAAGAAATAAAGCCTATTTTATACTACTCCATGTGTGTAACATACCAACAATTCAGGTGGCCCATCTTCTGCATCTTCTGGGGATTGTTCCTCTCCAATTTTACTAGCACGAGAAAATTTTTGGAAGTTACAACAGATTTATCCTGTGTAACTAATTTGGGAAAGTATAAATAAAGTAACTCCATAAAAAGTAACACAAGACTTACCTTAAATCCCAGACGTTCAGTCTGCGATCAGTACCGCTGGAAGCCAAAATAGTCTCATTGTGAGGCGACCACTGAACCTACAGCAAAAATGAAGGAAACAGAAAGAGGTTATTTAGAAAATTGATAAAAATACCTAAATTATATTTAACAAAAAATTTTGTAAATAAAAGAAAAGAAATCAAAGTATTTTAGATGTTATAATTAAAACTGACAGTAGAGGGGTGCCTGGCTGGCTCAGTTTGCATGGTGTGCAACTCTTGATCTCGGGGTTTTAAGTTTGTGCCCCTTGTTGGGTGAAGAGATCACTTAAAATAATAAAATCTTAAAAACAGAAAAGCCTGATAGCTGGGTAAGACTGTTTCTTGTATGGAAATAACCTATCACTAAACCTACAATGTCAGCTTTTGTTCTTTTTCATTTTATATGTATGTATTTTAAAGATTTTTAACCTTTAAAGTAGGCTCCACACCAAAAGTGGGGCTTGAACGCACGTCCCCCAAGATCAAGAGTTGCATGCTCCACCAACTGAGCCAGCCAGGACCTTCTCATCTTGTATTTTTGAGGATCTGATCTATGCTTACTAATTCTGGCTTCTGGCCAAATGCAATCCAATTCTGACCTTAGAACCAAAGTACAAAACAGACACTCAGTATCTATTTACTCACTTATTATGAATTCAGCATTATAAAACTGATAAAAATGACTTATAATAATGACTTTACTACAAAATTACATATTGTAGCACTGATAAGGATGGCCGAGCTTCAAGGTACAGATAAAAGAGCATCAGTGACCAATACTTAGGGAGGAATTCACATACACTCCAGGCAAGAACACCATTAAAAGCAAGGACAAAGAGCCAGGGTAAAGACAAATAGTCCACTGGAGAGGCTGCGAGCAGAAAATAAGGTTGAGATGAAGTGCATGGGAGTATGGCTCACCTGGAGACTCGAATTCAGAGGCCACTTTCACAGAACCAAAATTAAATTTGACCACCTTTAAGTTCTTAACACTTGACCATCTTTTATTATGGTAACTCTAAATGGGCATTTCCTTGCTATAAAATTGTAAGCTTTTTGACAGCAAAGACTATAACATATTCCTCACAGTGTTCTAGCAATAAGCTTTGAACATGGTGCAATATTTCTTGAGTTGAGCCAGAGGGAGTTTTCTCCAGGTTAAGAAAGGAGCTTAAAACTGATGAGGCAGGAAATACGGAGCTAGCTAGCACTTAGGCTTCAATTACAAAATCAACAGACATGGCAAGTTCTGGGAAATAAGGGAAAAGACAAGTGTCAGGAACAAGAATAAATCAGGCACTAATTGTCTTTCTTTCTTTCTTTTTTGTTTAATTTATAAGGTTTATTTATTTATTTTGAAAGTGAGAGGGGGGGTAGGTAGAGGGGCAGATAGAGAGGAAGATGGAGAATCCCAAGCAGGCACAGAGCCTGACTGGGCTTGAACTTACATACCATGAGATAACCTGAGTTAAAGTTGGACACCTAACCGATTGGGCCACCAAGGTGTACCCAGGCACTAATTTTCTTAATACCTCAAGAATGTAAGTGGCCAGTGACCAGTTTGAGGAAGTACAGAAATAATCCCAATTCCTACAGAGATTAGCATAGACATGTAGAAGGTTTCTATTATTTATAGTAATGGGGTAAACCACAAGTGTGCCTACTCACACATCCAGCTTTTCCTTCAGAAAAAAAAAAGTAGCATTAGTTTCTCTTACTTGGAATATTTCATCCTTATGTGATTCAAAGGAATGCAACTTAAGTTTCAGATTTCTCAGATCCCACAAGGCAACAGTCTACATATAAAAAAGAAAGCAAGATCAAAAAAATTTTTATGAAAAGAAAATGTAACTAAAAATTCTCTGTGCATTCAAAGGAAGTCAGAGAAATTCACCCTATGTTTTTTCTTAAAATAAAACAAACTGACCTTGTCAGCTGATCCTGTGGCAAGAATGAACTCACTATAAGGATTGAAAGATAGGCAGTTCACTTCAGCAGTATGAGCATCAACTGAGTGGCTTGGTTTGGAAGTATTGTTTGAACGAGTATCCCAGCTTTGATAAAAAAGAACAGGAAGAGGCTTGAAATAGATAACAATATAAAACTCAGATAACCAAGAAAATAATTAAAACATGATTCTACTCACATCATAAGTTTCTGATCATCAGCAACTGACCCAAACAGAGACTCATGGAGCAGATGCCAGGAAACGTCCTCTACTACGGCTGTATGCCCTGTGAAGATGGTCTTCGCATCCACAACTTTTCCTTCCTTCGGAACAGCACTGATGTCCCAGAGGCAGATGGTCTTAAATGTAAAATTAACTGTTATATAAATGGAAGATTCTCACTTCCCCACACACCCCAGAAAAGAAACCAACTGATCACTAGCCCAGATTTGCTTCAAAATGAAAAGGATACGCACATGGTCATCTGAAGCACTAAGTAAGTGCCCACTGAGGTTTGGGTTCCAAGAAAGCCCATAGCCCTCCTTCTGATGTCCACGGAGACGCAGGTCTGGGTTGCACTCTCCAGAAGGGTCTGCAAAGTAACAGACATATCAAGACTATCCAGAGTCCACCGCCTCCCTGGGTCTACTAAACTAATGGATTTTAATCCAGAGGTCTAAGGCTCTTTGTATTTACAGCAATACAGACCCATTATGATCAAAGGTGGAACGCTTAAAATGCAACATCACTCTGTCCTGTGTAAAAAAGCATTCCCTCCCCGCCAACCTGGGTAAGAAGAATGAAGAATGCCCGCACATACCAGTATAAATCACAAGATGTACTCATTATCTGTATTTGAACTAAAGGGCGCAGGTACCTGGTTTGGAAGGATGTTTTGTATAGTCAAAAACAAGAACATCGCTGGATGGAGTCTTGGTTGCAATGATGCAAGGGTTCTGGGGCATATAGCGTGCCCTGTTTACTTCTCCTTCATGGTTGATCTTGATTTCTATTTCAATTTTTCCACTAACTGAACCAAAACCTCCAAATTCTGTAAATAAGAAATCGTAAATGAGGACAAAGCAAGAGACACCCTATGTCACTCAAATTATGACATAGGCAAGGCTTTTTATCAGCAAATTGGTGTAAGAGAAGTAATCTAGACATCTGCTAGCAGTATAAAGTGTTTTCACACCTTTTATTTGATTCTTATGGCAATACTATACAGTAGGGAAGACAGTTAATATCCTCAAAATTTTTACAAAGATAAACAGAAATCTGGAGGACCTAAATTAATGTGTTCCTAGTGACATGACTTTGGCAGAACCTAATGTGATTCCCTATTTTTCTGATTCTTAGCCTAGTATTCTTTCAGCTATAACTAAACCAACTCTGGAAAGTTATAGAATAAATATATACACTATCTAAAAGTAAGGAATACTATATCAATTCCACTTCAAATGTAGGTTCTTGGGGTGCCTTGGTGGCTCAGTTGGCTAAGCGTCCAACTTTGGCTCAGGTCATGATCTTACTCATTGCTGTCAGTGCAAAGCCTGCTTCAGATCCTCCGTCTCCCCCTCTCTGCCCCTCCCCAGCTGGAGCTCTCCCTCTCCCTCAAAAATAATAATTAGTAAAACAAATCAAAAAGTAGCTTCTCAACAAGCTATTGAAATAAAATTTTTAATGTTTATTTATTATTTTTGAGACAGAAAGAGACCAAGTTCAAGCAGGGAGGGGCAGAGAGAGAGAGAGGGAGACACAGAATCCAAAGCAGGCTCCTGGCTCTCAGCACAGAGACCAATGTGGGGATCAAATCCACGAACTGTGAGATCATGACCTGAACTGAAGTTAGATGCTTAAGCAAATGAGCCACCCAGGCACCCCTTCAGTAAGCAATTTTCAAATCTCATTCAAAAGACCAAACAAGTGCAGACTAAATAGAACATAAGTTATTATTTTAATGAATATTAAAGTACACAGTATGCCAGGTACTAAAGAGTCCTTCCCACACCATTTATTTGAAGCCATAGTTTGGAATGTCCTTTCTGAAATACCATCACACCATTATCTTTTCCCTGTACCATTTCTCTTAGCCCAGTGATGAAAAACAGAGCCCAAGAGGTAGTTCTGTTTTCCTAACCTCCACTTACATATGCCAACCATAATCCATAGCTGAAATAAACCAGGCAAAGAATAGATAAAAACATTTCTTATTCACATTTGACTACTGTACGAACTCAGACAGTTCTCCCAAGTGTCATCATAAAATGTGTAACAATATAATTTGTGATTATATAAATCTTGGCAAAACAACATATAAACAAAGGTAGTTAACTATTAGTCAAAGAATTACAGAAGGCAGCATGGTAAGATATCTAAGTAAGAGTCGGACCTTGGCCTAACTGTCACTTAGCTTAGTGATTTGGGGGAAGACTGTCAACTTTTCTGAGCCTCAAACACCTTATCCATAAAGCAAAGCTGTGAGACTAACTTGTAAATAAAAATGCTGTCAACAGCACTGTTACATAAGTGTTACACTTTGAAGGACAAAAAAAAATTTTTTTAAGTCTATGGGGGGGCAGAGAGCGCAAGAGTGTCAAAGTGTGTGTGTGTCTGTATGTGAGAGAGAGAGAGAGAGAGAGAAAGACAGACAGACACCAAGACAGAAAGAATCCCAAAAAGACTCTGTGCTGCCAATGCTGAGCTTGATGTGGGGCTTGATCTCACAAACAGATCATGACCTGAGCAGAAACCAAGAGTTAGACAGTTCACCAACTGAACCACCCAGGTACCCCAGGAGAAAAATCTTTTAAAAAAGGACATAGATGGGTAATATGGCTGGCAGATTAGATAACTTCCAACTTGCAAGTAACTTCTAGATGTTGAAATGCAAATGTTTTATACAAGCTAAAAATCTAAAAATAAAAGCTCAAAATAGACACTATAAGACGAAAAAACCCCATGTTAAATGAATTTTTCCCCAGGACTCTAGACCATGAGCATCTATGATATAAAAAAAGAAGGTATGATAGGGTATGATTGCATGGAACTTTCAGTCCAAACACAGAGATAAAATGTAGCTGCAGATGACTATGACAGAAAAGCAGGCCTACCAGAGAAGAGACTCTGGTAACAAGGGAAGCTGGCACGGGGCCTGCAGAGCAAGGGAGTTAACTACAGAATGTGGGGGTATTTTCGAGTGGGATACATGCTACACAGAGGAACTCCCTAACTGTGGCTAACGGACAGTAATAAGTCAGCTTAGAGGATTCACAATTGAGTTTTTGTGAAGATGAGGATTTATCAATTTAAAAAATAAATTAGGGGTTCTCAAGTTAAAGCTTGAGAGTATATGAAAAGCCAAATCTGAAACAGGAAAAACTGAGGTATCAATGTACAATAACTAAATGACTATCAAAGTCCAGTCGGATTCCTATTTTGTTTGCTTCTCTCCATATAAAACCGTATTAAAAAACTTGAACTTTAGTGTAGTTTAAGTGTCTAGTTTGACAAATTTTTACAAATGTATACACCAGGAAAACCACCACCCAGATCAAAGTACAGAAATTTCCAGCCTCCCAGAAGATATTATCATGTCCCTCCCGGCCAGTATTTCTCCCCAAAAAACTAGGTAACCGGCATTAAGGTCTACCTCTAAGCCCATCTTTGAGTCCATAAAACCCTTTTAAACTATAAAACCTAATATCAGTCAACATCTCACGATTTAAAAAGTTTTTTATATATAATTCAGACAAAAAAACTAAGATACCTTTAGAATTAATTCCCTAAATCAGTTGCTAAAAATAAACTTGATATTGGAAGATCTTGGTAACAGTGTCACTGAACTAAGAATTAAAAAAAAAATTTTTTTTAATGTTTTATTTATTTTTGAACAGAGAGAGACAGAGCATGAGAGGGGGAGGGGCAGAGAGAGAAGGAGACACAGAACCAGAAACAGGCTCCAGGTTCTGAGCTAGCTGTCAGCACAGAGCCAGATGCGGGGCTCAAACCCACGAACGTGAGATCTGACCTGAGCCGAAGTCAGAGGCTTAACCAACTGAGCCACTCAGGCACCCCAGAACTAAGAATTTTAGAGGCACCTAGGTGGCCCAGTCAGTTGAGCACACATCTGACTTTGGTTCAGGCCATGATCTCACAGTTCGTGGTTTCAACCCCCCAAGCCTCACACTGGGCTTTGTGCTAACAGTGGTGCTTAATTCAGAATTCTGTTTCCCTTTCTTTCTGCCCTTCCCCTGCTTGCTCGCATTCCTTCGCTCTTTCTCAAAACTAAACATTAAAAAATTTTTTTACATTGACTCTATTTTACAAGGGGCCAAAATGTTGACTATATCAGGCTGAACCTAATATAAACACACAAATTATTTTTAATGTCAAAATAAGACTAAGTCAGTTTTTAGTTTTCGATTTGAAAGTTCGATAATCTTTTTCTTTAAACTATCTGCCATCAATTATCTAAAACCAAATGGGGTCAAGTGGATGATAACTAATTACAACAGTTCAATCTGAGAGTCTAGGACATTTCTTCTGAGAGGGAGAGAGACTAGTAAGCTATCTACTTCACCACCATCCAAGAGTCCCCGTGATATTATCTACTTCTATCATTGTTAAGACCATATGGAGAGAAGCCTATCCAGTGATCTGAAGATGGGGATGGGTGGGTGGGTGGAGAGGGGGAGGGAAGTAAAAGAGAAGAAGGAGAAATGGGAGATAAGCTATGTAACCTTAGGGCAAGTTGCAAAACATCTTTCAGTATCAGTTTCCTTGTGAGGATTAAATAGGATGATTTATATAGTGGTACAAATATATCATAATTACTGGTATTTTAAATTGTTTCTCGATAATTAAACATTAGTTAAGGAGGATGAAGCAAAAACTGGTTTGATGCTGTTCAAAAAACTCCATTACCAGAAAAAGATTTGAGTATGTACATTAAAAAATGCCACTTCAAAAACCAGTGAGGAGGGGCGCCTGGGTGGCTCAGTCGGTTAAGCCTCTGACTTCGGCTCAGGTCAGATCTCACATTCGTGGGTTCGAGCCCCGCATCAGGCTCTGGGCTGACAGCTAGCTCAGAACCTGGAGCCTGTTTCTGGTTCTGTGTCTCCTTCTCTCTCTGCCCCTTCCCCTCTCATGCTCTGTCTCTCTCTGTATCAAAAATAAATAAAAAAATTAAAAAAAAAACAAAACAAAACAAAACAAAAACCAGTGAGGAAAACAATTTGCCAGCAGGTGTTTTGTAAAAAATTGCTGGGATCCCTGCGTGGCTCAGTTGGCTAAATTTCTGACTCTTGATTTCAACTCAGGTCTTGTTCTCACGATGGGATTCAAGGTGACAGTGCAGGGTCTGTTTGGAATTCTCTTTCTCCCTCTCTCTCTGCCCCTCCCCTGCTCAGGCATGATCTCTCAAAATAAACAAATAAAAAAACCCCTAACGTTTAAAAAATAAAATAAGATAAAATAACTGCTACCCACTTAGAAAAATGCTTGGATTCCTACTCCATACCTAAAAGCAAAACAAATACCAGGAAGATTATAGTTTTAATGGTTAAAGCATGAGTAAGTACAGAAAACAGCTAAATATTTTAAAATCTTGGAATGATGAAGGCATTTCAAAGAGTAACCCAAAATCTGAAGGACATTAGAGGAAAATTGGACAAGTAAATCCAATGTTGGCAAAAGGCACGGAGAAACAGACATAAATACGATTGCTGTTAGTGGGATGGAATCTTTTTTGGAGGGCAATTTTGCTTTATTGGCCTTCCACTTAGAAAAAGTATTCTATAGCAAAACTATAAAAGACATATGGTACACGAACTGTTCTGAAGCCTGAAAACTGGAAACCACCTAAATGTCAAATAAGGGATAGTTAATTATGACACAGTATATAACCATCAAAAGGAGATTATGTCTTAAAAAAAAAAAAAGAGCTATGTCTCACATAAAAAGATGTTCAAGATACATCAGGCCAAAAACCCCTATTCTGTGGTGTATCCCTACTAACAAGAAAAAAGACTGCCACTCAGTATTTGCTTTGATTTTTAAAATAATTTATTACCAATCAAAAGATTTTGTCACTAAATAACCAAAAATCCTATTTCAAAACAACTTATTTTCATTTAATAGAAAGGAAACTAATGCTCAGAGAGGCTAAATGATTTATCCCAAACCCTGCAGTTAGTGAGTAGCATAACAGGATCTTAAGCCTAAATCTTCGGATACTTGGATTCGGTGTCCCCCCCCCCCCAATACTAATGCCTACAAAAAAAATAACTTCCCAATAATCATAGCACACACACTTGGGTCAGTGACACAAAATCATGTTTGCAGATCATTACCTTAAGAACTTACTACTTTGCATTCTGTATCACCCTAAGGCAAATACGGAGTGATCAAAAGATTAACTGCACATAATAATCCTGGCAAACAACTGGATGGAGCTCAAAAGAATGTAGATAAAAAAATGGATTCTGTTAGTCAGGAGAAAGCTAAGGAAATAAACATTAAACATCCATGTTTTAAAAGATCACACATCTCAATGAGAGTGTATCTTTTACCTCTTGGTAATAATTGGAGTTCAAGGATAACAACAAAGATAACTCACCCATTTCCACCTCTATTAAAAGGGAAAAGGTATTTCATGAACAGCTAAACCCTTAGGCCATCTCCTAAAAATAGGATACAATTAAATGGCTCATTTAATTTTTACATACATATCAAGTGCCACGGTTATTCCTACCACTTCAAAATGGAAAGCGTAATTTAAGCCAGTGTTTCTCAATCTTGTCTCCCCCAAGAAACCTTAGAAAACATCTTTTTGACACTCTTGATGAAATTTTAATACCACAGACATCCTAAGTATTTATGTACACCATGTCCATCTGTGCTTTACACATTTAAAGAATTAAGATTGTTTTCACACATCTACTCTCTGAGAACCAATTTTCATCCCGTTAGGGGCGATTATCTCCCAAGCTGAGAATGCACACAGGGCAACAGAAATGGTGGACTTTGGGGGTACCTGGTTGGCTCAGTCAGTAGAACATGCAACTCTTAATCTTGGGATTTTGAGTTGAACCCCACGTTGGGTGTAGAGATTACTTAAATTAAAAAACAATAAAAAAGGGCACTGGGGTGGCTCAGTTGGTTAAGTGTCTGACTCATGATTTCAGCTCAGGTCATGATCTCATGGTTCATGAGTTTGAGCCCCGTGTTGGGCTCTGGGCAGGCAGCACGGAGCCTCCTTGATATGCTCTCAACCCCGACTGCCCAAATAAATAAACACAAGAAGAATAAAAAACTCCTTAAAAAATATATAAAAGAACGAATCGATGATGAATTTTGGCTTCTTTCAATTCTAGACCTTCCCCTACCAACAAATTTAGTAGAGAAAGGTTTATAGAAAAGGCACAGAACCAAGTATGTGTTAAGTAGCTCCTGTGACACTTAACATCTGTACTGCAAACCCAGGCTTTCCAAAGCTCAGAATCTCATTACTAACTTGACAGGCTAATTTATCAAACTTAACACTCTTTTCATGATACTTTAAAGATATGAAAAATATAACCCACACATTATTCCTTCTTTCACTTTTAAGATTCCTACCTCCTTTCTCACTGTCGTAGTGCGAAGCATCAAACTGAGCATCGTCGTTAGGGAGCTGCACACTGGCTATCACAAGGTGGTTTTGTTCATCTGATGTGTGTGTTCCCAGGACAAGTCGATGAATGCTGAAGTCTTTTCCTTCTGGTCTGTAACAGCAACATATGGTCACTATTCAAATTAGTTACACTGGGCGTCTGGGTGGCTCAGTCGGTTAAGCGTCCGATTTCGGCTCAGGTCATGGTATCACAGTCCGTGGCCTCAAGCCCTGCATCAGGCTCTGTGCTGACAGCTCAGAACCTGGAGCCTGCTTCAGATTCTGTGTCTCCCTCTTTCTCTGCCCCTCCCCCGCTCACACTCTGTCTCTCAAAATAAGACATAAAAAAAATTCAAGTTAGTAACACTAATAGAGACAATGAAGTAGTGATATACATATGTACGCAAAAAGGCACTATCATAACCAGGCTTTGAGAGGAGAAAGTCATTATGAGCCACATTTCTGACTTAATGCATCCTCCACAGAGAAGAGTATAAGGACTACATAGAACTTAATCTTCTTGACAAAAAATTTATAATTACTTTGGGTAAAACATCTAACAGAATAAAATGTGAATTAATTTCTCACCCTCCACAGTGGGTTGGAGGTAAAGTAATTGCTGGGTACACTGACACTTCAGGTTACTTCACTAGGTTAACTTCATTAATGGTACAAGAAAGAAAATATTAGGTAAACTAATTGTTCCAATATTTACTAAGGGCCTAATCATTGAGAAATCGTGCCAAATACCATGAAGTACAAAAAATGATTAAGACCTGATTCGTGCCCTCAAAAAACCAGGGGCAATTAATCATACATACAAATAATTAAAATACAAGTCAATAAATACTACTTGAAATGTACATAAGAATAAGATGATACTTTTAGAATTCAGGAAGTATTCATGAAAGAGGCGATATGTGAGCAGATACCAAAATGAGAGATAAAACTAGGGTTTTGAAAGACCGTATTCCAAGGAAAGGGAACTGAGCAAAGGGCAGGTCTACCATATGCCAGATATCATGTCAGGCACTTTACAAATCATGTTACAAAAGATGAAGATACTTGAGGTTTAGGAAAATTAGGCAACTTGCCTAAGATCACACAACTACTAGTGGGGCACCTGGCCGGCTCAGTTGGTAGAGCATATGGCTCGAGATCTTGGGGTCGAGTTTGAGCTCCATGTTGGGTGTAGATTACTTAAAAAATAAACAAAAGAACTCACACTAGGACCAATGTCCCAATCTGACTTTGGACCTGGCAAAATGCAAAGAAAAGGCTAGAAAGCAGATTCCAGGGTACTGAATACCACCTTACGGGATTTAAGACTATACTATTAGGGGGAACAAAAGACCATGGGAAATTTCTAAGGAACACAGCACCATCTGAATTATCACAGGAGGATTAATCTAACCATGTAAAGCAGAGATTCTTCAAGTGTGGTATCAGGACCAAGAGCATCAGCATCTAGGCATTTCATCCAGAAAGTCAAATTAAATTCTCAAAGCCACTCGAGACCTCCTGAATCAGAAACCTGGGATGCAGGGTGCAACAATCTATTTTATAATCCCTTCAGCTGATTATAATGCATGTTCAAGTTTGAGAACTTTTGGTCTAGATAAGAAAGATACTAGGGCGCCTGGGTGACTCAGTCAGTTAAGCGTCTGGCTTCCGGCTTTGGCTCAGGTCATGATCTCACGGTTCGTGGGTTCAAGCCCCGCGCTGGGCTCTGTGCTGGCAGCTAGCTCAGAACCTGGAGCCTGTTTCCGATTCTGTGTCTCCCTCTCTCTCTGACCCTCCCCTGCTCGTGCTGCCTCTCTCTGTCTCTCAAAAATAAATAAAAAACATTAAAAAAATTTAGATAAGATACTATACAAATAGAATTCACTGGGGCTTATAAATGAACCATCGAGTGGAAAAAGAGAAAAACCTATGAAATGTCTAACTAACTATGATAAAGAGAAACTGGAACAACAGGAGAAAGGCGACTGGGACCTCTATGGAAAGAATATACTCAGTTTGGAAAACGCCATGTTGGGGAAGCCAGGAAGATACTTCAGAGAAGAAACCAGTAGACTGCAGAAAATTCAGGAAGAACTCACAAATTGGGTCTAGCGATAACCAATAGAATTCTTCTGCAAAGAGGCAATAGGCATCTATATCCTACATAGAAAAAGTTGAGGGGAAAAAAAAGAGAATTGTCAACACAAAACTGGGAATGTCTACATTTAGATGTTTAAACAAAGAACCATAGGAAGTGAGGGAAGATATTACAGAACTACAATAGTATTTTTTTAAAAAAGAATATGAATAAACACCATCACCATCACACACAAACACAAAAGAAGAAAAAGAAAACACTGACAGATACAAAAAATTAAACACTAAGCCAATAGGTATGCTTGCTTCTAAGTAATCCTTGTCTTCATTGGGGCTCCTGGGGGACTCAGAAAGTTAAGTTTACGACTTCGGCTCAGGTCATCGTCCATCTCATGGTTTGGGAGTCTGAGCTCGTGTCGGGCTCTGCACTGACAATGCGGAGCTCTCTCTCCCCACCTCATAATAAGTAAACTTTTAAAGATTTATTTACCTAGCTCTGCTAAAATAGGAGGTTACCAAGATAACAGAGATTTCAACCTTGGAGAGTTTAGTCTAATTCAGTGCTTTCTAAATTGAGCTACTAACTGCATTATGTAGAAGTTTTTAAAAAATATGGTTCCAGAAGGATTTAGGAGGTATGCAGTGGCCAGTATTTGGGATCCACTGTTCCAATAAACAGCTCATGATTGTAGAATCACCATTCAACTATTTGTCATCAAGTACTCTGTGCCACCAGTTATGAAATGGTTTGAACTATCACTGAGAACTCCTGACAGAAATGGCTCCACTTAATCTAACTTAAGTAATTCTGATGATCAGCCGAACATGGGAATTCCTGGTCATGATAAAGCTTCTAACTCTAAACTTCTAGGTAATTTTTTAGGAGTTTAACACCATTAAGACAGATTTCCTCATTTTTAATGCCACTGTGAAGGTATCAGCCCTGTTGTTAAGTTATTAGTAATATTTGTACCAAATTTCTATTACTTGTTGAGTTGAAACATGGCCTAATTAACCACATTCTACAAGTATCTTGAATTCTAAAGACGTGAGTTTTGAGGGAATTGAGTTACTTAACACACAATGTAATTTTTAAACGCTATTCTGTGTAACGATTGCCACTTCAGATAGCTGTGAAATTAGGTGAGTAACTAGTTGTTACTTAACCTTCTAATTTCTGTATGAGTCTAATTACATGAAACAGAAGTTGGTGTTTTGATTTTTTACTTTGCTTCTCTGTTTTGAGTGTCATTGCAACTACTGTATTGTAAATGATGGAAAATAATTGCATATGTTAAAAAAATATGAAACTTTATAAAGTAAAAAAGAAATAAATAAAATTTTTACATAAAAAAAATAAAAAAAAAATTAATTCTTATGTAAACTCAAAATACCGATTTTGTTCCACTGGTTTACTTTTGTTCTTGTTCAAATGTCTATCCTCCAATTATTCCAGAAGCATTTATTAAAAATTCCAACTTTGCCTATTTAAAAAAAAAAAAGCTATTCTGAATAGCGAAAATGGTTTTATAAGAGAAAACCCATTATTATTCCGACAGGCACACTGGTTCTGATAAAACCTTGTATTATTTAAATTCACCTTCATCTTTGCATTGTCATTTCCTCTTGGGGGCCTTTCATGATACCCTAAGTGGAGGTGACTTTTCCCCCTTCCTCTGGTAATTTTATCTGTGCCATTCTTATGGTTACTTTTTTACTGTATACAGTAGCCCCCCATCCACTACTTCAGTTACCCCTGGTCAACCACAGTCCCATCTGGAAGTAGATGATCTTCCTTCTGACTTATCAGGTCAGTAGTAGCCTAATGCTTCATCCAAGGCCCGTCCTTCACCTCCCTTTATCACATGTGCATTTTATCTTCTCAACATCACAAGAAGGGTGAGTTCAGGGAGAGATTTTGACAGCAAAAGACCACATTCAAGCAGCTTGTATTATGGTATATTATAATCATCCTGTCTTATTACTAGTCTCTTATTGCGCCTTGTTTAGTTAAATTTTATCACAGTTATGGATGTATAGAAAAAACATTATATATTGAGTTCAGAACTATCCATGGCTTCTGGCACCTACTGGGGATCTTGGGCCATATTCCCCACAAATAAGGTGTGTGTGTGTGGGGGGGCACCATACCCTAAATACACAAAAAGTCAAGGCAGGGAAGGTATCTTATCTCAGTTTGCACACTCTGATACGTGGCACCTACCACATCCTCAAAAAACTTAAGCTAAATGAAATACGATTTTATCCCCTTAGAGGTAAGCTTCTCACGTGTATGACATACACGTGATTAATCTGTGCATAATTCCCTTATATAAAAACCATTCCATCCTCAGTTGTTAGTTCTAAAAACCCCAAGGATCTCTGTAAAACTGCTCTTAGCACATGTGTCTGTTACTATTAGCCTACATCAGCCTCTTCAACTAACTAGACATGTGCTGTTGAAGGCAGGGACCACGGCACACACATCTTTGTATTAACCAGCTACTACCTACAGGTTCAAATGTTTTGCTCAAAGAACTGGACTGACTCACCATCACATTCTTTTGAAAGCGGACACATTTTATATTATTTGGCCAACTAGAGTTATAAAAGGCTATTCAAGTCATATCAGGAAAAGAAAACAAGTTTTCCCTTTATCAGCTAAGTTGCAAGATTATTTTTACATTTTGATTTTTTGGCCTAGGAAAAAAGGTTCCCAATAGGCTCTGATCACACGCCCTCTCTGGGCGACGGGCGGCAACAGGGAAAATCAGTGTGAGAAATCTCCACTGAGGAGGACACCACAAAATAATGTTCAAGGGATTCACGTCACCTGGTTACATCTGGAAGCCACTGTGCAGTTAGGCTAGGCCACTCCAGAGCATGGGTCATCACCAAATCGTAAAGAAAAGGGGTGTTCTTTTTCCATATTTTGTACTCTTCGTTGATCACACGTTCTTCTACTGCGTCATCAAAGGCTGCTAGAAAGTTAAAAACAAATTAAGTTAGCGAACACAAATGGACACCGAGGAACCACTCTTGGAAGCTAACGGCGCGGCTCGCGTCTAGATTCTGAGATGGAAATGTGCCTCCATCTCCCCTGGGCGGAGGTACCGACCCCCTCTCCACCTTCGCGGGCCCGCCACCACCCGCGGGCCAGTCACTCAGGCGTTCGGGCGACGGGGCCGAGTTCGGGGGGCACGCTCCTGTACGCGCTGGATCCACGGGGCCCGCGACGAAGCCCGGGCACCGGCCCCCGGGATACGGAACGGCGTAGGCACACCCGGGAGGAGCGGGCCGACCGACAGGGAGCGCGGGGAGGGACCAAACACCCGCCACCCTCCCCAGCAGCTCCACAACGAGGCGACAGGCCTCCGCGCCGGAGGAAGAGGCGCGCCGTTAGCCCGCCCCGCGGGGCGATTTCTCCGCGCGCCTTCGATACTGGGGACAACACTCAAGTGTCGGGCTTGCCTTCACTGCTAGGCCCTGCCGAGGCCGCGGCGCCAGCCCGGCACCCCCGCCCTCCTGGGGCGGCCCCAGCAGCCTCACCTTCCTTGTCGGCCATGGCGGGCAGGCAAGCCGGGGGGATACCGGGTTCGAGCGTTGCGGGAGGGGCGGGGAGGCTACGGGCGCTCGCTCTGCGCGCGCGGCCTCTATTGTTTCCTGCTGCCTCTGCGTGAGGGCCGACTCGCGCGCCTTCGCGCCAACACTGGCCAATCGGGGCGCACCGAACCGTGGGGTGGGCGGGGAAGCCGCGTTCGCAGCCTATCCAGACGCGCAGAATCGCTTTCTGCGGGGCCCCGGCGCGCGCCCTCCTCCCGCCCCCACACGGCCGGGAGCCGACTTCCTTCGATTGCGCGCGCGCGGAACTGGTGGGAGTGCGCCCGCGGGGTCACGTGAGAGGTTTAGTCCGCACTCTCCAGGGGGCAGCCATTTTCTTGAAGGCTGTTCAGTTCGCGACAGTTTCACAGAATTCACATGAGGAATGTAGGGTGCTTTCCTGTCTGGTTATCAACTCTGGCAGTGAGGCAGAAAGAAAAGGCGTCTACCACTCAGACATAGGGTGTCTAGCTCAAGTGTTTTCCTAATCCGAAGCCCTCCAATTTACTTGTTTCCTTGGTTCTTAGAACTGATGAAACAAACGCAGAAAATAAGGCCTAAGCATATTAAAGACGTGCTTCCACCGCAGGATCCTAGGACAGAAGTCTTAGGGTATAAGTACATCTGCGAGAATGGAGTCCTGGCCCTTTAAGGGTGCATGCTAAGGGGCGGGGTCTAGAGCGGAAGTTGTAAATCAGGACCGAAGTTCGGCTCAAGAAGGGCGGAAGTAGAGTGTTCAGGGTTGCAATTATGGCGCAGGAAAAGGAAGATATTCGAGATTACAATTTGACTGAAGAACAGAAGGCAATCAAGGCCAAATATCCTCCAGTCCTTCGGAAGTACGAGTGTGAGTAGGTGGCTCACTTGTCTCATGCCCACTTTCCTTGCCCAGGTCTTCTGGCCTCTCCTGCTTTACCTGTAAGGTGCTTTAGGCATGATCCCATTTCACCCTGTATTGTAGGTAGTTTTCTGGGGGTTGCTGGAAGAAAAAGCCACCTGCCTGGTCTGAGAGACGGGTACTGGGCCGTGCCATTTAGTCTCTTGAACTCTTCAACATATACCTCGTCACATTTATCTTGTGGGAATTTTACCTATGTATTCTAAAGATAATCATATTTTCAAGAGTTTGCGGGGTTGTCGCTCCTACGTATTTCCCAACAGTGGGATGGCTAGAGTGCGGTTAGATTCGAGGACATTAAAAGCTGAGTAGGGAACTTCTAACTTGGTGTTTTACCTGGGTCGTGTATTTAGTTAAAAGACCTGGTTTGGTAACGTAAGGCAAATCACATAACCTCTCTTCGCTCCTTAGTTCCTTTATCTGAGGAATAAATGAGATAATAGTAAATATGAAAATATAGTGCAAACTCTGATCTTCTATTTAAACGTTCAGTTATTATCCCTAAAGATTGCTGTGGTTTAGGAAGCACAAATCTGACTTACTTTTCTACTTAAAATGTCTCACTAATTTTCCATTGTCCTCTGTAGAGTCTGTTTATCATGGCAACTAGATTCTGTACTTTCCGAACCCTCCTATACCGAGCTCATTGTTCTCTTACTTAAAAATAACTTTTAAGAATTATTTCTAGGGGTGCCTGGGTGGCTCAGTCCGTTAAGCCGCGGACTTCGGCTCAGGTCAGATCTCACGTTTGTGGGTTCGAGCCCCACGTCGGGCTCTGTGCTGACAGCTAGCTCAGAGCCTGGAGCCTGCTTCCGGTCCTGTGTCTCCTTCTCTCTCTGCCCCTCCCCCTTTCGTGCTCTGTGTCTCTCTGTATCAAAAATAAATAAAACATTAAAAAAATTATTTCTAGTAAGTCATGTATCTGATTCAAAAAGTACAACAGATATACAATGTGAACGGTCTTTTTTTCAGCCCTAATCCCCAGCCACCTAGTTTTACTCTGCAGGTCAACAGTCTTTACCATTTTATTATGTATTATGTGCCATTTTATTATGTATTTATTAAACAAAAAAGTTTTAGCGTTTACTTTAATTTATTTAACTAGTTTCCAGTTGATAGATACGTATGTTATTTCTAGTCTTCCGTTGTTAGAAACACTGCAGCGGTGAATATACATGTGCACTCATTGTTTTGCACATGTGCAAGTGTATCTATACATTTCCGGAACTTCTATTGCTTTGTCAAAGGATATGTGCATTTAAAAAATTTTTATTTATTTATTTTGGAGGGGGGCAGAGAGAGAATCCCAAGCAGGCTCTGTGCCCCCAACCTGGTGTGGGTCTCGATCCCACCCACCGCGAGATCATGACCTGAGCCAAAATCAGGAGTCTGAGGCTCAACAGACTAAGCCACCCAGGCGCCCCAGGATATGATCATTTTTAATTTTTATAGTTTTTGCTAAATTGATCTCCAGTGACATTGTACCAGTTCATACTCTCTCTGTTCTTGTGTGAGCGTGCTTTAGCCTCACCCTTCTACCCATTTACAACATTACCATACTTTTTGGTATTTTACAATTTAAATATCTTGTCATATTAGTTGCATTTTTCTTATTATAAGTGAGGCTGACCATACTTCAGTATGTTTGGAGCTATTTGTATGTCCCCTTTTGGGATGTGTATATTCATATTCTTTTTTTTAAATTTTTTGACATTTTATTTTATTTTTTTGAGAGACAGAGCAAGAGCAGGGAAGGGGCAGAGAGAGAGAGACACAGATTTTGAAGCAGGCTCCAGGCTCTGAGCGGTCAACACAGAACCTGACATGGGGCTCAAGCCCACAACAGTGAGATCATGACCTGAGCCGAAGTTGGATGCTCAACCAACTGAGCCACCCAGGCACCCGTATATTCATATTTTTATCCCATTTTTCTATTGAGTTGTTGGTCTCTTTTTACTCTGCAGAAATTTATTTTTATGTAGTGAAATTTATTAGCCCTTTTTATGGCTTCTGGGTAGTCTTAGGAAGGCTTTGTCCACTTTGAGATTGTAAAATAATTCAGTGTTTTCTTCTAATGCATTTGGAAATGAAAACATTTTTTTTTTTAAGTAAGCTCTATGCCCAATGTGGGGCTTGAACTCACCCCCTTGAGTTCAAGAGTGGCATGCTCTACCAACTGAGCCAGCCTGGCACTCCTGGAGTTACAGACTTATATTGAAGTATAATATGCCTGCAGAAGAATACACATACCATAAGTGAATGTTCACACACTGAATACACCTATAAAGCTAATAACCATGTGGATAAACAATATTACAGCATTCTGTCTCATGTCCCTTTCCGATCACCACCACCCTTCCTACTGCTCCCATTATCCTGACTTTTTAAAAAATATTTTGTTTTTAAGAAATCTCTACACCCAATACGGGGCTCAAGTTTACAATCCCGAGATTAAGAGTTACACAGTCCACCAATTGAGCCAGCCAGGTTTTCCCTCCCCCCCAGTAGCCTAACTTTTAACATAGATTAGCTTTGCCTGTTGTTGTTTTTTAAATGTTTGTTTATTTATTTTGAGAGAGATAGTGTGCACATGTGTGGGGGAGGAGCAGAGAGAGGGACAGAGAGAGAATCCCAGGTAGGCTCTGCATGGCTCAAACTCACAGTGAGATCAAAAAAGAGGCAAATTTTTAGGTATTTCATCTTTTTTGTGTCTTTTCCTTTTTTTTTTATTTTTTAGCATTTATTTATTTTATTTATTGAAAATTTTTTTTAACATTTATTTATTTTTTGAGATAGAGACAGATCATGAGCAGGGGAGGGGCAGAGAGAGAGGGACACATAGAATCGGAAGCAGGCTCCAGGCTTTGAGCTGCCAGCACAGAGCCCGATGCGGGGCTTGAGCCCACGAACCGTGAGATCATGACGTGAGCTGAAGCCGGACGCTCAACCGACTGATGCACCCAGGCGCCCCAACGTTTATTTATTTTTTAGAGACAGAGACAGAGCGTCAGCACAGAGCCTGACACAGGGCTCAAACTCACAAACCGCGAGATCATGACCTGAGCTGAAATCAATGGTCAGACGCTTAAGTGAATTAGCCACCCAGGCGCCCCTCCTTTTATTTTATTTTACTTTTTATTTTTTAATTTAAAGTAATCTCTTTGCCCAATGTGGGGCTCAAACTCATGACCCTGAGATCAAGAGTTATGTGCTCTACTGACTGAGTTAGCCAAGCACCCCCCGTGTTTTTTGTTTCTGATGTAAATGATCTTTTCTGCTATGATATCATCTCTTGTCTATCCTTTTATTGACTATAATTGTGAGAGCTGTTTAGTTATATAATTATTTTTTTACCCTGCCTCTTAATGGCATTCCCTTATGGTTAGTATAATTTTCAGCTGATACTCTTGGGCAATGATCTTTCATCACACGCTTTGAATTTGTGTTTTCTACTGTGTTATCATAATATATGCATTATAAAACTCTGTTTTCTTTCCTCTGACACCACTTCTAATATCAAGCCTGTGGTTTCTCCACATTAAGCAGTTTTCCAGTTCTCTGATGCCAGCTTGGGTGTCAGTCAATTCAATTCAGTTCTGACCCTAACTCCCTGGAATTAACACAGACCCCACAGTTCAAGGGCTCAGTTCCACAAGACTGCTGCCACCTCATATGGCCGCTCCAAGTGGGGTACCCGGGCTACCCACACTTCTGCCTAACCAGTTGCAAATTCTGGTGTTCCCACACATTCCCCTCCCACCCCTTCTTGGGCTCAAGTTCAATAATTTGCTAGGACAATTCACAGAACTCAGGTAAACATGCTTTACTTAGGTTTACCGGTATATTATAGGGGATCCAACTGAGGAGCAGCCAGAGGGATGCCATGCAGAGGGCAAGGTATGGGGAGACGGACTGGAGCTTCCTTGTCCCCTCTGGGCTTCTCGTTGTCCTAGCACTTGGATGAGCTCACCAATGGGATGTTCTCCAAATCTCTGTAAGAGTCTATAACTCAGTCTCCTGCTCTACCCTCTGCAGGCCAGGCACTCACAGCCATTGGTGGTGACGGGGAGGGGCTGGGACTGAAAGTTTCCACTCTTCAGTCATGACCTTCCTGGTGACTGCCCTATTCCAAGGCGACCTAGGGACTCTACCCTGAGTCACATAGATTCGAGTGTGGACAGAAGGGGATAATTAATGAATAACAAGACACTCTTATCATTCAGGAAAGTCCAGGGGTTTTAGGAGCTTTGCCAGAAACCAGGGACAAAGCCCAAATATGTATTTTTATTATACCACAGAAACATTCAGTAAATATAGCAATTAAGAATGAGAGAAAAGGGGCACCTGGATGGCTCAGTCGATTAAGCATCCGACTCTTGATTTTGGTTCAGATCATGATCTCGCCGTTTGTGGGGTCGAGCGCTATGTTGGGCTCTGCTCTGGGAGCCTGCTTGGGATTCTTTCTCTTCTCTCTCTCTCTGCCCCTCCCCCTGTGCACGCATGCACGTGCTCTCTATCTCAAAATAAACGTTAAAAAAAGAGAAGAAAAATAGTTTAACTTTTTAATTCATTGCACAGAAAAAAACTTTTTGCTCAAAAATCCTGTTAATATTTTATGGTATGTTTCATGATTGTATCTATGGGGAGGATCATATATTTATATGAGCTACATTAATCTATTTCTTAATAGCTGAATCCTTGCATTCCAGGAATAAATCCCACTTGGTCATTCTCCAGTATGGCCACTGGCATACATTGGCAACTTGGCAACATTTTGTACAGTCATTGAATTGATACCATGTGACATTAGTCTGTATTTTCTCCCAGCTTCATTTCTTTCCGTAGACCGCCCCCAGATCTCCCCCAAGCTTTTCATGTAGCCCTGTTTTTTCTTTAAGACTCAGTGTAGTTCTCATCTTAATGATTCATTCAGCAATATGATTGAACACCTGTTGTGTATCAGGCACTGAGCAAAAATTGGAAATAAGAGAATGAGCGAACACGTACAGATCACCCTTAGTCTTTTGGCACTTACAATGTTAAGTCTTGTTTCCTTTGGGAATTCAGTCCAAGTTAAGTTTATTTCCTAGTCTCTCCTATGTTTCAGTTCTCAAAGTGTGGCCCTTGGACCCCTGGAGTTCCCCAGACCCTTTCAGAGGATCTGTGATGTCAAAACTACTTTTGTAAGATTACTGAAACATTTGCTCTCTCACCGCATTGGTATTGGTGCTGATGGTGTAAAAGCATTGGTAGGTACACCTGCTTCCCCTTAGCACAAATTGAGGCAGCACCAAACTGTACTGGGAATCACTTTATTCCTTACCACTGTGTACCTAAAATTAGAAGAAAAAAGTCATTTTCGGACAAAAACATAAGAGACTCTTAAATATGAAGAACAAACAAAGGGTTATTGGAGGGGTTGTGGGAGGGAATGGGCTAAATGGGTAGGGGCATTAAGGAATCTTCTCCTGAAATCATTGTTGCACTATACGCTAACGTGGATGTAAATTTAAAAAATAAGTTAAAAATTAAAAATAAAGATATATTACTCAAAAAAAAAAAGAATAAAGATGTCCTTGATGAACCACTAAGAACTCTCAGCTTTATTAAATCCTGACCACTGAGTACATGTCTTTTTAATATTCTGTGAACAAAATGGGAAGCGTGCATACAGTGTTTCTGCTTCTTGTCAAGGTATTGATGATTACCTTGAGGAAAAGAACCTGTGTAATTGAGTTATGAGCTGGTTTTTTGTTTTTTTGTTTTTTTCATGGAAGACCTCCCCCCCTCTTTCCTTTTCCTCCAAAGAATGACAGAAAGATGCAGTGTTGTTATTCAGGCAGGGGTATTTGGCAGATAATTTCTTTAAAATACTTAAAGGAAAAGAACACAGTATTTGTTGGCAGTGATAAAATTAAAGTATTTGAGTGAAATTCGAATTTTGGAAAACCTGTGTCTGCCATCATGAGCTTGACGGTTTCCCAGTACTAAAAGATCTTTCCGATGATATTGGTGGTGATATTAACAAATACACATATATATGTAATTTCACTTTATAGAATTAAATGTGTCAACATTACTTGTATAAATCAATGAACTAATATTTTTTCAAAAGGCCAATGCTTTCGTGTTACACAATCAGATACAGATAAGATCCATTCTAAGCACAAGATAGAGTTAGGGATTTTAATGTTATAGAGTATGAAAAGTTCGTTGTTACAGCTTCGGATTCCACATTGCATGGTTTTACTTTTGGTATTGCAGCCAGGAAGCCTGTATATAGGTTTTTGAAAAGCTATTAAGATACTCCTCCCTTTTCCCCCTGCTTATCTGTGAGGTTGATTTTATGTATATACTTCTTTTTTTTTTTAATTTTTAAATGTTTTTTATTTATTTTTGAGAGACAGAGACAGCACGAGCAGGGGAGGGTCAGAGAGAGAGGGAAACACCAAATCCGAAGCAGGCTCCAGGCTCTGAGCTAGCTGTCAGCACAGAGCCTGACACGGAGCTCAAACCCATAAACTGTGAGATCATGACCTGAGCGAAGCCAGACGCTTAACTGACTGAGCCACCCAGGTGCCCCATTTTATGTATATACTTCAACTAAATCAACATAGTACAACACATTGAAAGTCAGACATTAAAAATACTTGCATAAACAGTGCCACTCTTCTCATTAAAGTTTTGGGGAAATAGGGTTATTTTTCATAAAGTTATGCAATTTATGTCAAATGAGATGGCTTTTTTTTTTATTATTACTATTGTCTATAGAGATTTTATTTTTTAAGTAATAACACCCAGTGTTGGGCTAGAACTCAAGTCCTGAGATCAAGAGTCACATGTTTTACTGACTGAGCCAGCCATGTGCCCCAATTTTGTTATTTTCAAATGAATTAATAAGTATTTAAATGTTTTTTCAGTTAAGATTTCTAGTATGGTTAACATTGACAGATACAACCCATATAAGTCAAACCTCTTTGGAGTCTTCAATAATATTTAAGTAAAGGGTTCCTAAGACCAAAAATTTGAGAACTACTACCCTATAGCAATCTGTCATTGTTTTTTTTTAAATTTTTTTAATGGAGGTATAATTTACATATACTAGAAGTGCTCAGATCTTAAGTGTAAAGTCCAGTACGTTTTGATAAACAGATACATACATTTGCTTATCATTGGAGTGTATTATACATTGGATTGTAACCAACACTCCAATCAGGTTATAGAACATTTCCGTCACCCTAGAAAGTTCCCTTTTTGCTTTTTGCCTGTAAGCCTCCCCATGTCCTTACTTTGAGGCAGTTTGGATTTCTATCATCAGAGCTTAATTTTGCCTGTTTTTCTTTTTTTTTAAGTTTCACACAAGTGGAACCATACGGTATAGATTCTTTTATGGCTGGCTTCTGCACTTAGTATCAAAGATAAACACCAGCCGGACATTAAAGTGGTGAATGGCTTTTATTCAGTAACTGCAGTAGGAGAAAGAACTGAGCTCCATTCCAAATTTTGCAGAGGTGATGGGGCCTTTTAAAGGGAGAATGGAGAAGAGGGGAGAGCAGGGACCTCGTAGAGTCAGAGAAGTGAAAAATTACAAATGGTTAGTCTGCGTAAATCCTGTCAGGCCTGCAGGATTTCGTAGCAGGCAGTTACGGAAGTTAGGATTCCATCCTCCCACTGGGACTGGGAGTCCTTTCTGCTGATTACATTTCAAAGGAACGGCTCTGGAGTCCTTGAGGAGGACCCTGCTGAGTTGTAAGAGATAAATATTCACAGTTGTGAGCCCTTTATAGTAAATGCTTTCAGAAGGTGAAGTTAAGGACCTATTGTTAGGTTTTGGTTGGAATGAGTAGTAAATTCTCCTGGCTGTGTAGCGCTTTCCCTGGCAGGTAGTCCAATGCCTTTGGGCGGGAGTGAACCTAGGAACTGGGCTTACGCTGCTGGAAGTCCAGCTGTGCCAAAGTTCGATCACTCCTGGCGCAGAGGGGTTTGGATAGGGGTGTTAGATGCTGAGCGTTCTGCAGTTTTCACTTAATGCTTTTGAGATTCATGTTAATGCGTGAGTCATAGATCACACCACTTTTTAAAAATGTTTATTTATTAGTTTTTGGGAGAGACAGAGTGCAAGTGGAGGAGGGAGAGAGGACAGAGAGAGGGAGGGAGAGGGAATCCTAAAAAGCCTCCTCGCCTTGAGCACAGAGCCTGTCGCAGGGTTCACACCCATGAACCATGAGATCATGAACTGACCCCAAACCAAGAGTCGGACTCTTAAGAAACTGAGCCACCCTGGCGCCCCAGTGGGTCACACCATTTTATCCCTGTGTAGATTGCATTGTATCTTTGTTGATCCGTTCTCTTATCGGTGGACATCTGGTTTTTCGTTTTGGGGAACCCATTGCTGTGAGCATTCTGGACACATGCTTTCGTTTCTCTGGGGTTAATACCTGTCATTTTCTTTTAATCCATTTATCATCTCTGCTGGCTGTCTCCTCAATGCTTAAAAAAATATTAAGTCCACAGGAATATTTTTGAGTGAACTGGAGAAGAATTTGAGTCTTGAACATCACAAAAAGACTATGTGTTATGGTGCAAAGTCTACTACGCTGGCCCTCAGGACGTCTCAATTCTAGGCCCAGCTTTGCCCCTGAACAACAGTGGTCTTTAACAAGTCCCATGATCTCTTTGGGTTTCAGGTTTCTTCTTCTTTTCCTAAAAAAAAACTTTAAAGTAATCTCTAAACCCAGCATGGTCTCAAAGTCACAACCCTGAGGTCAAGAAGTCACGTACTCTACAGACTGAGCCAGCCAGGCGCCCCGGCTTTCTTCTTGTGAGGGAATTATATTAAATGAGCTGCAAGGCTTCCTTCTAGCCTGAATATTCCATGATCCGAAGTGGGAAGCATTGAGAGAGGGTCATGACACCAGTGAAGAGTAGACTGGAGTGTTGAGATAACAGATCCAGTGGGAGTTTGCTGCAGTAACAAGTGTTGCTTTCAGGTACTCCTGTGGGGATACGAGGAAGAGGCTCATAAACATAGTCTTGAGTTTACCTTTTTTTAAAAAAAAATTTTTACTGTTTACTTTTGAGAGAGAGAGAGAAAGCATGAATTTAGGGGCACAAAGAGGGAGACAGGATCTGAAGCAGGCTCCATGCTGACAGCAGAGAGCCCGACGCGGGGCTCAAACTCATAATCTGAGATTATGACCTGAGTTGGGGTCAGATGCTTAACTGACCTAGCCACCCCGCTGCCCCTGCTTTTTTTTTCCCCAATATTTTATTTATTTTTGAGAGAGAGGGCAAGCAGGGGAGGGGCAGAGAGAGAATCTGAAGCATGCCTGCACTGACAGCAGTGAGCCTGATGGGGCTCGCACTCCTGAACCTCGAGATCAGGACCTGAGCCAACCTCAAATGCTCAACTGAGCCATCAGGCACCACAGAAGGGTAATATTCTTTTTTTTTCTTAATGTTTTTTATTTATTTTTGAGAGTCAGAGAGAGACAGTGTGAATAGGGAAGGGACAGAGACAGAAGGAGACACAGACTCCAAAGCACGCTCCAGGCTCTGACCTAGCTGTCAGCACAGGGCCTGATGCAGGGCTCTAACCCACGAACCATGAGATCATGACCTGAGCTGAAGCCAGATGCTTAACCGACTGAGCCCCCCAGGCGCCCCAGGATAATATTCTCAATAATGAATTAGAGTTTCTTGTGATTTGCAAGTCAAGTTCAGTGGTCAAGTTCAATGACATATGTGTTTTTCCTTCTCTCCCTTAGATTTGGATCATACAGCAGATGTCCAGTGAGTATACCTGCAATTTAGGTCTTTGAAATCATGTTCTTAATGGGAAGTCTGATATTTTAATCTCTATTTCCCTAATTTTATTTTATTTTATTAAAAAATTTTTTTAAGTGTTTTATTTTTGAGAGAGAGAGAGAGACAGCGTGAGCAGGGGAGGGTCAGAAAGAGAGGGAGACACAGAATCCAAAGCAGGCTCCAGGCTCTGATCTAGCTGTCTGCACAGAGCCTGACATGGGGCTCGAACCCACAAACTGTGAGATCATGACCTGAGCCGAAGTTGGATGCTTAACCGACTGAGCCACCCAGGCACCCCACTCCTAATTTTATTACTTATTTATTTATTTTTTAAAGTTTATTTATTTTGAGAGAGAGAGAGAGAGAGAGCGTGCGCACATGGATGCCCACACAACCCGGGGAGGGTCAGAGAGCGAGGGGGAGGGAGAATCCTCTCTGTCATCACGGAGCCTGACATAGGGCTCAGATCCAAGAACTGTGAGATCATGACCTGAGCCGCGATCAAGAGTTGAACTCTTTTTTTTTTTTATTTTTTTAATGTTTTATTTATTTTTGATACAGAGAGAGACAGAGCATGAGAGGGGGAGGGGCAGAGAGAGAAGGAGACACAGAACCAGAAGCAGGCTCCAGGCTCTGAGCTAGCTGTCAGCACAGAGCCTGATGCGGGGCTCGAACCCACGAACGTGAGATCTGACCCGAGCCGAAGCCGGAGGCTTAACCGACTGAGCCACCCAGGCACCCCAAGAGTTGAACTCTTAACCACCTGAGCCACCTAGTAGTCCCTTGATGTCCCTAATTTTAATTCTCTCCTCCTATCTTGGTTCCTTTAACACCTGAAAATGACGGTTTAATAGAACCCATTATATATGTAATGTACCATTACATTGATTGACGCCTTTGGTTTTATATTTATCATAATAATTTTATTTTTACTTTGCTGTCAAATTTTCTCTCTTGCTGTGAATTTTATTACACAGGGCATGAATGTATTTCTTTAGGTTACATGCGTGGGGAGATACTCTGGAGGAAGCATTTGAGCAGTGTGCGATGGCCATGTTTGGTTACATGACAGATACTGGGACTGTGGAGCCCCTCCAAACACTAGAAGTAGAAACCCAAGGTAACCAGTTTGTTCTCAGGGACATTGATATGCACATGTTCATTGTTCTCCATGATTTCAGTACGTTTTCGCAATAAGAGCCAAATTATCGGTCTGTTCTTCCTCTTTCAGCTAGCCTAAGAAATTCTTTATACTTTTAAATCCAAACAAGTTTTTAGAGAGGAGAATCGTTAGACATCATACTTTCATGGTTCTTCTTGATCCCGTGTAGGAGATGACCTACAGTCTCTTCTGTTTCACTTTTTGGATGAGTGGCTTTATAAGTTCAGTGCCGACGAATTCTTCATACCCCGGGTAAGCAAGGGTTTTTCTTTTTTACTGAGCAAACAGGTTCTAGCATAGATTTAATTTAATTTAATTTATTTTATTGTTTTTTAAAGATGGAATCTTTTTTAAAAATGTTTATTTATTTTTGACAGAGAGACAGAGTGTGAAAAGGGGCAGAGAGGGAGGGAGACACCGAGTCTGAAACAGGCTCCAGGCTCTGAGCTGGCAGCACAGAGCCTGACCTGGGGCTTGAACCCAGGAACTCTGAGATCATGTCCTGAGCCCAACTCAGAAGCTTAACCGACTGAGCCCAGGTGCCCCTGGTTCAGATTTTAAAAGAATGAGTGATTGAGAATAGAACGTATGATACAAAAGCAAGCCCTGAAGGTGCATGAGGTGGTCCTGATTTGCAGAAAAAAGGGATTTCTTGGTTAACGTGCCTTTGCCTATGTAGACGCACCTTGTAATACTTAGATCCCTTACCATACCCTTGTCACTATTCAGGATTGTGCGATAAGAATGCACCTGCTGTCTTCACCCACACTTTTTACATCTCCCAAGTTTTATCTATATTTATGTCCATCCATATGTTCCTTTGTCCCATGTGAAATTTAGCAGCTCTGCCATGTGGGCCTAAATTTAAAAATCGCTGTCAGTTTTCCTTAACATGAACAAGGAAGAGCCAAATGGAGATTGCTTGTTGCCATCAGCTTCTAGAATGGAACCCTCTACAGCATCATGGTTCCTAACCCACAGCACCCCCCCGCCCCGCCGGCTTTCACAGCACTCCCTTCTCACCCTTCCCAGAGCCCAGCTCTCTACATACGCTCTTCTAACTGGTCCCTCGTCCTGCAGAGTTCAGGAGCCTACGGTGTTAGTTAAAAAATGCACCAAGAAGGTTCGAAATCCTGTATCATCCTATTCTGTTTTACAGAGAAAGTGCTTGACTCCTGTTTGGAGAGAGTACATTTTTCAACAACATTTCCTTTGACTATATATGAAAAAAACCTTTATTTCCTTGACATATAGTTTGTTGTTCTACTTTGGTTAACATTTTTATTTTCTTTGCTTCAGGGAAGTTGTACACTGTTATTTTCTAGGAAAGGGGACAACCCAGACATACTTTTGTACATTATAGTTGACATACAATATTATGTCAGTTTCAGGTGTATAACATAGTGTTTTGACAGTTTTTAGACATGTTTTACTCAATGGTCTGTTATGAACATTTTTTTTATTAAATTTTCTTTTCCTCTTTAGGAAGTGAAGGTACTTCATATCGATCAAAGAAATTTCAAAGTACGGTCAATTGGGTATGTTTTGAAAATCTTTTAAGTGGCAAGCCATGAAAGATGTTAAAATTATATCCTTCACTAAACCTAGTGGGCAGGAAAACAGAAATGTTAAGTCAGAAGTCCCAGTGCATCCCAGTGGGACTCAGCAGGTTAAGCTTTGTGAGCCCTAGGAGCAAGGACTTTGGTCCTCAGCTTCGGAAGACCAGAAATTTGTCAAAACAAAGTTAATTTTAGTTCTTAGACATGATTCCCAACTTATTGATTTTTTAAAAAAATGTTTATTTTTGAGAGAGAGAGAGAGAGAAAGAGAGAGTGCAAGCCAGGAGGGAGAGAGAGAGAGACACACACACAGAATCCGAAGCAGGCTCCAGGCTCTGAGCTGTCAGCACAGAGCCTGACGTGGGGCTTGAACCCACAAACTGTGAGATCACGACCTGAACCAAAGTAAGACGTTTAACCAATCGAGCCATCCAGGCGCCCCTGTTTTTGTTTGTTTTTTTTTAAAGATTTATTTTATTTTTAGAGAGTGAAAGTACGAGCAGAGTAGAGGGGCAGAGAGAGAGAGAGACAATCTTAAGCAGGCTTCATGCTTAATGTGGATCCCCATGAAGGGTCAGTCCCACAACCCTGTGATCATGAGCTGAGCTGAAAGTAAGACTCATATGCTCAGCTGACTGAGCCACCCAGGCTCCCCTCTTTGAGGTCATTTTTATGTAAAGCCTATATTTTCCACTTCATGTTGAATTTGATTCATTTCTTTTTGTAAAGTGAGATCTTTTGTTCCCTCTCCTTTGTTTTTTCTTTTTTTTTTTTTTTTACACGGGTAAGGAATCAGGGCTGTCCAAGGGCACTTAGCTACTAAACAGGTGAACAGAATTTTAAAACTTTGTTCTTTTTACTACCACTACTGCTTCTCTAGCTGTGATCTTAAGCCACATCCATGTTGAAGGGAGAGAAGACACTTATCCCAGGCTTTAGGAGAGTACCTTTCTAGGGCCTTCTATATACAGACCATGGACATTTTCTGAAAAGTTACAAAATGCAAAGCAATGTAAGACCATATTACAGAATGTAATATTTTGCCTCTGTGACCCTCAGGCCTACTTTCTCCAGTATTTAATTCATGGTATAGCCTTGAGTACAGTGAACATTTTGAACATGCTGCTGTATTATGAACAGTCATCAGACACTGTTATTGAGAATTTGCTGCATGCACTCTATGCTAGGGCACTTTTTTTTATACAGCAACCATCAGCCTTATTGAAATAGCTATAGCACATAAGTCCCTCGACATCTATATTTACTGGCAATCAAACTGAAATTTATTTATTAACATTTTTTAATGTTTATTTTTGAGAGAGAGCACAGGTGCATGAGTGGGGGAGGGGCAGAGAGGCAGACACAGAATTCCCCACAGGCTCTAGGCTCCGTGCTCCACGCTGTCAGTACAGAGCCCAACGCAGGGCTTGAACTCACGAACCGCGAGATCATGACCTGAGCTGAAGTCGGATGCTTAACCAACTTGAGCCACCCAGGTGCCCCTCAAACAAATTTAAAGCTCCCTTACCCCTTCCATCTCTTTTGGCCTTCTCGTATCTTAACCACATTTATAAGGTTTATTTTAAAAGTATAAAGGGAGAACAGATATTAAATCCTGAAAGTCTAAATCATGTTTTAATTTTCCTTTTCAAGGTGGGGAGAGGAATTTTCATTGTCCAAGCACCCTCAGGTATGTTTGAATCCAGCCGTTAAAAACATTTTCTGCCTCCTTACCGTAAAGTCAGTATATGCCAGTATACTTTAGCGAGTTCTGCTAAACTGGTGTGAAGCAGTAAGGTTCCCTCAGGCTTCCCTGACCGTGTTATGTTTAAGCACTGACTCCACACATCTGATTTGGTGCGTAAGGAGTCAGCACTTGGGTTCCAGGGTCAGGTTTGTTACATTTTTTTGTGGGATTTAAAGGTCCCTTTGCTTTTTCAAGCTACTATATCTCCCCCTGTAATGAAGGTATTGGACTGGATGTTCTCTCAAGTACCTTCTGCTTTCTGTGCTTCTCCAGATTCCGTATTTGCCAACCTGTAGGACTCCACTCTGTGCCAGTCAGATCTGTATAGAGGAATAAGGGGCAGGCGAATGTTTTCTGTAAAGGGCTAGATAAGGTTTGAAGCTGTGTGGATGGAACAAGAGTGACAGAAGAGCAGTATTTGGCTCCTTTACGGTAGCACCGCAGCCAAACATAGACGGATGAGTTGGGTGTATCCCAGTAAAACTTCATAGACATTGAAATTTGAATTTCAGGTCATTTTCAAATGTCATGAGATATTCTTTTGTGGTTCCCCCCCCTCGCCCCCCCCCAACCATTTAGACATGTAAAAACCATTCTTAGGCGGTAGGACTATACAGAACCAGGTGGCAGCCTGGATTTGGCCTGTGATTTGCAGTTTGCTGAGCCCTGTGTTTAGGCCAAAGAGACGTAAGTTAGTTGAGGGTGACTGGGAAGTCCTAGTTGCTTCCAGTAGCTGCAGTCATTTCTTCAAGCACAACATAATGAAATGAAGCCTGGTGAGGGAACCTCGGGAGAGAAGCTTAAAAAGAGAAACCACTAGAGGGGAGCATGTGAATTCTAATACAAATGACGCACGGAATTTTCTATTGAACATCTTACAAGTGAGGTGTAGATTAGACGTCACATAATAGGCATTTGTCTGTAGGAGGACTTGCTCAGGAGATCGGTATCTCTACAAATATAAATCTGGGAGCCACCACTGAATAGGATATTTATAGCCATAGGACTAGACGAGATTACCAAAGAGGGAGTATAGATAGGAGAGTATGGAGGGGACTGAGCCCCAGGGCACTCAGTTTGGGAGAGACAGCACCAAAAAGGAAAAGAGAAGGAGAGCCTTATGGAAGGGAGCAAAAGAACAGGGGGTACCCAAAAGCCAGCTATCTGATGATCTAGAGGCTGCCCAGAGGTTGAGTGAGGTGAGGATTGAGAATTGACCATGGGTTTACTCATCAGTGGAGAGATGTATGGGTCAAAGAGAGAATGAAAGATAGGAAAGTGGAGGCAGTATATTGAGATGGTTCTTTTGAAGAGTTTACAGAAAAGGGGAACAAATGGATAGAATGTACTAGCCAGAGGGGAATGTGGCTGGAAAGGGAGAAGGTTTTTTTTGTTTTGTTTTTCTGTCTTGTCTTAACTATGAGGTTTTGTAGCACCCATGTATGCTGTGTGGAAGTGATCTAGGAACTCTGGGCAAATTGATCATGCTGGAGCGGGAGAGAGTAATTTCAGAACAAAGACCTGAAGTTGGTAAAGGGGGGGTGTGTGGGGTGGAATGCTTAGGTGCAGAGGTTAATCCTCTGATGGGAGCAGGGACAGGCTGTTCATTGTAATAGGAGGAAAGGCTAATGTGAGTCTAGATGGAGAAGAGACATCAGCTCTTACTGATTGCTTCTGTTTTCTCCAGGAGGTATGATCTCAGGGTGAAAATGAGGGGGGAATCCTGGAGGCGAAGATGGAAAGTAATTGTTTCAGAGAGTCAGCAAGTGAATTTAGCGGCAAATGTAGGATGACTAGTCAGTGTTAAGTACCGTTTTGAGATTGTGGACATGATTAATGGTGAAACCACTTAGTATGGTGTGTGCTGCCATAGGCAGAAAGTTGAATCTGATTTAGGTTGTGGTTTCACCAGGTGATGATGATGGAGGGAAAATAAATCAAAGGTGGTGCCATTCAAATCCGTCTGCAAAATCTTTAGATTTCATTTGTGCCATAGAGCTAGCAAATGCCAGCCACCTTTTGCCTGACACATTTTGTGCTGCACAGAATTATTGTAGATTCTTTTCTAGAATAGAACGGAACTAAGAGAACATCTAATCCTGTGGTGTTAAAGCAGAGCAGGTGAGGGGGGATTGTCATGTATCAGACATGGAGAGAGAACCCCAGGAGGTAAAGTGAGTTGGCAGGTGGGGAGGAGAGAACAGTCTGTGGTCCTAGGGCCCTGGTTAGACCAGAAGGAGGAGGTCTGAGAAGGAGCCCTGAGCCAGACCGGAGGAAAGCTTTGCACTCCTTGACTCAGTCTGTTTGGTGTATGAAAAAGCGGATGCTGGAGAGGTCAAGACAGATTCCACATCCAGGTGGAAACAAAGCCAGGATTAGAGCTCCATCTCTTACCTCCAGTCAGTGCTCTTTCCCTGTGCACATGTGGCTTTTCATTTTTACCAGATGACTGTATAATGCTGTACAAATAACTACTTGTTTCACACGAGTCTTTAGTTTTTCAGAATAATAGTAAAATTTGGCCTTTCTGTCTGTTGTTGCTAGAGTTACTGATTCTGATTTCGATTTTCATTTTTTCCTTTTTGTTTTTTCTCTAACCCCACCTTTAGGGAACTGAAGTCAAGGCAATAACGTACTCAGCAATGCAGGTCTATAACGAAGAGAAGCCAGAAGTTTTTGTGATCATTGACATTTAAGATACCAAAAAAACAACAAAAACCCCCTCCTGTGAAGAACTGTTTTTTTCCTCGTCTTTTTAAGAAGATACCATGATGCCATGATATAAATTCTATATTATCTGATATATAAAGATTTGCAGAACAGAATTTTTTTTTAGTTGCTTTTTTATTTTTGAGCTAAAGAGAGTGTGAGTGGAGGAAGGACAGAGAGAGACAGAAAATCCGAAGCAGGCTCTGCACTGACAGCACAGAGCCTGATGTGGGGCTCAGGCTCATGCACCGCGAGACCATGACCTAAGCCAAAGTCAGACGCTTAACCGACTGAGCCACCCCGGCGCCCCTAGAACAGAACTTTTTAACTTAGTGTGACTTTCAGAAACAGAACATCAAGGTACAGCACTGCTCCATGTTACCCAAATATTCAGACTTTAAAGAATTCTTCAGGTGGCTAGTATGGATTCTCATCTCTTAATCCTCTGCTGTGGTAGCAGGTGCCTCGTCTCCTCCTAGTGAAACGTCCTGCCTGGTCCCCAGAGGGACCAGTGATGTCAGCAGCAGCCCGAGATACTCTGCACCTTCCATAGTCTTATCAAATTATTTTTTGAAAAAAAAAAAAATTTGAGAAATCCTACAACCAGGACTTTGCTTTTTTTCCAAATTGGCTAACATGTATATTTTCTATATATACATTAAGAGAGCTTTTGTTTTAGATTCCTGTGGGACAGAGCCATCCTGTATGCCCCTTGGTTTTCTTAGAAGAAATAAATAGAGTTGGAACAGTTGGAAGACTTCTCTAGAAAGAGTCCTGAGTTTCTCTCTTTCTCTCCATTGTAAAGCAGTAATGTAGGGACACTTTCCTGTTTTCTCATAAGAAAAAGTCAGTGCCCTTACAAATGAGCCCTCCCAGGGGCACCTGGGTTGCCCAGTCAGTTAAGTGTCTGACTTCAGCTCAGATCATCTCACGGTTCATGGGTTAGCCTTGTGCTGGGCCCTGTGCCGACAGCTCAGAGCCTGGAGCTGCTTCCGATTCTGTGTCTCCTTCTCTGCTCTACCCCTACTCTCACTCTGTTTCTCTTTTGCTCAAAAAATATATAAACATTAAATTTTTTAAATTAAAAAATGGGCCCTTCCAACATGTGATTTTATATTAAAGCTCATATATGTATACAGCTGGAGAAGAAAACTGTTTAACATTTCTTTGTGTTTTTCTAATTACCTAAATTCTTCATTGTGGGAAAAACCATGTTAACAATGATCTGAACTTTTCAAAGTAGGTAACTTGATGAAACTGCTTCTGTTTGATTTGCAGCCTTATTCTATTCTCTCTTCATCGACTGAGGTGTTTGTTGCCACCACAAGAATTTGCAAAGTTGCTGCTTCTTCACACATACGGGATAGAAGATTGCCACTGGGTGGTGCCAAATACCGTTACAGCATGCTCAACTTGACCTAAGATGAAGACATTGTCTGTGAGCTTCCGAAGTGTTCTCAGCACTGTATTTTTTTCCTCTGGGTGTTTAACAGAAAGTAGAGCTAATGGAGACTGGTCCCCGAGCCTGCGGATTGAAGAGTAGTTCTTGACGTGAATATGCAGCAAGGTCGCTGGGGTGGTGCTTCCCCTTCTGTATTTTGAGGCACGTTTTGTTAATTTGAACTGTGGCCCTCTAAGCAAAAACTGTCTAGAAGAACCTCTTTACCTTTTGTCAGGATGAATTTCCAGGCTAACCCAGGGCCATTTTTTTCATGGACCCCTTCGAACATGATGGGCTATTTGGAGCATTGATTGTGAAAATGAGCAACGGGATACGGTAAGTCCAACGGAAGAGCTGAATCCAGGATAAGAGCTCTCGGGATGTACTAAGCCTTAGTACTAAGTTGTGCTAAGGTACAAACCTGACCAGCACCTCTTACCACCAGTGCTGTGTAATGGGGTTCAGTAAAAGCAAGTCAGCTTTAATTATGCGATACAAATTATATTTCTTTTTTATTTATAATGAGGAGGAGAAAGAAACACTATAGATCATCACAGTGGAAAAACGAATTGTATGTGGACTAAATATCATCCACAGTTTGCTGGTTAGAAAGCCCTGCTTTAAAGCACAGCTCAAGGGGCACCTCGGTGGCTCCGTTGATTAAGCATCCGATTCTTGATTTTGGCTCACGGGTTAGTGAGTTCCGAAGGACCTGCTTGGGATTCTGTCTCCTGATTTCTGTGCCCTTCCCCTAATTGTGCACGCGCACTCTCTGTCTCACAAATAAATATTTTTTTTTTAAAAAAAGCACAGCTCAGGGGCGCATGGGTGGCTCAGTCAGTTAAGCTGTCAACTTCGGTTTGTGGGTTCAAGCCCCATGTTGGGCTCTGCGCTGCTAGCTTAGAGCCTGGAGCCTGCTTCAGATTCTGTGTCTCCCTCTGTCTCTGACCCTCCCCTGCTCACCCACTCACTCTCAAAAATAAATAAAAACACTTAAAAGAAAAGCACAGCTCAAGTCCTGTTTTCTTGAAGCCTTCCTAATGTTCTAGTCTTCAGTGGTCTTTAAACTATGTCTCCCTAGTTAGTTTTAAAGATTTGCAGGCTTAATGTTACAATTTTCAGTGTTGGCTAGCCTCATCCCTCTGAACAGAAGGAGCGCTTGTTGGCATGTAACAGATGGTCTGTCACTACCGAATGGTCTCTGGGTTAAGCGTCTGAGAACTACATCAAACTCAGGCAGAGCCTGCAGGTCAGCTCCTCGAGCAGAGATCTACAAAAGCCTAAGATCACAAGCCTCAATTTCTCGCCCTTGCTCTGCTCTCCAACCTTGGACCTGCTTCCCCATCTGTATGTTAGAAGTGTTAGTGGGGCACCTGGGTGGCTCAGTTGGTTGAGCTGACTTTGGCTTAGGTCATGATCTTGCAGTTTGGGAGTTTGAGTGTTGTGCTGACAGCGAGGAGCCTGCTTCAGATTCTCTGTCTCCCTCTCTTTCTGTTTCTCCTCTGTTCCTTCTCTCTCTCTCCCCGCACAAAATAAACATCGGGGCACCTGGGTGCCCCAGTCAGTTGAGCAGTCTGCTTTGGCTTAGGTCATGATCTCGTGGTTCATGAGTTTGAGCCCCACATAGGGCTTGTTGCTGTCAGCACAGAGACTGCTTTGGATCTTCTGTCCCCCTCTCTTCCCCTCCTGCTCGGGCTCTCTCTGCCAAAAATAAACATTTAAAATAAATAAGTAAACAAAACAAAACAAACAGGAGTGTTTGTGATTCCTTACAGTTTTAAGTTTCTATGATCCTATAATATGAGAACCGAGCAGGTTTCTGCAGTTTTTGTTTGTTCAGCCTAAAAGGCCCAAATCACACCCATCAGCAAGCATCTCATTCACTCTCATCAGACAGCCTTTGTCATGAGTCTGGCCAGGTTTGCCTGGATGGCAGCAACTTGCCGTAGGGGACATTCTGTTCCTAGACCCGCCTTAGTGGCCTGTCGACCTTTTCTCTCTGGAGCCTCTCCCTTTCAAGTGGGCTAGGTGGTTACTTGTCCCTGGGACCCCTCTTACCATTTCTCTTTCCACTTTCTTATTTTACCACTTGGGCTTTGGAAGAGAATGTTCAAAAAGGTTGGAAAAAACAATTTATACCCTCCTCAAGGTGGGGCATGTGCACTGAGTGCACTGAGTGCACTGGAGTTCTGCCCTGCCCCCACCTCAAGTCTGGGCTTCAGTCAGAAGGCTGGGGGATTCCAGATTGAGACCGAGGGTTCTATTTCTTCATCTAAGAAACCAGGAAATTGGAGAGTATGTCCTCCAAAAGCTCTGTTCAGAGGATATATCCACAGAATTTAGTGACTATAGTACTTTATCAATGTTGTTGCCCATCTAATGTACTGTAAATCATTTTTATTTTGTTACTTATCAAATGAACAATGTCTAATTCTGGACATGAAAGAAAGTACTCTTAGGAAAAGGGCCAACATATTTATTTTGGCACAAATGCATATCCAGGACGGGTCTGTATGAAGTATTTTCCCAGGTGCTTTCAGTATGTTTCCCATTTGTCCTTCCAGTACTTTCTTTTTTCTTCTTCCTTTTTTTTTTCTTTTTTTTAGAGAGCGTGCACATGAGTTGAGGAGGGGCAGAGGGAGTGAGAGAATCTTAAGTAGGCTCAATGCCCAGCACACAGGCTCATGACTGAGCCAAAATCAAGAATCAGATGCTTAGCTGACTGAGCCACCTAGGTGCCCCATGTCCTTCTAGTATTTCTAATGTGGTATCTGCATTTTACAAATATGGAAATTGGTAACCGCTAAAACCACCTGGCTTGTTAAGGGGCAGATTTGAGGCTCTGACTCTGTTCGCTGTCTTCACACAACATCCTTTAATAGATAACAAATCACATTTATGTAATGACGAGGTTAGTATAGCAGCTGTCCCTCACGTTTTATATCATAAGGAGACACTTCATGTTTGGGTGACATTTCTAAGACACAACCCAAAAAGAGATCACTGACAAAGATCATGCCATTTTCTCGGACACTTACTCTGAAAGTTCAAAAGCTAATGCTATTTAGCAAAAACACTTGAACTGTAGAAACAACTGGTTTCTTAGAACAAGACAGTAAAGACTAGTGGATTTTTATTTTCTTCCCACTGCCAAATAAATATACCACTTTTTAAAAAATTTATATCTATATATTTAAATTTTTTTTAACATTTATTCATTTTTGAGAGATGGGGAGAGAGAGAATGAGAGAGAATGAGTGGAGGAGGGGCAGAGAGAGGAGACACAGAATCTGAAGCAGGCTCTAGTCTCCAAGCTGTCAGCACAGAGCCCACCACAGGGCTTGAACTCACAGACTGCAAGATCATGACCTGAGCTGAAGTTGGATGCTTAACCTACTGGGCTACCCAGGTGCCCTTATATCTGTTTTTAAGTAGGCTCCACACCCAATGTGGGGCTCAAACTCATGACCCCAAGATCAAGAGCTGCACGCTCCACTGACTAGGCCAGCCAGGCCCCCGTGTGTGTGTGTTTAAACTGCCTCCAAGTATAAATGTTAAGGACACTGGAGTCATGGATTCCGATGCCGACTCTCATTCATGAACTGTATGACTTTGGGAAATTTCCTTAACCTTTCTGAAGCTTAGTCTCCTCAACTCTGAAATGGGAAGGATGACTACTGACAGACCAGCTTGCTGTGCAATACCCCAACATTGCTAGGGTAGTTAAGAATCTTATTCTGTAAATGAAGAAAACGGGAGTCATCTTGGAATTCCACTTGGAGATGCTGACTATGCTAACGTTATTTTGGAGATTCAGAGTGTATAGCTGTTAATAGCACAGACCGGAGCCAGGTCACTGGGGTTTCTGGACAGTCCTGGTTCTGCCATTTACTGATTGTCCGCTTTGGACATGTTGCTTTACCTCTCTGTGTCTTAATTTCTTTATTTGAAGTGATGACGATAGCACCTGTAGGGTTGTTAAGGGGATGAAATAAAAAATACACATAGAATGGCACGTGACACTCAGTAAATGCTCTGTGAGGGCTAGTAGTATTACTTAACAAGCGTAATAGATGCTAATACTAAAAAACCAGTGCACAATGTTTGGTTAGGGGGCGTCACCAGCCTAGAGACAAAGTGTGGTAGCCAGTGCCCTTCTGCCAAGGTCTGTGTTTATGAAGAAGGGCAAAAAAGCCACTTCTTTCAGCTTTTCCCCTCTCCTGTTTTCTCGTTAGACTTCTTTTCCCTTACTGCTTCTCTACGCCAACTTTTTCCTGTTTAATCCAATTTTCTTTCTTCCATATGTGAGTTGAGCATCCATTTTCAAAATCTGTGCCCATCTCATTATGCCAGACCAGTTGTCCATCTGAGGAGCTCCCTTCCGCTCGTCCCTTCTGAATTTCCTTGTAGCTCACAGCATTAAACATTCAGGGGTGTATCACTATGAGAAGGAACATGAACAAGTTATTGGGGGATTTTGTTTCTGCCTTTATCATTGTCCCCCAGCCCCTCCAGCGCCCTCTCTGGCCAGTGGACTTCACCTTCACCAACCAGCTAAGTTTACATAACTCACCAGTTCTGACCTTTGATTTTTTTACCCAGATTGTTTTTAGAACTACTTTATTGAGAGAGAATTCTAACGTCCAGTTCACCCACTGAAAATGTACAATTCATATTTTCACAGTTGTGCAACTGTTGCCACAATCAATTTTAGAACAATTTCACCCCACAAAAACCCCACTACCTTTTTAAGCACACTCCCCACCTTCCCACCTCCCAGCCCTAGGCAACCACTAACCTACTTTCTGTTGTTTAGATCTGCCTATTCTGTTGCCCAGATTCTTACCTGCCAATCCTGTCCTTTTTTGAAATAACTGGCAACCCACCTTTTAAAAGCTATTTGGACTCATCCCCATTGCTGGATCCCACATCCCTGAGTTCTCTAATTTCTAAAGAAATGCTTAGACCGTGTTGTAAATATTTGGATACATTGTTGCATAAAGTTCCTTAAGTAAATATATGTGGTCACAACTCTGCTTTATATACTTTTTTTTTTAAGTTTGTTTATTTTGAGAGAGAAAGAGCGGAGGAGGGGCAGAGAGAAAGAGGGAGAGAGAATCCCAAGCAGACTCCGCTCTGTTAGCACAGAGTCTGACAGGGGCCTTGATCCCATGAACAATGAGATCATGACCTGAGCTGAAACCAAAAGCTCACACTAAGCCAACTGAGCCACCCAGGTACCCCTATACCTTATTTGAACCTTTTTTTTTAATGCTTAAAAAAAATTTTTTTTTAAGTTTTAAATTTATTTTCGAGAGAGAGAGAGAGAGAGAGAGAGAGAGAGAGACGGCATGAGCAGGGGAGGGTCAGAGAGAGAAGGTGCCACAGGATCTGAAGACAGGTACCAGGCTCTGAGTTAGCTGTCAGCGCAGAGACCGGCGGCGGGGGGGCGAGCCCATGAACTGTGAGATCATGACCTGAGCTGAAGTCAGACGCTTAACTGACTGAGCCACCCAGGTGACCCCCAAATTCTTTTTTTAACATTTATTCATATTTGAGAGAATGTGAGCAGGGGAAGGGCAGAGAGAAACGGAAACACAGAATCAAGCAGGCTGCAGGTTCAGCGGTGAGCACAGAGCCCGACACCAGGCTTGAACCCACGAACCATGAGATCATGACCTGAGCCAAAGCTGAAACCATGAGATCATAACCTGAGGGGAAGTCAGATGCTTAACTGACTGAGGCACCCAGGCGCCCCTCAATCTATCCTTAGTGGTCTGTTTCAGTGACACAATCCAGGTTTTCCTGGATTCCAAAGCTCCTGGCACCATGCTCCTTAGGAAGAGATCCTTAATGTCATGTTTTCATATCCAATTCCATATTCCTTATTTCTATCTATAACACCCTTAGCCTCCCACTCCCCAGACTGCAGCTGTCTTGGATTCCTCTTAGACTTCCATTCCCTGCACTCATTGGTTAGTTATATTGATCCCTCTTTTCTCTTTACCAGCTGTCCTTTCCATTCGAGGCATCGAGCTCAAAGCCATCTTTCCTTTTCTTTTTAAATCAGCAGATGTTATCAGTATGTTGGGATGAATGGCCATTTTTGTTATCTATATTCGTTTTTGTGTGAAAACCAACTTAATGCCCTCCCCACCCAAATTATTTGTCTGAATTCCACCTAGGGATATGTGTGCTTTGAGGAGGCTGCAAATGGTAGATATTTAGGTATCTGTTGAATGAAAAGATGGATATGATTCCAGCAGTTGGTACTTTTATACCTCAACATCGTTACTGGCCCTATATATGTCTCCCCACCTGGAATGTAAAGTTCCTCCTTCCTTTTCATTTCATTCCTCTGCCTTGCATGTGACAGGGTTCGCCAAATTGTTATAAATGCCTAATCTCCCAATATGTATTTAGAAGCAGGAGCCAGGGCCTCTGCTTCTAGTTCCTTCTGGAAACTTCCCGACTGTGGTCTTGGCCAAGTCTTCCTTCTAAGCCTGTTTCTTCATCTGACATAATAGCACCTGCCTCACAGGGCTGGCAGGTTAAAACATTTGTTGCTCAATCCTCTTAAAGAGTTATGATCCTCTGAAAATTAAGGGAGGAAGGGACGAAGGGCGAAGAAATAAAGGAGAAAGGGCAGTACGCCTGATACACTAGAGAACGACGGCGAGGTCCCAGCTGCGGCTGAATATTGCCGGAGTTCCGGAGTGGCAGGTGTTCCAGCCAACCGCGGGTCCGGCTCCGCCCCACGGGTCTTTGCCTGGCTCCGATTGGCTTGACTGCGGACGTCTAAGGCTCTCATTGGCCGCCAAGGCCTGCTTCTCCAAGCCTTCTGACCCGTGTGCGCTGCGGGCTCGGTGGACGCGGTTTGTCTGTGAGGGTCCCGGCCTGGGAGACGTGAAGCGGTTGGTCGCGGACGCGGCAATAATGTAACCGGAAGTCGGGATCAAATAGACTAGCTGTCCCTGGCGTGGCCACGATTTTAAGCACGCACCTGTATGTGTACCGCCGCGTGGGCTCAAATTCCTGCCGGGACATCAGTCATGGTGGCTTTGGGGTCAGTTATTCACCGCCTCAAGCGTCAATTTCCTGCTGAGACAGGGAAACTGACGGACTCCACAAAATGCGTATCGTTCCTTTTCCTGCTTCTATTCTTGCTAGAACCTGTACCCCCACTTTGCACATGTCCCATTGTGCAAATAGCATATGACCTTGTAAGGGACAGGGAGTTCAAGATTTCTTTAGAACAGATAACATCTAAGGAAGGACCAGGTGAGAATAGCCAACGGAAGCTATCATATGCCTATTCCAGACCACTGGCCTAGACAGTTCCAGGCCAACACCCCCTGGCTCCAAAGAATACCTCTTGGGCACTCCTCTTTGTTCCAGCCGGTTCCTGGATGCCTGCGAGGATAGTACACCAGATCACAATCCTCAATAAAAACCCCAGACCCAAGCAAAGACGAGCCTCTCACTCTGTACTTGCACTCTCTCTGTACCTTCAATACTCTTTCACCGCCTGCTGGCTTTTGTTTTATTTCTGTCGTTGCGCGCAGCCCGGAAACCTCTTGACTGGTTCCCTGGGACCCCTCTAGGTCCTCACCAGGGCTGCCAGCATAACTTTCGTTGGTAAATGGGGGTGGCGCGAATGCCTCTGTCAGAGGACTGGGATCCAGTAGACACTCTGGAAATGGGGACTCTTTAATTGGGTTCCCACTTTGCAGGACAGACGTTTCCATTCCTCCCCCCCAAGAAAGTAACCTTGGTGTGTTTGGTAGGTCGCGAGCCTTTTCCGGCGTCTAGCAGCGTGACTCTGTGATAACTTTCCAGGAAAAGTATTTGTGGGGGAAAAAACAGGACTGAAAAGAAAAAGGAAGGTTCCTACTACTCAGTGCTGTACTTCTCCCTGAAAAGAAGATATGAAACCACCCACCTGACTGCGAATAAATGTCGCTGATGGTTAGCAAGAAAAAACAGGCTTTCATTTTTTAACATGGCCCCCAAATACTGGAGCCTTCTAGTGCTAATGCTTATAGGGGCCGCTTTCCACTATTGTGTTCCTCTTGGATTTTTTTTTTCCTTCCAGCATTTTTGAACTATGCAAAAAACAAGTGCCACTTCATTATTGGATGAAATTATTTTTTTGTAGGAGACTAAGCAAGGGAGTGTCTGTGCATACCATACTGGGGAAGGGCTATCCCCACAGTGTTTGAATTGCAAACACAATCTTAAAGGTGGGAATGAGGATGGTAGTCTACTCAAGTCTTTTTATTAAAGGAAAAAAAAAGTTTTTTTAATGGCAATACTAGAAGAGGAAGGAAGAAATTTACTTTTGTTTCCAAATTTGTCCTCAGCCTTCTTTTTTTTATTATTATTTTCAATGTTTTATTTATTTTTGATACAGAGAGAGACAGAGCATTAGAGGGGAAGGGGCAGAGAGAGAAGGAGACACAGAACCAGAAGCAGGCTCCAGGCTCTGAGCTAGCCGTCAGCACAGAGCCAGACGCGGAGCTGGAACCCACGACCCGTGAGATCTGACCTGAGCCGAAGCCGGAGGCTTAACCGACTGAGCCACCCAGGCGCCCCTGTCCTCAGCCTTCTTGAACACATCTTAGTATTGAGTCCTACCTCTCCAGTATGACATTTAACTTAAACAAGAAATGATTTAATTCAATTCATTGATGGAATTCTAATGTGTAGCAATTAAGTTCCATAGTGCTTAAAGAGTGTTCTGGTTCCTTCTTCAAAAACAAAACATACTTTCAAGATACAGTATTTCAGTCATATATTCCTAATGTGGGTTTTATTAATCTGACGTACTGTGTGAATTCCCAGAATGCAATACCCATAATCAAATAAAACCCAAATGCATCCCAAAGTAAAAATGGAGTAGTTTAAGACTACCCAAAACTTTAGTGTCATTATTTGTCCTAATAAAAACTCTAAATGAGGGAACATATACAGTATTTGACACCTCACAAAAATTAGTATCTTCCTTTCAGATAAGGTTGAGAACCAATAAGCTAGAAGGTCAAATGGTTCAAATGCCCACTGTAGCATCTACATAAGGGCAGAGGGAAACCTTGAATAGGGGACCTATTTTGCACAAAGGACACTGGGAAGATTTTTTAAAAAATACTTCACCTAGGCCCCATCTGCCAAAGGTTGTGATTTGCTGAGGCATCTGTATTTTTAAAAGCTCCACAAGTGGGTGCCTGGGTGGTTTAGTCAGTTACGCCTCTGACTTCAGCTGAGGTCATTTCACTGCTTGTGAGGTTGAGCCCCGTGTTGGGCTCTGTGCTGACAGCTCAGAGCCTGGAGCCTGCTTCCCTTCTGTGTCTCCCTCTCTCTCTGCCCCTCCCCACTCATGCTCTCTGTCGCTCTCTCAAAAATAAATAAACTTAAAAAAAAAAAAAGCCCCACAAGTGAGTCTAATACACAGCCAAGGCTAAGACCATGGTCTAGGCAGAAATGTTCCCCTTTCTCCCCTTATGAGCTGAACAAATATAAATATAAATGTAAATATAAATAGAAAGTTACTCTTTAAGGAAAAAATTTAAACAGTTGTACATATCAACAAGAAATTAAAAGATTTTCCCAGGGGCACCTGGGTAGTTCAGTCAATTAAGTGTCCAGTTTCAGCTCAGGTCATGATCTCGCAGTCTGCAGGTTCAAGCCCTACTTTGGGCTCTGTGCTGACAGCTCAGAGCCTGAAGCCTACTTCACATTCTTTGTCTCGCTCTCTCCCTGTCCCTCCGCTGTTCACACTCTATCTTCTCTCTCAAAAAAATATAAACATTAAAAAAAAAACATTTTCCTGCTGGGAAAATCAAGAAACTATATAATGGATTTGTGTATCTAGAAATCTGGAAGAGCAAAGCATGTACTTTTTTTATTTAAACATTTATTTATTTTTGAGAGAGAGAGACACACAGAGCATGAGTGGGGGATGGTCAGAGAGAGAGGGAGACACAGAATCTGAGTCAGGCTCCAGGCTCTGAGCAGCCGGTCAGCACAGAGCCCAATGCGGGGCTCAAACCCGTGAACCGTGAGATCATGACCTGAGCTGAAGTCAGCCACTTAACCGACTGAGCCACCCAGGTGCCCCAGCATGTACTTTAAAAAAATTTTTTTTAACATTTATTTATCTTTGAGAGAAAGAGAGACAGATCAGAAGCAGGGGAGAAGCAGAGAGAGAGGGAGACACAGAATCGGAAGCAGGCTCCAGGCTGAGCTGCCCCACAGAGCCCGACGCAGGGCTCGAACCCACAAACTGTGAGACCATGATCTGAGCTGAAGTTGGACACTCAACTGACTGAGCCACCCAGGCACCCCTTTAGATGTACTTTATAAGCTGTATTCAATATAATAATGTTTGTAAATGATCTATCTAATCAAGTGTAAAGGTAAATAGGTGACTGGGATTACCCTGGTCACTGTTTTCCAATCGAAATGTGATTAAGTATCTAATGGCTTTTGACACAGGTGTGAAAAAAAGATGGAGAAAAGTGTTTATCCTGCTATTTCAGTATTGAAAAGCCTTGAAAAGTTAAGAGGCCCTTGGCTTCCTTTTGTGTGGTGTATCACTTATTAATATATTTGACTTTTTGTTGGCATCAATACAAATTCTGTAGGGAAAAGACTAACATGTTAGAAGATGAAGTGTACAGATCCTCGGTGGATTTCATTTTTCTGGTCTATTCATGGCTCCATTAGCATGAAAACTTAAGAAACTCCTATATCAAAATAAAATATTGATTATACTTCACAATATATAAAGCCACTGGCTCAACAGTGTTGTTTCTGTGATAACCTGAATTTTATCATTAAAACTCTTATAACTAAAGTCACATCCTTTACATAATATTTATTCTGTATAGGATTTATCCACATACAATGATATTAAGACAATTGACTATTATTTGTAAAAGGCAGCTTATAAAATCGAGTAATACATAACACACCTTAGTGAATTTAGCTGATATTCTAGGATTCAGAAAATCTGATCATTCTAGCTTCTATTTTTGCCATTGTTTCACTGGGTTGTCTGAGGGAGGTTGCTTTACTGTTCTGTGCCTCAATTTCTTTACTTTCATGGGAGAGAACTGTCCTATTTCATAGATGTGTAAAGAATAACATAAAAATTATTAAATATTTTGTAAATATAAAATGCTATATAAATGATAAATAGTAATACTGATCCACTCTAATATAAAATAACATAGAACTAACTGTCCATGTATAATCTTAAGTTTGGTCCTCCAGTACCTATTATTATCAGCTTTCCCAGTTAAATAATCTTAGATTATATCGCTTTTAGTGAGTTTCCACAGTATTAAATTTCCATAGTATTAATTTAGGATATCTATATATATATAGGATATATATGTATAGATAGGATATATATATGTGTGTGTATATATATGTATATCCAATATGAGTGTAAGTTCCAATATAGCTTAGTATGACTTAGCAAAATAACTTTAATGAATTCAGTTCTGAGCTCTTTAGTGACAGACACACCAAACTTTGATCCATTGAGCAATAACTTGGTGGCATAAAAGCAGTAATTGTGCTTGTTTTGGTTTCATGACTCAAAAACACAATCTTGAAAAATTTGTTCTTCAAAAGACACGCTAACTATATATAGAAGGATTATTGTATAGACTAAGGCTGTGATTTGCTGGGCCCGGAGACCCTCTGACCACCAGCTTCTCAGCACGGCGAGTTAACAGCGGTAACGCTCCCCGGCTCTGGAGTTTTCGGTGCCGCACTCCTGAGCTCTGCAGAGGGGTCTGGTGAAAGGCTCACAGGAGGCTTTAAGAAGAGCAGCTCTGCTTTTAGACTTTTGCCCTTAAATGGTGAGCTTCTCTGTGAAACAATTCATTTGAAGACAGGGTTTCTTGGGTTAAAAACAAAAATCTTGTAAACCACCGATCCAGTCCATTTTGCTTCCTCCAGCCCTAGGCACGACTGAAGGATCGCCTTATTTTGCAACACCTCTTCCGTCACCACACGCTCTTGAGGACCACAGCGTTAGACCGGCATTCAGCAGCTGATAAACGGTACTACTGTGAGAGCAGACTTGGTTCTAACCAACTCCCGCTATTTTGCTAATATCTTTTTAAAAATCCTTGACATAAATTAAGCTTATATGAAGAGACTACACCCCTAGGTAGCATTTCCCCACATTTGAAAGCCAAAGACTTTTGTCTTCTCAGAAACCATTACTGGACAGTCTCGCTCTGGGAAAGAACTGATCTTTAAAGTCTTACATATATGTGATATGGTAACTGGAGTTATTATTTACAACTTACAAACGTGTCACAGATGTCTTTCTTTTATGGTACTAAACTGGCAGAACAGATGAGCCGTCTAGTTGGATGAACCTGATGGGCTGTTTTGGCGGGGAAGCTGGTTGCTTGTTATAAACAACGAGAAGGCAGTGTTTCAGATAAGGCTGTGCAGGTGCCGGCGGCCCTGGGTCCGGCGGACTCTGCCGACATCATGCTGATGTTCGCATGCAGAGAGCAGCATCAAAGAACACTGAGATCACAGACTAAAGTGCGTGAGAACACACACAGGCAAGCACTACTCCGTTCCCATGAATAAAGCTCCAATCACTCATTTTTCCTCTTGGCTCCGAGGACTAAAAAATCAGACAATAATTTTAAAAGATGCTGCCATCTGGTGAGACGAGAGAATGACAAGTGTTCCCTCCCTCGCTTGGATGCAGCTTCATGGTTAAGACTCCTGATTCAGGAACAGTCGTGTTGGGGGAACAAGGAACTCAGTAACATCCCCTCCAGCCTTAAAGCGACTGGAGATTTGCCCTCAGGGGAATCTTGAAAGAAGTCTCAGCATTAAGTACCATAAAACAAAAACAAATGGTTATTCGTCTATTTATAAAAAATGTTTTAGAAATGAGCCGTTAGCCCTCAAAATGTATCAAGGACAATCATAATGAAAGAATGAGAGAAAGAATAAAATGAGAAGTATCATATTGAGGTATGGCATGACATTTAGTAATATAGCCTAATACAGGGAGCCTCTCTCTATCAAAATTAAATTATATTAAGCTTAATTGTAATAACTTGCACCGACCTTTAGTAAGGTCAGTTTTTCTGGCATTTAGATTTTATCTTCAAAACTAAAATAATGCTTCTCCAATTTAACTGTATGTTTAGAATGTTTCCTAATTCGCACAGGGGAGGAGTTTAAACTCACCTTTGTTTCCTTGGGGAAAAGTTTGTTTTGAAAAATTATATAAATAAGATAAATAAAAATGCCTAGAGCATTTAAGAGAATAAGTGATTCAAATAGTGTAATATATAAAATTTACATATAAATAACTTGGCATTAAAAACATGTCAAAAGACACTGTAGGGACATTACTGGGCACCCTTGGATAACTCTAGTTCAAGTTCTATATTGTTGCAGATTACTAAATTCTTCTTTCATGCTTTCTGACAGGCTTCTTTTTCTAGTTACTGCAGATTGGTGAGGTTTGACTTAAATTCTTTGCCATTTCAGGAGACAATACAGGGAGAGACAGTTGGAAGAGGGCTGTTTAGAATCAAAACCTGTCCATCACCAGTCCCAAAGCTTAAACTTTCTGACCTTAATTTCCTTATTTGTAAATTAGAGGCAATAATATTTACTTTGCTGATTACATGAGAAAACATGTGAGACAGCACTTTAAAAATAATAGAGCAGAACGATAATGTTAGAAATTGTTCTTAAGAACTGGTAACTTCCAATTTTCTTGTGTATCATAGTGTGTGTGTGTGTGTGTTTTCCTGTAGAGAGGAAGAGGATTACACTGACCGATCTTCACAAACTACCTTGACTTTTCGGCAGTTTTAGTTTCCCGTTTTAGAAAATCGGGTCTGCATGGAATCTCTGCTCTGCCGCTACTTTAGGTTTTTGTTTTTTTTAAAACAACGCTGACTATGTACGAGTAATTTTTAACTCAATGACAAAACATTCAAATATGAATCGTTTCAAACATTTTAGATTTGTCTTCTGCCATGATCCTAAAACAATATGTAGCACATTGGGATAATGATAGGTTGTTTTAGATCTGAAATTGATAGAAAGACTTATTAGTTTGGTCACAGGCTGGGTGCCAGACACTGAAATGTGCTCATACCTGGTTCCCTGTGAAAATTCAGTATTCATAGTTTGTGTTTTTGCAACACCATGAAATTATCTTACATAAAGGTGAGTTGTGGTAAATTTATTTAAAATATTTTCTTTGAGAAAAGTTTGCTAAGTAGATCTTCCAGTATTAAAAGGGAAAAGAAAAAGGTATCTCTGTAATTAAGGTAAGAAGATTAACTGTTCATCCATCATGCCAACTCAAGCTCTTTCTTTCCCGTGCAGCAACAAATTTTAGGGCAACAAAGTTCAGAATGGATACAATGACCTGTTTGGACAGCATGCAAGTTATATTAGGTCATTACTTTTACGTCAGTCTGATACATTTGTTAACCAGACTCTGACCGTGGGAAGAGACACAGGAAGTCAGTGTGAGTTGCATACATGCCAGCTCTGTGGGTTCACACGTCAGCTACCTAATGTTGGGCTTTATTTCCTTTTCTTCTTCTTCTTCGCTGTCATCGACCTGTTGTATGACCAGATCGGCAGACCCATCCTCTACAATCTCCACGTATGATCTGTTCTCATCTTCACTCAAGTGCCATCTGGAATCCTTGTCTCCATCTGATGGGGACATAAGATGCTGCTCAGCTTCCAGATCGATGGGGAGGCTGTCTATGCCGACCTCAGCAAGGCACTCGTTACACAGTCTGTAGCGCCTGGTTCCTTCCTGGACCACTTGCCCTGTGAGATCCGTCACGTGGCGTTTGCATTTTCTGCAGATTAGTTTGCAGGCCTGGTGAATCTGCGTAGAGATTTAAGGAGTGATTGAAAAAAAGGAGTTTTCAAAAGCATCACAGTTTGCGATCTTGGTACCAGTTAACAAACCTAGGACATCCGAAACTAATATTAAAACTAACATCTCATTATTAGAAAAAGATCACAGGTTTTGATGATAAGCGGACATCAAAAATACACATCAATTTTCTCTAAACGATGGCTATAATGTTTTTATGATTAATAGCGCATACCTAATAACTTCACAGATCCCTTAATACAACAATACCTTAGTGTCTAAGGTAACAAGGGCCACCTTCCAGAATAATAATAATGGCAAACACTAACCATAGCACATGTACTATTCTAAGGACTTTATAGACCTTAATTTTGGCGAGGGACAAACCTCTTGTTTCATGTGTTATCAGCTGGAGAAAGAAAAATATTTTGTCCCAAATTGAATTTTATCAAAACATTTTTAAAAAAGATTTTATCTTTGGGGCACCTGGGTGGCTCATTTGGTTGAGCATCTAACTCTTTTTTTTTTAATTTTTAAAAATATTTATTTATATTTGAAGGGGGGGAGAGACAGAGTGTGAGTGGGGGAGGGGCAGAGAGAGAGGGAGACACAGAATCTGAAGCAGGTTCCAGGCTCTGAGCTAGCTGCCAGCACAGAGACTGACATGGGGCTCGAACCCACAAACCATGAGATCATGACCTGAGTCAGTCAGATGCTTAACCGACTGAGCCACCCAGGTGCCCCAATCTAACTCTTGATTTCAACTCATGTCATGACCCCAGAATTGTGGGATTGAGCCCCACCTCAGGCTCCACACTGAGCATGGAGCCTGCTTAAAATTTTTTCTTTCTCTCTCTCTCATTCTCTCTAAAATAAAATAAAAAATATACAGGGTGCCTGGGTGGCTCAGTCGGTTAAGTGTCTGACTCTTGATTTTGGCGGGAGCTCAGGAGATCAAGGGCCAAGTTGGGCTCTGCCCTGACAGCATGGAACCTGCTTGGGATTCTCTCTCACCCCCTCTCTGTGTGTCTCTCCCCCTCTCATTCACGCTCTCTCTGTCAAAATAAATAAATAAACTTAAAACAATAAAAAATAAAAAAATAAAACTGGGACACCTGGGTGACTGAGTCGCTTGAGCATCCGATTTCAGCTCAGGTCATAATCTCAAGGGTCGTGAATTCAAGCCCCGCATCAGACTGTCATCAGTGCAGAGTCTGCTTTGGATCCTCTGTCTCCCTCTTCCTCTGCCCCTCCCCTCCCTTCTCTCAAAAATAAAAAATAAAACATTAAGAAATATATGTACATACATATATTTTTATCTTTAAGTAATCTTTACAGCATCGTGGGGCCCAAATCCACAACCCCGAGACCACTGCATGCTCCACCGACTGAGCCAGCCAGGATACATGTTTTTGGATAGAAGGATTTCTTGTCGGTTCTATTAATGAAAGACCCTGTAGAAAGAGGACTAGACTAGGAACTGGAAGGCTTGGGTTCTAGCCCTACTTCTGTCATTTATTAGCCATGTATCTGGAAGCAAGTAATTGAAAACAATATAAACCTGCTTCCAAGATGATAGTCAAAATATTTGACAACTGGGGCGCCTGGGTGGCTCAGTTGGGTAAGCGGCTGACTTCGGCTCAGGTCATGATCTCGCGGTTTGTGGGTTCGAGCCCCAAGTCGGGCTCTGTGCTGACAGCTTGGAGCCTGCCCCCTGCTTCGGATTCTGTGTCTCTTTCTCTCTCTGCCCTTCTCCTGCTCACACTCTCTTTGTCTCGCAAAAATAAATAAGCATTAAAAAATTAAAAAAGAAATTAACAACTAGCAAGGTAGAAGTGCCATCCAAACAAAACAGACGCCTGACAATCACAACAGACACTGGTCCTAACAGTGAAAGAACCAAAGGTTCCGTTATGTGTCAGCCTATTATTATCCCTGCCTCCTTCCTTAACACTAATGGGAATACAACTCAGATTGTGGGAACCAAATGAGTTAATACATGTGAAGTGCTTTGGGAAAAAAGTTGTAAGGTGAGTAATTATGTAATTATACTTAATAACATACAACTTTCCTTTTTTATTTATTTTTCCTTTTTGAGAGAGAGAGAAAGAGGGCACAAGTGAGCAACTAGCAGAGAGGCAGAGAGAGAGAGAGAGAGAATCCTACAAGAGGCAGAGAGAGAGAGAAAGAGACAGGGAGAGACAGAAGCGGGGCTCACCTGAAGCAGGACCTGAACTCACAAACTGTGAGATCATGACCTGAGGCGAAGTCAGATGCTTAACCGACTGAGCCCCCAGGTGCTCTAAACAACTTTCTTTGATAGCTGTCAGAGCAGATTATGGGTTCTACTCTAAAAATCACTATAATTAGTTTTATAAGGTTGAATTAATATTTATGGCATAGTCACTTAGATAATATCAGGACACTATGGAAGTATGCCACCAAACACAAATAGTCAAAAAACCAAGAAAACCAATGCAGTGTGGTAAAATATTTAAGAAAATGTTTGGGAGTACAACTCAATATAGTTATTATTTTCTACTTAACTATTGACGTTAATCAGTAAATACTGAAAGTACACAATTTGAGTGTACCTTTATTTCTCCTGTAGTAATGTTATGGGGTATAATATGTGATATTGTTTTTGTTAAAAAGTTCTGGCATGGATTCCTGTTCATCCTTCATCTCTTCAATTCCAATATGATTATGAAGTCAAAGAAATTAAATAAAACACTATGTTAAAATGGAATATATCATCATGAATTCATTATTTTAAAAACATGTATCTTCCAGCTCTGAAAGACAACAGAGGATCTGAAGTGGGCTCTGTGCTGACAGCAGTGAGCCCAATGTGGGGCTCAAACTCATGAACTACGAGATCATGACCTGAGCTGAAGTCGGATGATCAACCGACTGAGCCACCCAGGTACCCCTGTCCACTGGAATAATCTAAGAGGAATGACACCATAGTAACAATGAGCACCCCAGGTGTCCAAGGTTTGGTTTCTAATTTCATTCCCCATTAAAAGGAACCAAAGGTCTTTTGAGAAATGGCTGATTCCAATTTTGTGACAAGGAAAATATAAGGTGAGTCGTAGGAAATTTGGGGGCCAGAGAATAAGGTCACTTTGAATATTTAATGGAGTTATGACAAAGGGACACAAGAACCAGCTTCAAGTCATCCACACTGGACAAATCGAAGATTTGAGTATCAAAAAGAATAATAGTTGTTGTGGACCCAAACACAAGGAACCAAGGAAAATTCATGAGACTGCATGGTATATAGAAGAAAAAAAAACAAAGCCAGAAAAAAACCTCATATTACTGTTTGAAACTGCTATTAAATCAACTCTTTATTTTGAAAATTGATAATGAAAGGGAAAGTATTAAATCTTTATCCTGTTTCTCCTATAGTAACTATATTTCAAAGTAAACCAGATAGTTTCAGGTGATGGGGGAAAGTTTTACTTATCGAATTCTAGCTAATAATGTCAAAGAAATGATAAAATCAGTAAATCATTCCTCAAGTAAAATTAAAAAATTGGGCAGAGTTTATTAACTGATGTTAATATCTCATTAAATGAATGGCTGATGGAGAAATGGATAATAGCATAATGCCAAAATAGTTCCACTTGGATTCCTTTCTAATCACGGGGTGGAGCCTTTACCTGCACAACTGTGGGATCATGGTATCATTACCTAGCTTCACAACCAATCTTAACAATATGAATGATGGGTCCACCAGATATTATGTGTCTCCCACTGTGACACATTATGTGATAAATAATTTCTCCTTCATGTGTTCTAGCTGAAAGTATTTGCCTTGAATCCATTAAGGCTTTAGATAAAAATTCTGGGTCTAGAAAATGCAGGAGAGGACAGAGGAACAAGCTAAGTGACACCATGTGGAGCATGGCTCACCAAGCAGAGAAATTGAGAGGCAGGTTATTTTGTAAAACAATTATCCTGATATCTCCAGTAAGTGTTACAGAAATAAAAAGGGTGGATGAGAGAGAACTATGCTCTCTTAAAAACATATTTAAGGAACTTAACAATGAGATATAATACAGGGTCCTGCATTGGATACTGGCTTGGACAAACCAGCTATAAAAGGTATTGGGGACTACAGGGAAATGTGAAATTGAACTGGATGTCAGATACAATTTTACTGAGATGGAAAGGTAGATTATTCACTAAAGAGGGGCACCTGGGTGGCTCAGTTGGTTAAGTCGGTTCAGGTCATAATCTCACGGCTTATGGGTTCGAGCCCCATGTTGGGCTCTGTGCTGACAGCTAGCTCAGAGTTTGGAGCCTGTCTTCAGATTCTGTGTCTCCCTCTCTCTCTGACCCTGCTCACGCTGTTTCTCTCTCTCAAAAATAAATAAAACTTTAAAGAAATTAAAAAAAAAGATTATTCCCTAAAGAGAGCAGGCTACAAAATATCATAAGAGGCATGATCTAATTTGGTTAAAAAACATATATATGCATGTGATAAAGTGTTAAGAATGGTACATTTGGGTGATGAAAATAAAGTAGTTTAGGGCGCCTGGGTGGCTCAGTCGGTTGGGCCTCCGACTTCGGCTCAGGTCAGATCTCACGTTCGTGGGTTCGGGCTCCGCGTTCGGCTTTGTGCTGACAGCTAGCTCAGAGCCTGGAGCCTGCTTCAGATTCTGTGTCTCCTTCTCTCTCTGTCCCTCCCCCCCTCATGCTCTGTCTTTCTCTGTATAAAAAATAAATAAAACATTAAAAAAAATAAAGTAGTTTATTTTTCATAGTTTTACTTTTTAGAATACTTCTTCATTGCTTTAAAAAATAAAAGGTTGTTTTTGATTTCAAAAGGTTAATGAAGGCAGAAATTTTGTCTGTTTTGCTCACTGCTGGATACCCAGCGCTGAGAAAAGGGGCTGGCACAAAGATGCTAAAAATATATTTGCTGACTAACTAACTATAAAGCAATGCATGAAGAAATTGCCTTAAGTGATTCGCTGTCCTTCATTTAATATTTTTTTTTTTAGTTTATTTATTTATTTTGAGAAAGAGAGTGAGAGCACAGGGAAGGGGCAGAAAGAGAGGGAGAGAATCCCAAGCAGGGTCTGTGCTGTTAGCACAGAGCCCAATTTGGGGCTTGAACTCACACACTGTGAGATCATGACCTGAGCCGAAATCCAGTTGGATACTCAACCAAATGAGCCATTCAGGTGCCCCGATCCACTGTCCCTTAAAGCTAAAAGGAGCTCATATAAATGGAATAGAAGTCTGAGTAATAGAACAGATTTTGGAAAACATTCTTGTGTCAAGATGAACAGCAGAGTCACTCCAATGTCCTCACCTTATTAACCCACTAGAGTGCTGACCGGCAAAATCCCTGAGATTTTTGACTGCTAACAATCCTGTCCCTGACTGGAAATGGCTCAATCTCCCACCTTGCACCCTTCCTTGAGGAGACTATAGATAAACTAGAGAGAGGCTAGAAAGGGAGTATAGTGGACAGAGGCTGAATAGCAGAAACTAGACAGATCCTTCCAGAAAAGGATTCAAGAACCACCAGCAGATGCTGAGTATCTGAAGTGGTGATTCTGACCCAGATATTTAAGTATCTTCGGTTTACGTGATCTTTGGCTCTTGAAAAGACCAGTATCCAAAAATATATTGGACGTTAAATGAATTATAAGATATATTCAAAAAAATAAATTAAAAAAAAAAGTAAAATGGATATTCAAAATGATATCTCTTACTTCCAGGTCTCAAAGGAGAAGAAAAAAATGTATGTACATTATATATTAAATTATGCATCATGTGCAAAGGAAAACCATTAAGTTGGAAACATTTCCAATATGGTAGAGTCCTATGAAAAGATTTCCCTCAGTATGAGATTTAGTAAATCCTGAAGCAGATAAATGCATACATTTCATAAGAGGTAAAATGATGAAAAATTATATACATACTGTTCGGAAATGGCTACTTAGATGGTCCAACCTACTAAATCTTTTCCCACAAGCCTGACACGGATAGGGCCTCTCTCCTGTGTGGCAGCGAAGGTGGCGTTTGAGGTCCGCTTTCCGCTTCACCACGTGTGTGCAGTATGGGCACTTGAACCGCATCCTGGGCAGATCATCTGTTGGGAGACAGCTGATTAAATTACTGGAAAATTCATCCCAACAATTCTATAACATGAAGAATCCCAAAGGACCTGGAGAGTCCAGTCTTGGAAAGGCCGGAGAAAAGAAGAAAGAAATTGTATTTATTTATTTAATTTATTTATTTATTTTTCCTTTTTTAAAATTTTAATTATTTTTTATTTTGAGAGAGAGAGAGAGCAAGCAGGGGAAGGGAAGGGAGAGAGAGGGAGAGAGAGAATCTCAAGCAGGCTCTAAGTTTCGTGTAGAGCCCAACTCGGGGCTCTATCCCACAACCCCGGGATTGTGACCTGAGTGGAAATCAAGAGTCACTCAGCTGCTTAACCGACTGAGCCATCCAGGCACCCCAAGAAAGAAATTTTATTACGACTAGATTGTTAATGTGATCCTGAGTCCAGAACTGTAACTTTAGTATTTGATGTATTTACAAAGTCGGGTTTAATTTAGACTCTCCCCCTTATCTTTCTATTAAACGTTGTAGAGTCACTAGATTTGAAACAGCAAAAGGTAGTGCTGGATTTTAAAACTGGAGATACAATCCGAATAAAAGTATTTAACATTATAACTTTTAAGTGACTTGCTTTATTTACACATTTTTATCCTCTTGCCTTTACTTTTCATACATCTGTAATACTTTTAAAGGTAAAAAAAAGTCAAGGATATTTAATTTTTGTTCTAAAACTCATGTATTCACGGGGTGCCTGGATGGCGCAGTCAGTAGAACATGCAGCTCTTGATTTGGGGGTCGTGAGTTTAAGCCCCTTGTGGGGCAGAGATTACTAAAAACAAAACAAAACAAAACATATATATACATATACATATATAAACTTTAAAAAATAAAATAAAACTCATGTGTATTCGAAATGTTAGTTGTGACTGGAGGCAAATTTCATCAATTTAATAGCTATTAAATTCAGCTATTCATTATTGAGGTTAGGTTAACATAGCCTAGAATTACAGAAGGTAGTACAGAGCACAAACAGAGAAAAGGTCATTCTTTTGCTGTTTTTAAACTCAACAGACATTCCTCATTTTTGCTCTGTTACTTCACTATGCCTTGGTCAATGGTCAGAGCTCACGGGACGTTTAGTAAGCTCATAATAGGATATAATTTCATGTGTTTTCAGGTTAGTTCGATAGGAAAATGTGATTAACCAAGGTCAAAGTGGTTACCTATTATTGTTTTTAATGTTTATTTATTTTTGAAAGAGAGCGCATGAGCAAGCAGGGGAGGGGCAGAGAGAGAGGGTGGAGAGAGAATCCAAAGTGGGCTCTGCCTTGGCAGCAACGAGCCCAGTGCAGGGCTTGAACTCACAAACCTTGAGATCGTGACCTGAGCCAGTCAGAGCCACCGAGGTGCCCCTTGGTTGCCTATTATTTTAAAATATCTCATCTACCGCTGAATTTTTTAAAAAGTTTATTTATTTGAGAGAGAGAGGATGCACCCGTGAGTAAGCATGGGGGGAGGGGAAGAGAGCAAGGGAGAGAATCTCAAGCAGGCTCCATGTTGTCAGCATGGAACCTGACGCAGGGCTTGAACCCATGAACCATGAGATCATGACCTGAACTGAAATCAAGAGTCTGATGCTTAGCCAACTGAGCCACTCAAGCATCCCACAACCAAATTATTTTTAAAAATTAATGTGACAACTCAGGAAATATGAATACTGACTGGCTATTTACTGATGTTAAGGAACTGCTGGGGTGCCTACAAGACTCAGTCAAGTGTCTGACTTCAGCTCAGGTCACAATCTCGTGGTTTTTGAGTTTGGGCCCTGCACTGGGCTCTGTGCTCACAGCTTGGAGCCTGGAGCCTGGAGCCTGATGCGGATTCTGTGTCGCCCTCTCTCTCTGCCCTTCCCCCACTCATGTCTGTCTCTTGGTCTCTCAAAAATAAAATCATTTTTAAAAATTAAAAAAAAGTAACTGTAAATTTTGTTTAGGTACCATTATGGTATTATAGTGGGTTCTTATTTAAGACTATATTTTAGGGACATTTTCTGAAATATTTACAGATGAGAACTTATGATGTCTGGTATTTGCTTAAAAATAATAAAGGGAGGGGCACCTGGTTTGTGAGATCAAGCCCCGCATTAGAGCCTGTGTGGGATTCTCTCTCTCCCTCGCTCTCTGCCTCTCCCCTGCTCGTGCTCTCTCTCTCTCAAAATAAATAAATAAACTTAGAAAAATAATAATAAAGGGAGGGGTAAGAAGTAGTGATGTGATGAAACAAGACTGACCATGAGTCGGAAGTTGTTCAGACTGGGTAATGGGTACGTGGAGGTGAATTAGCCCATTCTCTTTACTTTTTTATGTTTGAAATTTTCCTAAATTAAAAAATTTTTAAATATACAATCTGAATCTTATAATCAGTAGGCGTTTCATCTTATGGTTTTCCTTTAAATTCACATGTAAACTATTAAGCAAATTTGCTACTTGATTAGTTAATTTGCTGCTTGATTATGACCTGCATTTCTAATCCCTGTTCTCTATGTCAGTCTATGGCAGGGAGGGGAGGATACTGAAACCAACAACGTACATTATAATCTTTTTGCATTTTACTACTATCATGAAAATGAGACGTCTCACATTATTGTTGCATATGGGACTACAGTGTCAATGTTATGGGTTGTGAGTTAAGATCTTTCTAAGTTATGTATTTATATCTCAATAAAATCAAATGTAGTCTCATTTCTTTTAGGTCTTGGGCCTATGAACCTTTGTAAATTCATATGGTTGCTCCATTTAACTTTTCGGTGTAAAAGTACTCCTCCAGAGTAAATACTCAGAAAAAAAAATAACCGATTTAAAGTGAAGATATGCACCTTAGGAATTGAACCATTTAGAAAAGAGCCTTAGGGGTGCCTGGGTGGCTCGGTTGGTCGAGTGTCCAACTTCGGCTCAGGTCATGATGTCACGGTTCATTGGCTCGAGCCCCGTCTCTGGCTCTGTGTCTCCCTCTCTCTCCGCCCCTCCCCAACTTGTGCTTGGTCTCTCTCTGTCTCTCAAAAATAAATAAACATTAAAAAAAATTTTTTTTAAGACTTTAAGCACTTAACAATGACCTAATCATCAGTTGACACAGGTTTGGAAAATCTTGGGCTTTGTACCTCAGAAATCTGTAAGTTTGGACTATTATCAAATTTCTCTCAATTCTTATTTTTAGTTAAAAATTTAGATTTATGTTTTACGCAACCAATTTCGTTAGACGTAGGACTTAAAAAAATCACTTGGTTCAACTGCCTGGAACACTTCAAAGTCAGGGCATCAGAGACAGCACTGATTTGTACAGGAGCCAGAGCCGCACCGAGAGGACTGGGGCTTGTCTGGGGTACCTGAAAAGCTTCTGGATGTGACATCGGACCCTGGACCGTAGGGATAGCCGACGGGAGGAGAGGCCACGTCTGCATCAACCTGTGCTTGTTCCTCCAACTGGGACACATGGCCGGGAGAATCCGATGTCTGAGCTTCTCGTTTGCTCGACTTATAATGAGCCACTTCAGAAGGCTGGGACAGCCTCCAATGTTTGGACTTTTTCATGGAGTCCTTCCTTTGTTCATGCTTGGCCAAAGGTTGCTGGGTGCTCCTTTGGGAGGCTGGATGGTAATTATACTTACTCCAAGACTTTCCGCTTATTATACCTGTTCCCTGATCTGGGCTCAGGTGAGAATGTGGGGATCCGCTTTCTTCTTGCCAGCCGCCACTGTAAAAGGAGGAACGTTCTATACCGTTAGAATTGGCATCTTTATCGGAGAGACTGAAATATCGATCTTTTTCCTTCTCGCTAATGTCTAGAGAAGATTTAATAAAGGTCTTACATACGCTGATGACATCAGTCATCTGAAGGAAGCTAGCAGCTGACATCACTTCTATGACGTTCTGACCAGTAAGAGAGAGTTTGCCGGAATAGACGAAGTCCAGGATAACCGTGAAAGTGTCGGGGGAGAAAGCCTGAAACGTAGCTGTGGTGGGCTGACTGGTCTCCTTGGAGTTCTGAGAAAGGAGCATTTTGAAGTAGCCACTGCTGGCAAATAATACATTTCGATGCGCTTTGAAGACCTTCCCTTCAACCAGAATGCTGCAATCACAAAAGACATCTTGCCTGCGCTGCTCGTTCAGTTGTTGCAGGAGATGGGACTGGTGAGAGGAGATCTCCATGCTGGAGAGAAAAAGACACGCGGTTAGCCGAAATGACACGGCTTTTCCGAGCACAGTCAACCGAGATAACCATCAGAAACGTCCCTCTTGTTTCTACTAAGAGACGCTTTCTTCTTAGAGAAGACAGTCTCCAAGAGACAGGAGATCACTTAGTACTGTGCTATTCGTTACGTGATTCGGGGACAATGATTTGTTCGGTCACCAACCTTTACTAAGCATCTTCTGTGAATCGGGCTTTCTGCTATGTGCTGAACTGAACAGGCTTGCTTCCCACGGGCATGGGGTGTTCAGGCTAGAGGCGGACCAGGCACTAAACCAACTCTCAACGTGAAGTCACAAATGACTTGCCAAGGCCAAAGACAGGAAGACGGTGTTGTGAGTAGAACAGAACGTAAGCCGGTGGAGACTGGGAAGGAGAGCGGTGGGGGTACCTCTCTGAGAAGTAATCTTGAGGCTGGGACCTCAAAGGTGAAGGGGAGTTAGGCAGGGGAAGAAGGAGGGGAAACATTCCTGCTTCTAGCAAAACGGTGATCTAGAAAGTGCTAAAACTCCCCTGCCACAAATCTCTAGAGATACCGGCTAAAATATAACCAAATGTTTTAAACGTACGCTTGGGCTTGGGCTTGCAGCAAAACGAGAAATCCCTAGGTGCCTGCAAGGGGAGAAGGAGCAGAGGCGAAGAAGCAATATGGGCTTGGGTTTCGATCAGCAGCAATCTGGAACCTTCTAAGGCCCACGAACTCAGTGAAGAAAGACTAATAAACTTTGCCCATAAATCCCCAGTGAAAAAACAAAGTTTGTCTTTGTGGGACTTACACTGGAAAAAAAAAAGTGCCTAGGTGAGATATTGAATCTTTTGATCTTTAATTTTTTTTTTAATGTTTGGGAGAGAGCGAGCAAGCAGGGGAGGGGAAGCGAGAAAGGAAGACACAGAATCCAAAGCAGGCTCCAGGCTCCAGGCTCTGAGGTGTCAGGACAGAGCCTGACGCGGGGCTCGAACGCATGAACCACGAAATCATGACCTGAGCCTACGTCGGACGTTTAACCGATGAGCCACCCAGGCGCCCCTCACCCTTTGCTTTTTGAGGTTCTGGAATCCAAATTGATTTTACTTGTTTGGTGTGGCAAACCTCAAGGTGAAAATTTCACGTAAAAATTAGTCCTGGGCGGAGGGGCCCATTGGGCGCCTGGCAGAAGTAAATGCAAAACGGCTCAGGAGGGGTGCTCTCAGGACCCAGGCCAGGTGGGAAGTAAGCTCTGCTTACATTGAACTCAAAGTCATTCCCTTCTTTATATAAAGTGGATGGTTTCCAATACTGGACCATCATGGTGCCTCGTATCTGTTATCTTAAAAACAAACAAGCAAACAAAACCTCCCTTGGTTTCACATCCACCTCTGGCTACTACACGTTTCTTTATAATTTTTAAAAATTTTATTCTTAGCAAACTCTACACCACACTCTACTAAACGTGGAGCTTGCGCGATCAAGAGTCAAGAGTCGTATGCTCACTCCACCGACTGAGCCAGCCAGGCCCCCCCCCCCCGTTACTACTCGTTTGTCTGCTCCCTTCACACAAAATCCACTGAAAGCGTGTTTTGGTTCACTCTTTTCACTTGCGGTCTTCATTTCGCCTGTTCTCTATCAGGTTTCATCCCCAGCCATCAAAACCATTTTTACAAAGCTCATTAGTAACATGCATGTTAAATCCAATGGTCATTTCTTTGTCCTCATTTTACTGATGTGGTGGATTGTTCTCGTCATCCTCACTTTCCTCACTTGATGCCAGGACACCAACTCCTCCATGGTTCTTCTGTCTGCCACTCCTTCTCAGCCTTCTTCGCTGGGTTTTCATTTTCCTAATCTCTAAGTGCTGGGGGATTCTGGATACACTACCCTAAAACACGGCACCTCGGTGTATTGAATATTTGAACTGAAGAAGTTTGGGAAAACGGCAGAAGCATTAAGGTCACTCTGACGCCTCCCTCCCTTCTCCCCTGCAACTAAAATAACCCTACTGTGAGAGGTGCCCTCCCTATACCCAGAGGAAAGAGAATCCTTATCTCAGACAACAAAGGGACGATGCAAAGAATCTGAACAAACAGGCTTCGATGCGTTTCCCCATTTACTAAATTTATCTCCTGCTCCTTGACCTACCATATTCCTCCCCGACCGTCCGCTCTTCATCAAACCTAGCATAAAAATATACTCAGTGTCTAACTGTTTCTTCTGGTTTTCCTTTCCTTTATGAAGGCTTCCGTGTCATGTAAAACCTGTATTATTTGTTTGCATTTCTCATGTTAATCTGTTTTTGTCAGTTTAATTTCCAGACCCAGCCAGGAAGACGGTGAAGGAAAAACTGTCCTTCCCTACAGCTGGAATGCCCCAGGCCTCAGGGCTCAGACCTCCTCTACTGACACTCTTCCTTGGGGGAGCCCATCTAGTCTCGTAGTTTTAAATACCACCTTTGAGCTTATGACTCACAAAAAAGCCTCCAAAGGCTCCCCAACCAGCCTCAAAGTTCTCAGGATCTCAAAGGCCCGACACGATGTGCACCACCCCCTGCACCCACGTGTCTCTATGCCCTCCTCATCCCTGCTCTGCCCTTCACGTGCCGCATTCCAGCTACAAAGACCCCCGCTCAGTCCTGAACATTCAAGGCATGTTCCTGCCATGCAGCCTTTGCCCTTGCTGTTCTGCTTGGGATTTCTTCTCCCAGATAGGAGCATAGCTCACATTCTCACATTCTCAGGTCTCTGTTCAAATGTCACCTTATCAGAGATCTTTCCTTTACCATTCTATATAATCAGTCCCTCCCATTCTCTGTGCCCTTGTTTACGGTTTTCTCCTATTAGAATTTAAGGTAAGAGAGTGGAGACTTGGCCTGCTTTACTTCTGTGTCCCCAGCAAATTGGACAGCACCTGAGCACACGATACATGTCATCAACGTTGCTGAGTGAATGAATCAAAAATTTTAAAACACACAAGGAAATCGTTCTTTATAAAGAAGAATCAGCAGGTGGACCTAACAGGAAAATCGGAACACGAACAATTTTAGAAAATAAAAATCCAAGAGACTATTAAATAAGCTTGTTTAAGACGATCTGGGGGTGCCTGGGTGGCTCAATTGGTTAAGTGTCCAACTTTGGCTCAGGTCATGATCTCATGGTTTGTGGGTTCGAGCCCCGCGTCAGGCTCTGTGCTGACAGCTCTGAGCCTGGAGCCTGTATTGGATTCTGTGTCTCCTTCTCTCTCTGCCCTTCCCTCACTCACTCGCACTCTCTCTCTCTCAAAAACAAATAAGCATTAAAAAAATGTCTTTTTACTATCTAATATGAAACAATTTTGAAAATGTCAGATCAAGGGGCGCCTGGGTGGCTCAGTTGGTTAGCGTCTGGCTTCAGCTCAGGTCACGATCTCATGGTTTGTGGGTTCGAGCCCCATGTCAAGCTCTGTGCTGACAGCTATCTCAGAGCCTGGAGGCTGTCTTCGGATTCTGTGTCTCCATCTCTCTCTCTGACCCTCCCCTGCTCACGCTGTTTCTCTCTCAAAAAGAAAATAAAACATTAAAAAAAAAAAGACAGTCTAAGAGATAAAAGAGAATAAAGAGTAGCATATAGTTATGAGCTTAGATGCTAGAGACGGGTAGCTGAATTTGGAATTTTGGCTCCACCACTTAATAGCTGTATGAACCCAGACAATTTATGTAACCTCTGTATCCATTTCCTTACCTGTAAAATGGAACAAAAAATAGCACTTCTTTCATACAATTATTGTGAGGATTGAATGAGCTGAGGCACACAGAGCTCTCAAAATTATATGTTGGACTTGTAAAAACGACTTCACAAATGTTAGCCATTCTCCTTTTACTCTTATTATTATCCACAAGAAAAGAAACCAGTGGGGGAAAAAAAGAAGAGAGAGGTTTGAGGGGGAACCAAAAGGATTTAATATATGAAAAAGAAATCCATGAAATTAAAACACCTCATGTTGCAAAATGACTGCCCCATCTCCAGCCTGATGTCCACATTCGTGGCAGGAAGAGGAAAAGACAATAGACAATTTGTCTTCTTTTTTTAATGGGGGGGGTAGGGACACGGGGATGGCTTTCCTGGATGCCTCACCCAGAGGATTTACACTTTCAATTCAATGGCTAGAACCATGTCACCTGGTTTTTAAGTGTATACTCCCATTAATGGTATATATCAGTTACTACTTCTCATTTCTATCAGTACTTAATATTATACTTTTTAATTTTGCCAATTTATAAATATGCAATAGTATGTCATTGCTTTTATTTGTGTGGATTGAACAATGAATGTTGATTGACTGTGATTCAGGGATTTACTTGCTCATTACAGTGTTGTTAACTAACACTGTACAACAACTAACTACAAAAAACAATGTTATACTGTAATTATTTATTTAGCTCACATGCCTATGGGTTCGCTAATTTAGGCTGGACTTGTTAGGACAGCTCTGCTGATCTTGCCTGGGTCCACTCACATACCTAGCAGTCCGATGATCTAGGCGGCTTGTCCAGGTGAGCTGTGTTAGTACATGGCTGGCTTGGCCAATTTCACCTCGTGATAATGGCAAAAGTACAAAAGACCAAGTAGAAATAGATGAGGCCTCTTAAGGCTTGGCCTTGCACCCGGCACCCTGTTACATCTACCATACTCTACTAGTCTAAAGCAAATCCCATGGCCAAATCTAAAGTCAAGGGAAGAAATATCTCCTACCCTGTGAACTGTGAAGTCACACAACAAAAGGTGTGATACTGGCAGGGGGTGACGAACAGGGACAATAATGCGCCTACACAATAACCCTTCTTATTTTTCAAGTTGGGTTGTCTTTTTCTAATTGATTTATAGGTATCCTTTAAATATCCAACATACTAATCCTTTATCAGTTATATGCCATGCAAGTATCTTCTCCCCGTCCGTGGTTTGACTTTTTAACTTCACTTAAGGTAGTTTTCATTAGAAAGAAGCTTTTAGGGGCACCTGGGTGGCTCAGTCAGTTAAGCATCTGACTCTCAATTTCGGCTCAGGTCATGATCTCATGGTTCATGGGTTCGAGCCCCAAGTCGGGCTCTGTGCTGATAGTACAAGTCTGCCGGGATTCTCTCTATCTCCCTCTCTCTCTGTCCCTCCCAAGCATGCTCTGTCTCAAAATAAATTAAAAAAAAGAAAAGAAAAAGAAATACTTGTTTCAAGGACATAAAGATTTTTTTTTAAAGTTCTGCTTTTCACTTTTAAGGCTTTAATCTACTATTTATTTTGCATGTGGTATTCTAGTTGTTTTCATTTAGATAACCAATTTTTCTGGCGCTATTTACTGACTAGTCTATCCTTTCCCATTAATCTGTAACACTATCCTGTTATACATTTAGTTTACATAAATTCATGGATCTATTTCTGAGCTCTTCGTTTAGTTCGGTTGGTCTATTTGTCTAACTCTGCAGTGATACTTCACAGTATTAATTATCAAAACTTTATTTTTTTAGTTGAATCATTTTTTTAACATTTATTTATTTCTGAGAGATACAGAGAGACAGAGAACAGGCAGGGGAGGGGCAGAGAGAGGCAGACACAGAATCTAAAGCAGGCTCCAGGCTCTGAGCTGTCAGCAGTGAGCCTGACACAGGGCTCAAACTCATAAACTATGAGATCATGACCTGAGCTGAAGTCAAACACTTAACCAAATGAGCCACCCAGGTGCCTCTAATTACTGAAACTTTAAAATGAATTCCCCCATCTAGTTCTTTAAAAAACATTTAAAAATTGCCTTTCTACTTCCATATAAATATTAGGATAAGCTTATCAAGTTTCACTAAAAAGAAAAAAAATCCCATAGGCATTTATTTTGGAGTTGAATTTATAGATTATGGGAAAACTCACATCTTTATGATATTGAGTCTTATCATCCAGGAACATAGCATAATTCTCCATTTATTTAGGCCTTCTTTCGTATTCTTCAGTAATGTTTCCTTCTTTTCTTGTTTTTTTTTTTTTTTAATGTTTATTTTTGTGTGAGTGAGAGAGTAGGGGAGGGAGTCAGGGAGACACAGAATCCAAAGCAGGCTCCAGGCTCTGAGCTGTCAGCACGACACGGGGCTCGAAACCAGGAAAGGTCATTAGTCCTTTTAGATTAAGGGCCCATCCTACTCTAATATGACCTCATCTTAACTGATTACATGTGCAACAACCATATTTCCAAATAAGGTACCGCAGTTTAGCACTTAGACGTATCTTTGGGGGGAACATAATTCAACCCACAACAATCGAGTAGTGAGTATGTTACATTTTCTGGGTGTTGAGTGATCTTTGCATTCCTGGGATACCTCAACCCAGTCTTTACCTTTGTTTTTCTACTGACTCCGAGACTGAAAAGACAAATTTTCTGCTTTTTTAATTCTCCAGTAATAGTAGGTTGAACTAATAGTGGGTTGAATACGGTCCCCTCAAAATTCATGTCTACCTACAAAAAAAAAAAAACAGTTCGTGTCTACCTTGAACCTCAGAATGTAACCTTGTTTGGAACTAGGATCTTTGCAGAAATAATTGGTTAAGATAAGGTCACTGGACTAGGGTCTCCTGTCCTTATAAGAGAGGACACACAAATACAAAGAAGAAAAAAATCTTGTAAAATAATAAGTGAAGACCAGAGTCACGCAACTACTAGCCAAGAAACATCTGGGGGCGCCTGGGTGGCTCAGTTGGTTAAGCGGCCGACATTGGCTCAGGTCATGATCTCACGGTTTGTGGGTTTGAGTCCCGCGTCAGGCTCTGTGCTGACAGCTCAGAGCCCGGAGCCTGCTTCAGATTCTGTGTCTCCCTCTCTCTCTGCTCCTCTCCCGTTCACTATCTGTGTCACTCTCTCTCAAAATAAAATAAAGACGTAAAAAAAATAAAAGTAAAAAGAACCACCAGGAGCCCACAGGCTGGAAGGGGTCTGTCTCCTCTTGAGCCTTCAGAGGGAACGTGGCCCTGCCAACACCTTGATTTCTGACTTCTAGCCTCCAGAACTGAAAGATTATATTTCAGTTGTTGTAAGCAACCCAGTTTTAGGTACTTCATTATAGCAGCCCTAGGTAACCAGTACACACTGCATGAAATTGCCAGCATTTAACCACTTTTACCAATAAAAACAGTAATTTCATACAGTGGACCTAAACTCTTGATTTTAAATGAACTGATGGAAGGGAAAATATTTATTTCTGTATTAACAGAAGAAGCTACAGCCATTTATATGCTGTGATTTTAGGGGCGCTGGGGGGCTCAGTCGGTTGAGCATCCAACTTTGGCTCAGGTCATGATCTCATGGTCCGTGGGCTCAAGCCCCGAGTCGGGCTCTGTGCTGACAGCTCTGAGCCTGGAGCCTGCTTCAGATTCTGTGTCTCCCTCTCTCTCTGCCCCTCCCCCACTCACACTCTGTCTTTTAAAAAACAAATAAATCTTAAAAAATTTTTTTAAATAAAAAAAATAAAAGCCAACCCTGAGGAAAGCAGAGTAGAGAAGCAGAGAAAGGCCAGATCCCATCGACATCATTCTGTTTCCTAGGTTGGTAATTTTGTTTCTGGAAAGGGCCAGACAGGAAATATTTCAGGGTCTGTGGGTATGAGATTATTATTTATACTAAATATATATTTTTGACTTTGCCAAAGGTCCTTGGCTCACTGCTTACCAAACCCTTGTAATTTCCTAAGCACTAAGAGCAATAAAAGCATCTTTTTAAAAAACATTGATTTATTTGAGAGAGAGAGACAGCTGTACATGAACGTGGAGGGGCAGAGAGAGAGGGTGAGAGAATCCCAAACAGGGTCTGCACTGTCAGTGCAGAGCTAGACGCAAGGCTCGATTCCATGAATCGCAAGACCATGACCTGAGCCGAAATCAAGAGTTGGAGGCTTAACTGACTGAGCCACCCAGGTGTCCCCGAGAGCATCTTCTGTTCTCATATTTGGTCTTTCATCTTCAGTTCCTGAAATCACTTCAGAGCCATGAAGGTGACATGGGTGTCTTGCTATTCACAATAAGACCCTTTCAACCACGGCTGAGTTTATGTTAATGAGGTGATTCTTGGAAGTCCCCTGAGATTGGGGAAGTGCCAGGGGAACCAACCATTACATTAATTAGACTAGAGGGTTAGAACTTTCGGTCTCTCCCCATGACCCCTGGAGAAAAGGGAGGGGCTGGAAGTTGACCCAAGCATCAATAGCCAATGACATAATCAATCACATGTATGTAATGAGGCATCCTAAAATCCCAAAAGGACACGGTTCTGATAGCTTCCATGTTGGTGAACCAGAATGCATCCACTGGTTGGCCCCAAGCCTGCAATCCATGGGATAGAAGTTCCTGCGTTTGGGACCCTGCCCTATGTATCTCTTCATCTGGCTGTTCATCTGTCCCCTTTAATATCTTTTGTAATAAACTGGCAATCTGGTGAGTAAACTGGTTTCCTTCATTTGTGAGCCACTCTAGCATAAGTCACTTGAACCCAAGGAGGGGTCCTCCAGTCAGTCAGAAGCACAGGTAACAGCCTGGACTAGTGATGGGGATCTTAAGTGGAGGCAGTCTTGAGGGACTGAGCCCTTCACCTGTGAATCTGACAGTGTCAGAACCGATTTGGATTCCTGTTGGAGAACTGCTTGATTTGGAAGGGGGGGAACCCCTTCCGAAGTGGGGCATAGCTCTCTCTCACAACTCCTCAGCTTCACCACTATGTTCCTCAATTCTGCCACTGTGGCACAAAAGCAGCCAGAAACAAGAGGAGAAGCAATGGGCAGGGTAGTGTTCTAATAAAGCTTTATTTACAAAAATAGCCACAGGGTGCCTTTTGCCAACCCCAGCCCTAGTCCAAGCAATGCCTTAAGCTGTATGTATCCTTGGACTTTTTGGTTACCTGACCCAATAAATGTCATTTTCCTTAGGCCAACATGAATTGGATTTCCTTTTACTTATAACTAGAGAACCCCATTTTATAAGTTATTTCTGAAGACTCTGAATTCTTTGATAACTTCCATCTATTTATTAGTACAGCTTTTCTTATTTTTTAGATTTTTATTTTTATTTTTTTTAATGTTTTATTTTTATTTTTGAGACAGAGAGAGACAGAGCATAAGCAGGCAAGGGAAGAGAGAGAGGGAGCCACAGAATCAGAAGCAGGCTCCAGGCTCTGAGCTGTCAGCACAGAGCCTGACACAGGGCTCGAACCCACAAACGTGAGATCATAACCTGAGCCGAAGTCAGAGGCTTAGCCGACTGAGCCACCCAGGCGCCCCTTTTTTAGATTTTTAAAATGTTTTATTTATTCTTGAGAGACAGAGAGACACGATCATGGGAGGGGCAGAGACAGAGGGAGGTACAGAATCTGAAGCAGGCTCCAGGCTCCAAACTGTCATCACGGAGTCTGATGTGGGGCTCGAACCCATTACTGCAAGATCATGACCTGAACCAGTCAGACACTGAAATGACTGAAACGAATAAAATTTGATTTCACAGAGGAATGATTATTTGGTATCAAAACATTGTGAGTTCTTTTTCAGACATGAAAGTGTTACATACAGTTTTAGTGAAAAGTTAATTCCTTGGAGGAAAATGTTTTTTTGTTTGTTTGTTTAGTTTAAATTTCAGGAAGATTTTGCTTTCTAGGCAATCTGTAGACATTCTAAGTGAGCATCAGTATTGTTAAGTTTGCAAATGGTAGTCACTCTGTGCAAATTTAAACAAGGTTCTACCTGAGAGTTGATAGGGAGTTGGAAGATGTTTAACAGTGAAAGCAAAGTAGAAAACAGTCTCCTGACTAGAGGGACCTAAACACTGCCTTTGACAAGAGGAAGGAGAAACAGAGGACCTCTGAGAGAGAAGGCTGAGGCCTGGCAGAATGACCAGCAGCAGACCGTGCCAAAGGCAGTCATAAGACTATTCCCTAAAGTGAAATGTCCCACGTTGGCAGCTGACTTCCCAGCGCCATGTTCTCTAGTCCTGAAAGGAGGCTCTAAGTCCAAGATAGGATTAAGAATAAGTTTAAGAGGCTTAATGAAAAGACTCTGATAGATAAAAAAGAAAAGGCAATTCACATGCGTGTGTGCGCACACACAGGACCACAACCAGGTGACATCCATACGGCAGGGAGAGCAAGAGAGCAATCAAGGGTGACCTTGAGGTCTATGGCACGGGACTGGCAGAGTGGAGGTACCGTTTACTGAAATGGGGAAGCCTAGGAGAGGAACCTGTAGGGACTGGTCTCTGCAGCTCAAGTTTGGACATGTTAAATTTAATGCAACCTGTTATCCATCCAACAGGAGATAAAGGGTGGGCGGCTGGATATACGAGCAGAGTAGAGGAAACAGGTCCAGGCTGGAGATGTGAACTGGGAATCAGCACTCGGATGATATTTAAAGTCATGACTCTAGATGTGGTTACCAAAGGAGGCAGGCCACACAGAACAGAGGTGAGCCCCCGGCCCTCTGACATTTAGGGACTAGAAGGATGAGGATCAAGCAAAGATGCCAGAGGAAACCCAGAAAGCCAGGAAGACATCCCGGAAGTGAAGGAAGTGCTTCAAGGAGAAGGGGCCATTGGCTGCGTTAGCTTCGGGAAGTCAAGGACTAAGAGTTGACCACTGGATGTATCAGTGGTGTGTGTGTGTGAGCACATGTGTGGTGTGTGTGTGTGTGGTGTGCATATGTGCACCTGTTGTATGTGCATATGTGTGTCTATGTACATGCACATGAGTATCTGTGGCCTTGTCTGTGTTGGCATGAGTTTCAGGGAGAATGGGATGAGAGGAGCAAGTACATACGACTCTTTTCGCAGAATTTTGCTGTGAAGGGAAAGAATACGGCCGATAGTGATAGTAAGGAGAGGTGTCACCAACACTGAAGAAGAATTTGAGTATTCTGGAAAGAAACAAGTCACTGAAGAAATAAATTTCCAGACGAGGCAGGAAGGAATGAGATTGAGAACACACTAAAATGGTTATTGTTGGAAAGGATTGGTGAGGGGTAGGAGGACAGAGTACCTTCTTCTTTGCAAGAGAAAGATCATGAAAAAGTGTACAGATCTCTAAAGGAAGGAGATGATATTGGGGCCCATTTCCGATGCTTTTGATCTCTACGTAAAATAGCATTATTTGAGAAAACAATGAGGATATGGGAAATGTGGTAGAATTACAGTAGTTAATGTAAAAATGTACATCTAATGTTTAATCTTTTTTTTAAATTTTATTTATTTTTGATACAGAGAGAGACAGAGCATGAGCAGGGAGGGGCAGAGAGAGAGAGAGGGAGACACAGAATCTGAAGCAGGCTCCAGGCTCTGAGCTGTCAGCACAGAGCCTGACACGGGGCTTGAACTCACGAATGTGAGATCTGACCCAAGCTGAAGCTGGAGGCTTAACCGACTGAGCCACCCAGGCGCCCCCATCTAATGTTTAATCTACTCTGATTTATACTTTCCACTTAAATCACAAGATTAAAGTATAGCAGCATGAGCCAGGCTTACAGCATAGTAATACTCAGTAAATATTTAAGGGATTTCTACTGGTGAAACAATTCCATGGATAAACTACAGCAGCTGACAGGCAGGAGAAGCTGCCATTTTTCTTTAAACTACCCATCTATGGCTGAATACATTTGTTCTTTGCCCTTGTAAGGAAACAGGGCCTTCATAACTAAGGCAACTGATTTTAGTTTCTTACCAGTTATTTACCTATTGTTTTTAAGCCCCCAATTCTGCTCTATTCTTTTTTCTTAATTTTTTTAATGTTTATTTACTTTTTTGAGAGAGAGAGAGAGAGAGTGAGTATAAACAGGGGAGGGGCAGAGAGAGAGAGAGAGACAGAGAGGGAGACACAGAATTGGAAGCAGGCTCCAGGCTCTGAGCCAGCACCACAGAGCCTGATGCAGGGCTTGAACTCACGCACCATGAGATCACGACCTGATCTGAAGTCAGACACTTAACTGACTGAGCCACCCAGGCACCCCATATTCTGCTCTGTTCTGATGGGGCTGAGGGTTTGCAAACTACGTTACCCAGGATCTGTCACCAGCTGGCTTCCTGCAGGATATGTACAGTGGGACTCGGAGGGCCGGAGGAAGAGGGAAGCTTCCTCACGGTTGCCTGTGGTTGCTGTAGTCGCAGCGGGGCAGCAGGATTTGGGACTACAGCAGCTCAGGCAGATGGAGAATCTTTCTGGTGGCTCTAGCTTTGATCAATGTGGTACCTCTTCAGCGGATCCTGGACTGACTGTGTCTCCCAAAGTGTAGCAGCAGGTATATGCTCATGGGCCCCAGCTTCGAGGGGCATTAACAGCTGTGATCCCTGAGTATCATTTCCTTCTTTTTGTTCCTCCGGCCTCATCTTCATCTATGCTCTTCCGCACCTTCTCATACCTGTGTAATTTCCGGTGCCAAATTATCTTTGTCTGGAATATTTAGAATGGCTTCCATTTTCTGGATGGGACTCTTACCATATAACCAGGATAACAGAAGAGGTCCCAAGAAAAAGAATCTCTAAAATAGGGTTTGAGGATTGGTTTGCTGACTGTTTCGAGCTTGAACAGAATGATGGCCTTATTGTCAATGAAAAACGGAAATACTGGTAATCCATGTCCTGTAGTGGCATTGTAATCACTTATCATCATTTTCTTAGGGTGAAGTCCTATTGAAGCCAACACTTTGGGAGGCCAAATGGCTGCTGCATTTCATCATGACATTAGTAATGATGATGACAAGGACTCATCAGGTGAGCCGCTTCTGACTGTCCTGGAGCACCTACAGAAAGGAAATGCTTTAAACTCCAAGCTTTAAACTCAGCTTGGGGCGCCTGGGTGGCTCAGTCAGTTAAGCATTTGACTTTGGCTCAGGTCATGATCTCATGGTTTGTGGGTTTGAGCCCCACATTGGGCTCTCTGCTGTCAGCCTGGGGCTCATTTCAGAACCCCTTCTTTCTCTGCTACTCAGCCACTCATGCTCCCTCTCGCTCTCTCTCAAAAATAAATATTTAATGAGGGTGGCTCAGTTGGTTAAGTGTCCAAGTTCGCTCAGGTCATGATCTCACGGTTTAGGAGTTCGAGCCCCGTGTCTGCCTCTGTGCTGACAGCTATGAGCCTGGAGCCTGTTTTGGATTCTGTGTTTCCCTCTCTCTCTGCCCCTCCCCCAGCACACCTATCTCTGTCTCTCTCTCAAAAATAAATATAAACATTAAAAGAATTTTTTAAAAATAAATAAGCATTAAAATTTTTTAAAACTCAGCTCAAATCAATCCTTAGAAAACCAGAGAACTTTGACAGTGGCCTTAAAGGAACCTCTGTGAAGCCACAGGGTAGATATAGTTAAAAATCAGACAGTAAATGTAATTGTGTGGGTTGTAAAATTGCAACATAAGCTGATTTTATATCTGACCAAGTCTCTTACATGATGGGCACTGATTGTGAAGGAGACCCTGGGACTGGGCCTGGGAACATTTGAATAGATTCAGACACAATGAGAACCTTGACCTTCTAAATTCCTATGAGTCTCTCTTGCCAGGAAGCAGCCTCTCCTTTGTCTGAGGAGACTAGCCTTCCCTTTCTTGAAGATTCTGTAATAACACACCTGAGGGAACCATCTTGCGAGAGGATGCCAATTTTCCTCCGGATACACCTCACCACCCCTCACTGCCACGGACCATAACCAGAGTCAGCATTTCCCAGGGGGATAATGAGGAGATAATTTATAAAATCAAAAATACTGCAAGCTTTTTCTAATTTACCTTGGCAAACATGGGAATATGCTCAGGGATGGATTTTGAGGGACACCATGTTGAAACAGGCTGGATTTATTTGCTGCACTGGATTTTATGTGTTAGTTCAACCACTTAGGAAGGGCTCTAAAAATCTGTTTCAAGGGCAGACCACACTTTAACTCAAGAGTGGGCTATATTCGATGAAGTCGAGATGCCAGAATTCCGGCCATAATGTGAAGGAAGAAACCCAGATGTCCAGATGACCCTTCCTTCACTAAGATATTGCATCTGTCACCTCTAGGAGGGAAATGAAACAGGGAGACGTCTTCACTGAAGTGGGGATGACGAGATCCCAGAGTGGCAAAGGCCAAGTGACAGTGGTTAAATGCCAGAGACAAATGTGTACACAATTCCGTATGTACAGCAGGGTGGGCCTTTGGTGATGGCTAGTTGACCATGTTGTCTCTAAGAATTATCCAGATGGGGGCGCCTGGGTGGCTCAGTCGGTTGAGTGTCCAACTTTGGCTCAGGTCATGATCTCGAGGTTGGTGGGTTCGAGCCCCGTGTCAGGCTCTGTGCTGACAGCTCAGAGCCTGGAGTCTGTTTCCAATTTTGTGCATCCCTCTCTCTTTGTCCCTCCCCTGCTCATGATCTGTCTCTCTCTGTTTCTCAAAAATAAATAAATGTTAAAAAAATTATCTAGATGAAGAGCTTCCTAAAGTGTTACATTGATCTCTATAACCAAAAAAAAAAAAAGCCAACCAACAAACAAAAGCAATAGAAAAAAAAATAAATTCTAGGTCTCTTGAGCAAGACTCTGACCTGGCTTGCCATACTGGGGGCAAGACAGCTGGTCATATATACCGCAGACTTAAACCAACGTAAAGAAGTGATTTGCTGAACCTTTGATCAAAGAAGGATACCATACTACCACAAGTACATACTGGAACATTTCCTCCAAGTCTTCCTCAAAGAGACCTGAAATGATATCCTGGTAAATGATGTTCTACTAAATGAATGTAAATGAAGCCATGTACTAGGATGACTGAAGACTGGGGAAGAGTAATATCTAGACCTTCCAGGGATTGCTAGATATTGGTTATGAATTGATGTTAACCCCTGGGTACCAGAACAGCATTGTGACCCATCAGTCCAGGCAGGGACTTATCAAGGTCAAGCGATAAACAGGGTTCTGGCCTGAGTCTATGGCTATTTCCTCAGTTTCTAAAGAACAGTTCTAAAAAGTAACACTTAGGAACTGACAGGAAAGCCCACATTTGCTTCCTGATCCTGTTATTGTAAGAAGGAACAGAAGTTCTGAACTTCCTCTCCTGACCAGGACAAAGTAAACCCAACACTGTATCTCTAGGGGATATGCAGAGATCCGTGCCACCAGCAAAGGCTTGAACGGTATTAGGGTGGTGATTCTTATCACTTCTGCACTTAATTTCCCATGTGGCCTCTGTAGGCGGTGGATGGGTCTTGGAGTCTGACAGTAGATTACAGTTACTTAATCAATGAGTAATTCTAATTGTAGCTGTTGCTCCAGATGTGATCTTTCCATCGGAACAAATCAGCACAGGAGTCAGCACCTGGAAGATACAGCTGTTGTTTCGGTCTCTGTACGGATTAGCAAGACCCAGGAGCAGCAGTCTGCTCTGACCTGCCAGGGACAACAGTTCACGCACTGACGATGTCCTGCTGACTGAGCACAGTGAGCAGAAAGCAGCCACGAGCCCAGGTATTTTTGTAAGACAAATGCATGCCAAAAGGTAGGAGACAAAGACCCCGAAGACTGGGGGTCCTGCCTCCTCGCTGAAATGTTTAGGGGTCACATGATCTGGGACAAGTTGGGATTAGCCCAATATAAAGCGAAAGACAAACTACCCAATGCCACCCGCCACAAAAAGAGAGACAACAAGCTGTAGGAATCTTTTGGTTTGGGAGCAAGACTGCCTCATCTAGAGGCTATTCCAACCTATGTCCTGAGTAACTCATAAGATGGACAGCTTTAATTGTGGCCCTTCTGCAGAAGGTCCAAGCTACAGAGCAAGCTGACACAGCAACTCCACGGTGTTAGAGGATGCTTTACGATGCCAACGGCCATCCCCGGTAGGGGAATTATGGCCCTTAGAATTTGGGAGAAAATCCAATACTTCTTGTATTAGGGTTCTTCAGAGAAACGGAACCAACAGAATACATACACGCACACACACACACACACACACACACACACACACACACACACAAGATTTATTATAAGGAACTGACTCAAATGATTCTGGAGGGTAACAAGTCCAAAAATCTGCAGTTGGCAAGCTGGAGACTAAGGGGGAGCTGATGGGGTAGTTCCAGGCCAAGGCTGAAGGCCTGAGAACCAGGAGAGCCAATGATATAAGTTCTAGTTCAAAGGTTGGCAGGCTTGAGACCCAGAAGAGCCAATGGTTCAGTCTGAGTCCACAGGCAGGAAAAAAACAGTGTACCAGCTCGAAGTAGTCCGGCAGGAGGAAGTAGTTTCGTACATGGGAGAAGATCAGCCTTCCACTGATGGGACGAGGCCGACATTCGGGAGGGCAATCTGCTTTACTATCAGTTTCAATGTTAAATGCATCCAAAATCATTCTCACAGAATCGTCCAGAATAGTGTTTGACCAACTTACTGGGTACACTGTAGACCAGTCAAGTTGACACACAAAATTAACCATCATACCTCTCCACCAAATAACTATTCTCCTTTTGAAAAAGAGCTTTTGGAATGCTACCAAGCCCTCTTTTTAGAGCCTAATGCCTGACCATGGACATCCAGTGGCTATGCCTGAGTTGCCTACCATGGGTGCTACCAATACATCAAAGTATACATCTGGGCACGTGCAGGACCACTTCATCACCAAGATCAAATACATACAAGACTGAACTGAACAGGTCCTGCGTCCACAAGTAAGTTCATGAGCAGGGGGCTGCCTTCCCACTACTCACACATAATGGCTGTTAGGTTCTCTGAACCTGCTGACTGAGGAAGGAAAAGTTAAAGCCTGCTTCATAGATGGTTCTGGACAATACGCTGGCACCAGCGGGAAGTGCGGGGCAGAAGCATAACTCCAATCAGGAGTGCCCCTGAAAGCCACTGGGAAGGAAAGTCTCTCCAGTGAGTATCTGGCTGTCCACTTTGCATGGACAAAGAAAGAGACAGGCACAGGCACAGGTTTTACCTTGATCTATGGACAATGGCTCACAAGTTGGCCCAATAATCCAGGATTTAGAAAGAAGTGGATAGAAGGATTGATGGCCATGTGAGGAAGAGACATGTGGAGAAAAGACAGGTGGATATGCTCCTTGGTGTGGGCACAGACTATCAAGTTTTAGAGCTCAAGTGAATGTTTAATAAAGGGTGCCCACTGCAGCGGAGGCTTTCAGAAATCCGGTGCAAGATGACCTGTTCTGTGGCTGGCAGCCGGCCTCTTCACGGGCCGCCATGAAGCTTGCCATGTACTCTGACATCCAGAAGCAGCTCGCCTGATAAAACGGTAGACTAACCAAGTGAATAATCCATTATGACCCCATCTGAGGGATGACAGCCTGAGAGACAGGGGTGCTATCCAAATGGATATGGTTGGGGTGTCTGGGTGGCCCTGGTCAGTTAAGCAGCTGACTTTTGATTTCAGCTCAGCTCGTGATCTAATGGTTCATGAGATCAAGCCCTCAGTTGGGCTTGGGGTCCACACTGACAGTTCACGGTCTGCTTTGGATTCTTTCTCTCCCTCTCTTTCTGCCTCTCCCCCATTCATGCGTGGGCACCCAATTTCTCTTTCTCAAAATAAATAAACTTAAAAAAAAAAACCTGCAAATGGATGTGGTATATGCTTTTAACCACTGACCAATATATAATGCTATTTTTTCCATAGCTAGAGTACTTACTTCTAGAAATCAAGGGATGGAAGCACTTTCACTTTTATCTCTAATAACCCATTTACAGAATTTTTGCTCTCTGTCCCTGCCAAGGTCTTAGCTTCCAAGACAGGAACACTTCCAGTAGGGAAACATCACATGATTCTAATAAATTTGATTATGACTGACCTAGAAGAGGAATTAATCACCCATTTTGGGAATGGCTGAGGACTTTTTTTTTTTCAAAAAAAAATTTTTTTTAATTTTATTTATTTTTGAGAGACAGAGAGAGACAGAGTGTGAACAGGGGAGAGGCAGAGAGAGAAAGAGACACAGAATCCGAAGCAGGCTCCAGGCTCTGAGCTGGCAGCACAGAGCCCGATGCGGGGCTCGAACCCATGAACTGTGAGATCATGACCTGAGCCCAAGTCGGACACTCAACCAACTAAGCCACCCAGGCGCCCCCATTTTTTTTTAATGAAGGATACTGTAAAACAGACTCGTGAATTTATTTAGAATTAAAAATTTTTTAAATGTTTTTTATTTATTTTTGAGAGACAGAGAGAGACAGCGCTAGCAGGGGAGGGTCAGAGAGAGAGGAGACACAGAATCTGAAGCAGGCTCCAGGCTCTGAGCTAGCTGTCAGCACAGAGCCCGACGCGGGGCTGGAACCCACAAACCGTGAGATCATGACCTGAGCCGAAGTCGGATGCTCAACCAACTGAGCCACCTATTTAGAATTTTAAAGATGAGAAGAGTGATGTATATAGATGCCAAACTGCACAGAGGGTGGACTCTGATGTCTCTCAGCTCAGCACCTGCCCTGCTCTACTCTCTGATGGAACTGGAAATCTGCAAATGACATTTCCGGGGCTTCCTTCCTTGCAGCTGGCTTTCGATTCAATTCTTTCAGTAGGAACCACTGATAGGAGGTCAGTAAAAGGAAAAGAAGTTTCCTGTTTTACATTTGGTCTTAGCCCAGAGGTCAAGAAGCGATAGAAATGTCCTGTTTTGGGCAGCGGAAAGGCAGTAATGGCTAGTGACTGCTGGCTGGTGTAGTGGCATGCGGTAGGTGATTCTGGACTCCACAGCCTTTCTCCCCTTTGGACATTCCCTCGC
>NC_043707.1:117843146-117849516 GCF_006229205.1 Suricata suricatta
GACTCTGACTGATAACATTTCTAGGACCAAAAATAGATAAATCAGCTGTCTAAGGAAAGGATCGAACCCAAGACTTGCCCTTCTGGACAACTGACATATACTCTTTCCTCTTAGCGGCTCTCTTACCTTTTATGTCTTAGAAACAATTGTAGCCAATTAGCAACTGCATTTATTTTTGCTTTTAACTTCTTTAAGCAAAATTTTAAACACTCACCAGAGCAGAATAGATAACATAAGGAATGCTCAGCTACGTACTATCCAGTTTTAGCGCTGATCAGTTTTGCTAACTTTCTGTCTTCTCTCTGCCTCCACTTTTCTCTCCAGAAGAGTTAAAAATAATATCACATGCAGTTAAGTCATGTCACCTACAAGTTTTCAGGTGTACTTTCTTTTTTATATGATCCTCTTTCCATGTCTGTTATTATACTTGGACCTCTGTCATCTTCTGTGTGCACGGTATGCCTCTCTTCCTCAGCACAGGATTCCTCTCGTTTGGGCGCTGCCTTCCACAACTTGGTGCTGTTGTTCCTGGTTGGTCTCACTGACCCCCTGGACACACGATCAGACTGGTCAGTCTGAATCTTCCTCTGGCTGTGTCATGGAAGTTAGAGAATGAAGGTCTCACGACAGGCCTTAAGAATCATAAAAGCCTATGGGGCACCTGGGTGGCTCAGTCGGTTAAGTGTCTGACTTCAGCTCGGGTCATGACCTCACAGTTCGTGGGTTCAAGCCCCGCATCGGGCTCTGTGCTGACATCTCAGAGCCTGGAGCCTGTCTTTGGATTCTGTGTCTCCCCCTCTCTCTGCCCTTCCCCTGTTCATGCTCTCTCTCTCTCTCTCTCTCTCTCTCTCTCTCTCTCTCTCTCAAAAATAAATAAAACATTAAAAAAATTTTTTTAAACCATAAAAACCTAAAATTACAAAAAGTTACCTCCAACAAGTCAGAAACCCACCAGAAAGTGATGCTGATACAGTGTAAAGCCAGACAAAACTGTTTTAGAGACATTCCTGGTAACATTATTCTAACTCCTAGACCCAGCTGCGCCTAAAGCCAATGCTCTGTCATTTTTAGTTACAAGAGCCAATAAATTTCCTTATTTGAGTTTTCTTTATTTGAGTTTCTATAATGTGACCAAGAATCATTTATTCCTAATTTTTGCCACTTTCCAAGGCTGCAACTGTAGCCCATTCAAGAATAGTCTATTAAGGGGCACCTGGGTGGCTCAGTTGGTTAAGCGTCCAATTCTGGCTCAGGTCACGATCTCATGGTTTGTGATTTCGAGCCCTGTGACTGGCTCTGCACTGAGAGCGTAGAGCCTTGAACCCACCTTGGATTCTGTGTCTCCCTCTCTCTGCTCCACTCCCCCCTCCCCCTACTGCTTGCACTCTGTCTCTGTCTCTCAAAAATAAATAAACATAAAAAAAAGAAAGAGAGAATAGTCTATTCAGCAGAGATAGGGGAACGTGGGTGGCTCAGCTGGTTAAACATCATATTCGGTTCGAGTGCTGATCTCAAGGGTTGTGGGATCAAGCCCTGTGGCGGGCCCTGCACTGAACATGGAGCTGTCATGTCAGGGCCGTGCACTGACAACATGCTCGGGATTCTCTCTGCCTCTCCCCCACTCACATGCTCTCTGTCTCTCTCAAAATAAACATTTAAAAAATATTATCAGGGTGCCTGGCTGGCTCAGTCAGGTAAGTGTCCAACTTCAACTCAGGTCGTGATCTCATGGTTCGTAAGTTTGAGACCCGACATCAGCTCTGTGCTGACAGCTCTGAGCCTGAAGCCTACTTCGGATTCTGCGTCTCCCTCTCTCTCTGCTCCTCCCCTACTCACTCTCGCTCTGTCTCTCTCTCTCTGAAAAATAAATAAGCATTTAAAAATTAAAAATTATTTAGCAGAGAGAATACAATTTTATGAATGGGAACATGAACTTAATGTAATCAGTGTGATTTAGGTGATCATATCACTGAAGCATAGTGTCTGGTGTTGCTATATTGCACTTGCTTTTCCCTCTATACCTGCTGAAGTCCTGCTATCCCTACAGGCAAAGTCTCCTTCAGCCTGGCTCATTCACGGTTGTGAACCATTTCTTTGCAGGCTACAATAACTCTTACGATACCTTCCATGATGTCAAAAGTCTTCCACCAATCTCTAATTAACAGCTGACAAGTTTTTGGAAGGTGTTTCCCTGAATCAAGCCTCTGTAAAAATCCACTTCAAATCCAAATTAATAGTTGTGTTTAAAGTCTTACAGTAACTTTAGCCTTATCACTGGCATACCTGTGATAAGTCATTATGGGTCAAAATCACTCAGCAAAACATGACATAATGACAGAAGGTGAGGCCATGGCTTAGGAAACCGGACAGATTAGTGAGGCCTCCCAGGCTCAGGAACAGTCTGTTAAATCTGCTCTCATTAGCGCTGTGTTACACTGGCTGAGCAATTATTTTAAAGGGCATTGACTACAACCCAGTCCTGTATCAGATGTATACTTATGAACGTAGTTAGAGGTGAAGAGCACGTTAATAAATTAATGTTCAAGGAGTTAGGTCTCTAATGAAGTTTCTTCCACGTTTAATGTAATCCAGATTCTAGCTTAGAGTGGGCTTCAAAATCCAGAAATTACTATTCAAACAACAATGAATCTCTTGGTTAGCGATCAGGGGCTTCACAGTCTCACTGTACGCCCAAAGACCTAGCTGTTTCTGAGTCCTCGTACGGCCATGTCTCCAGGGCACAGACAAACGAGAGGTCCTGGGCTGAAAGGAGAATGTACGTGGGGCTGTGGCATCCAGCTGCCAAAACAAGACACCAGGGACTATTGCTAGAAAAGCATCAAATCAATACCCAATTTTTCACGATCATATCCTGTTAAAATCGAATAAGTCCTCCATTCTCATCTGAAACACGGTCACGGGGCATGACTTTACCATTTTTTGCTATTATAAATGATGCTGCAACAAATACGCTTGCACACAGATTCTTGAGCACCTGTGAAATAATTTGATTTCCAGAAGTGGAGTTGCTGAGTGGGTACAGACAGATTACCTCCACAAAACATCGTGTCGATTTATATCTTCACCAACACCATTTGATAGTGTCTTTTTCCTCTAACACTTTCATTAACTCCAGGTATTATCCTTTTAAAGTCCTTTCCCATCTACCCTTGGGGGAAAATATCAGGAAAATATTAAGAACATTATTTAACATTGTCCTGGAAGTGCTAGCTAATGAATTAGGCAGGCTAATTAAATATGCAGTATGAATACTGGAAAGGATGACACAGTTATTGATATTGCAGATAATATTATGTAGCTTCCAGATGCAAAAGTGGGGGCACCTGGGTGGCTCAGTTGGTTAAGTGTCCGACTTCGGCTCAGGTCATCATCTCACGGTTCGTGGGTTCGAGCCCTGTGTGGGGCTCTGTGCTGACAGCTAGCTCAGAGCTTGGAGCCTGTCTTCAGATTTTGTGTCTCCTTCTCTCTCTGCCCCTTCCCTGCTCATGCTGTCTCTCTCTCTCTCAAAAATAAATGATAAAAAAACATTAAAAATTTGTTTTAAAATGCAAAAGTGGGGCACCTGGATGACTCAGTCCGTTAAGCGTTTGATTCTGGATTTCAGTGCAGGTCATGATCTCAGGGCCATGGGACTGAGACCCGCATCAGGCGCCACATGGACCGCAGAGCCTCAGTGTGCAGTGGCTCAGGACTTTCTCTCTTCCTCTCTCTTTGTCCCTGCCCCACTCATTCTATCTCTCCAAAATAAATTAAAAAGAAAACTAATGCAAAAGTAAAATTAGAAAACTATTTTCATGGATTTTTTTTTTAATTTTAGAGACAGAGAGAGAGAACATGAGCAGAGGAGAGGGGCTGGGGGAGAGAGAGAGAATCTTAAGCAGGCTCCACATTGAGTGCAGAGCCCATGTGGGGCTCGATGCCACAGTCCTGGGATCATGACTTGAATCAAAATCAAGAGTCAGACGCTCCACCGACTGAGTCATCTAGGTATCCCTAGAAAACTATTTTCTAAAGTAAAATTCTTTTTTGTTTAAAAATTTTTAAATAGTTCATTTATTTTTGAGACAGAGAGAGAGAGAGAGAGAGAGAGAGAGAGAGCGAGCACAAATGAGGGAGGGGCAGAAAGAGAGGGAGACACAGAACCTGAAACAGGCTCCAGGCTCTGAGCTGTCAGCACATAACCTGATGCAGGGCTCGAACCCACAAACTGTGAGATTATGACTTGAGCCAAAGTAGGATGTTTAACAGACTGAGCCACCCAGGCACCCCCTAAAGTAAAATTCTTGGGCTTTTGCCATGTTGGGTAACTGGTACTAGACTTGGCATTCTGCTATAAACAATTAGAAAACTGAATTAAATACCTGAGAAAAATGTAGGCAATAAAAAACAGGAAAAGTGGGATTATGATCACTGAGAGAAGGGACTCAATGAAGTAAGCTAATCACTATGGCTTTCTGGACTGTGATACAGGGAGGGGAAATCAAAAGGGACAGAACAGGGGTGCCTGGCTGGCTCAGCTGGTAGAGCATGTGACTCCTGATCTCAGGGTTGTGCACTGGAGTCCCATGTTGGGCGTGGAGCCTATTCAATTAAAGAAAAAAAAAAGCGGGGGAAGTTGGGTGGGCAGGCACAGACTGAACGGAGTTAGTGTTCCTGAGGGCTGTGGTACCTGGAAGTTGTCGGGTAAAGTAACAGAAGATGCAACTACACAGGCAAAGAGGTCAATAAATCTGCACAGGGGTATTCTACCTCTGTGCTGAACACTAATTGTGCAGTATAGTGTGAAACTTCAGGAGTCTCAGGAAAGAACTACCGTGGGCAGAAAAATTCCCAGAGCTCACAAGGAGTTAGGAGACAACTGAGTTTTGACCAGCCCAAGTAAGAATTCTTTGCTGAAAACCCAGGGTATTAAGTAGAGACCCCAGAACATTACCACCTTAGAAGAAAGACTAACTTAACTCAACAGTATTCTAGAACTGCCCCCCAAAGCTCAAAAACAGGCTCAAATCATCAAATTGATCCCTAAAGAACTAAACTAACAAGTAAACTAAAATTTGAAAGTCTTTAAAGACAACGAAATTCAGACACTCAAAAACACATTTACTTTGTCCATCATTCCACCAAAAATTACTAGTCATATGAGAAAGAAAAAAAGAAAAAAGAGAAAAAGAAAAAGAAAGGTCATGCTAAAATCAGAAGAAATATTAGTCGTTAGAAACAGACCCAGGAATGAAAGAGATGCTAGACTTAGGAAACAAAGATGTAAAAATAGTTATTATACATATACTCAAAAAGTAAAGAAAAACATGAAATATTGAAATATAATCAAGTAAAATTCTTAGATACAAAATAATGTAATATTTGAAATAAAAAATCCATTAAATGGGCTTAATAATAACAGATTATGGTAATCCATATCAAAATAACACCAGCATTCTTCACAGAGCTAGAACAAACAATCCTAAAATTTGTTAGGGGACCAGAAAAGACCCCAAATAGCCAAAGCAATCTTGAATAAGAAAACCAAAGCTGGAGGCATCACACTCCCAGACTTCAAGCTGTATTACAAAGTTGTAATCGCCAAGACAGGATGGTACTGGCACAAAGCAGTCACTCAGATCAATGGAGCAAAATAGACAACCCAGAAACAGATCCACAAACGTGTGGCCAACTAATCTTTGACAAAGCAGGAAGGACTATCCAATGGAACAAAGACAGTCTCTTCAGCAAATGGTGCTGGGAAAAATGGACAGCGACAGGCAGAAAAATGAACCTGGACCACTTTCTTACACCATACACAAAAAGAAACTCAAAATGGATGAAAGACCTAAACATAAGACAGGAAGCCATCAAAATCCTCAAGGAGAAAGCAAGCAAAAACCTCTTTGACCTCAGCTGCAGCAACTTCTTACTCAACCCATCTCCAGAGGCAAGGGAAACCAAATCAAGAATGAACTATTGGGACCTCATCAAAATGAAACGTTTCTGCACAGCAAAGGACACAATCAGCAAAACTAAAAGGCAACCGACAGAATGGGAGAAGACATTTGTAAATGACATATCAGATAAAGGATTAGTATCCAAATTCTATAATGAACTTATCAAACTCAACACCCAAAAAACAAATAATCCAGTGAAGAAATGGGTGAAAGACATGAAGAGACTTCTCCAGAGAAGACATCCAAATGGACAACCAACACATGAAAAAATGCTTAACATCATTCATCATCAGGGAAATACAAATCAAAACCACAATGAGATACCACCTCACACCTGTCAGAATGGCTAACATTAACAAGCAACGACCGATGTTGGTGAGGATGAGGAGAAAGAGGATCTCTTTTGCACT
>NC_043707.1:117849616-117874433 GCF_006229205.1 Suricata suricatta
AAATGAAAATCTCCCAAATTTTGGAAATTGAAGATTAAACTTTCAAATAACCTAGGTGTAAAAGAAATCATAAGCAATGTTAGAAAATGCTTGAACCACATAAAAACACAACATATGAAAATTTGTTGTTTGCAGTTAAAGCAGTGTTTATAGGGAGATGTATAGCTTCAAATGCTTATATTAAAAAAGAAAAAAGATCTAATACCCAATGAGTTAAGTTTTTACCTAAGAAGCTAGAAAAAGGAGATCAAATTAAACCCAACGTAAGGAGAAGTTAGAAAATTAAATAAAGACAAGATCAGATATAAATGAAATATAAACAGCAAAAGACAGAAGAAAATCAATGAAACTAAAAGCTAGTTCTTTATATATCAATAAATTGATCAATAGCAATAAAATGGATACCAATATTAATGAAATTTATCAGCACAGAGCCTGCTTTGAATCCTGTCTCCCAATCTCTCTCTCTGTCCCTTCCACACTCATATGGTTTTCTTCTCTCTCTCTCAAAAATAATTTTAAAAAATGTTTTTTAATGTTTTTTAAATTTATTTTACAGACAGAGGGAGAGACAGCATGAGCAGGGGAGGGGCAGAGAAAGAGGGAGGCACAGAATCCGAAGACAGGGTCCAGGCTCTGAGCTAGCTGTCAGCACAGAGCCCGACGCGGGGCTCGAACCCACGAACCATGAGATGATGACCTGAGCCAAAGTCGGATGCTTAACCAACTGAGCCATCCAGGCACCCCTCTCAAAAATAATTTAAAAAAAAGAACAGAAAAAATTCCCAATTACAGCACTAAAAGAAGGAAACATCATTAAAGATCCTACAGACATTAAAAGAGCAAGAAAAAATATTATGAACTCTTGGTCAATAAATCCAACAATTTAGAAGAAATGAACACATTTTTAAAAATGTTTATCTTTGAGAGAGAGCGCACACACGCAAGTGAGCAGGGCGGTAGGGCTGGGGTGGGTGGGCAGGAGAGAGAATCTCAATCAGGCTCTGCACTATCAGCACAGAGCCCAATGCAGGGCTTTCACGAAGGGAGAGATCATGACCTGAGCTGAAATCAAGAGTGGGGTGCTGAAGCAACTGAGCCGCCCATGTGTCCGCTGAACATACTTCTTAAGAGATATAAATATTCAAAGCTGACACAAGAAAAAAAATCTGATAGCCATATCAATTAAAGAAACTAAACATATAATATTAAAGAAACTGAAATCTGCCCCCACACACAGAACTCCAGGCCCAAATGGCTTCCAATGTTAAATTCTATTAGACATTTAAATAAGACATAATACCCAACCTATACACACTCAGAAAGTATATTATTGAAAGGAAAACTTCCCAACTCATTTTATGAGGTCAGTATTACTGGTACCTAAACCAAAGACACCATAAGAAAAGAAAACTACAGAATAATATCCTTTGTAAACAGAGACACAAAAAAAGTTTAACATTGTATTAGCGAATCAAATATACAAAAGACAGTAACAACTAAGGGTTACTCCAGGAAGGCAATATAGGTTAACAGTTGAAAATCAATCAGTGCAATGCACCATATTAACAGAATAGATTATAAACAGATGTAGAAAAAGCATTTGAAAAATTCAACACACATTCCTGATATAAACTAGCAAAACAGGAATAGAAGGGAACTTCCCCAGACTAGTAAAAAGCATTTACAAAAAGCAAAAGATCGACTGCTTTCTCCTCTAAGATAGGAAACACGGCAAAGATTTGTGTTCTCACCACTTCTATTCAACACTGACCTGGAGGTCTTGGTCAATGTAATAAGAGATGAAAAAGAAATAAAAGAGAAAGAAAAGGAAGAAAAAAACTGTTCTTGTTTATTCATGGTACAAATGAGTAAATCTCAAGACAAATAATGTACAAAGAAAATCCCCAGAGATCTAGGGTGTCTGGTGGCTCAGTCCGTTGAGCATCCATCCAACTCTTTATTTCAGGTCATGATCTCACTGTTCATGAGTTCAAGCCCCACGAAGGGTTCTGCACTGACAGTATGGATCCTGCTTGGAATTCTCCCTCTCTCTCTGCCTCTCCCCTTCCCTTCTTGTGCACATGCACGCTCTCTCTCAAAATAAATAAACTTTAAAAAAAAAGATCTACAAAGAGTCTTCTAGAACTAATAACTGAATTTAACAAGGTCACAAGATATAGGGTCAACATATAAAAATCAATTCTATTTCTATAAGTTAGTAATGAACAATTAGAAAATGAAATTAAAAACATGCATTCATAAGAACATCAGGAACATGAAACACTTAGGGATCAATTTAATTAAATATATGCAAACTCTGTACACTGGGAATTACACAATTGGTGAAAGAAATGTCAAAGATCTAAATAAATGGAGATACGGCGATGCATATGAATTAGAAGACCAAAACATTAAATATGTCAATTCTATTCAAATTAATCTATGGAATCAATGTAATCTCAATCAAAATCCAAAAAGGTTCTTTTTGTGGGAAATTACCAAGCTGATTCTAAAACTGATAGAACGTGAAATGGACCTAAAATAGCAAAAACGATGTTAAAAAGAATAAAAGGGAACTTGCCTTACCATATTTTAAGATTTAATATAACTACAGTGACCAAAGCAGTATAATATTAACATTAGGATAAGACACACAGATCAGTGGAATAGCACAGAGTACAGAAATATGCATGCAAATATGTTACCATTGAGTCTTTTAGTCAGGTTCATTGTATCAAATTTTTAATTTTATTTTAATTATTTTAACTTTTATTTATTTTTGAGAGATAGACAGAGACAGAGCATGAATGGGGGAGGAACAGAGAGAAAGGAAGACACAGAATCTAAAGCAGGCTCCAGGTTCTGAGCTCTTAGCACAGAGCCCAACGTGGGGCTTGAACCCAGGAACCATGAGATCATGATCCGAGTAAAAGCTGGATGCTTAAACGACTGACCCACCCAGGCACCCCTATTTTATCAAAAAATTTAAAAGGTGCCACAAGAATTCAATGGGGAAATATTCATACTTTCAAACAAATGGTGCCAGAACACTGAGTATACAAAAAAATGAAACTTGACCCTTAATTTACACCACAAACTTTAAAAAACGTTTATTTATTTTTGAGACAGAAACAGAATGTGAGCAGAGGAGGGGCAGAGAGAGAGGAAATCCAAAGAATCCGAAGTAGGCTCCAGCACAGCTGAGCTGTCAGCACAGAGCTCAATGCCAGGCTCAAACACACAAACTACAAGATCACAAACTGAGCCCAAGTCCGATACTTAAATGACTGAGCTACCCAGGCGCTTCACAAATTTTCACTCAAAATGAATCACAAAATTAAATGTTAAAGTTAAATTTCTAGAAGAAAACAGGAGAAAATCTCCAGGACCTTGGGGCAAGCAAAGGTTTCTTAGCACACAAAAAGCGTGGGCCATAATGAAAAACTTGACAAATTCTGTTCTTTGAAAGATATTATTAAGGAAATGAGAAGCCAAGCCAGGAATTAGGATAAAATATTTGAAATACGTATATCAGACAAAAGACTTGTATCCAAAATATACAAAGACCTCAAAAAAAACTTATTAAGACAAACTATAAGACATTTCTCAAAAGAAGATATACAAATTAGTACATGAAAAGATGTTTAACATCACTCTTCATACAGGAAATGCAAATTAAAACCACAATTAAATGTCATTACACACATACTAGAATGGCTACAACTAAATTTTTTTTTTTAATGTTTTATTTATTTTTGATACAGACAGAGACAGAGCATGAGAGGGGCAGGGGCAGAGAGAGAAGGAGACACAGAACCAGAAGCAGGCTCCAGGCTCTGAGCTAGCTGTCAGCACAGAGCCTGACGCAGGGCTCGAACCCACGAATGTGAGATCTGACCTGAGCCGAAGCCGGAGGCTTAACCGACTGAGCCACCCAGGCGCCCCTAGAATGGCTACAACTAAAAAGACGGACAGTACCAAGTGTTCACAAGAATGTGGAGAAACTGGATCTCACCACTGTCAGTGGGAATGGGACAGTCACTTTGCTGGGGTTATTGGGGGGAGGGTTGTTTTAATTCTACAGAGACAGAGTATGTGCACAAGTGAGGTAGAGGGGCAGAGAGGGAGGAAGAGAGAGAGAGATTGAGAGAATCCTAAGCAGGCTCCACACTCAGAGTGGACCCTGTCTTGCGGCTCAATCCCAACGCTTCGGGGTCATGACCTGAGGCAAGATCAAGAGTTGGACACTCAACTGACTGAGCTACCCAGGCACCCTGGGACAGTCACTTTGGAAAACTGCTTGGCAGTTCTAATAAAGTTATACCTGCTTTTGAGCCAACAATTTCATTCTTGAGTATTTACCCACAAGAAATGAAAACATATATCCACAAAGAGACCTGTCTAAGAATTGTCATAGCAGCTTCATTCATACTAGCCCCAAACTGGAAAAAAAAAAAAGTCCATCGCTTGGTGAATAGCTAAATTGTGGTTCATCCGTACCCTGGAATAGTACTGAGCAATAGAAAGGAACAAACCTCTGATACGCACAATGACCTGAATGAATTTCAAAAGCATTAGCCTCCACAAAAGAAGCCAGACACAAAGGAGTACATATTGTGCTATTCCTGTTACATGGAAGTCTAGAACAGGCAAAACTAATCCAGAGTGACAGAATTAAGAGATTAACAGTTGCCTGGGGTTGGGAGTGAGACAGACCAGAGGGTGTAACTACAAAAAGGCATAAGGGGGGGAAAGACATGAGGGAAAATGTTGTGTGATTGAAATGTTCTCTATCTTACTTATGGGGGCTGTTACACGTGAACGTATGTCAAAGCTCACACCGAATTGTACCCTTCAAATGGGTGCATTTTATTGTATGTAAATTATACCTCAATAAAGTCAATTGAATTAAAAAATCCCAGAAACCAAAGAATTTGGTAAGACAACTGGCTATAAAATTAATACACAAAAATAAATAGCTAGTGAGCAGATACAATGGAAGATTCCTTCCACAAAAATAGTGGAAACTAAATGTTTTAATAAGAAACATGCAGGAAGTTTATGATAAAAATGGCAAAACTCTGCTGAGGATCATAAGAGAACTCTTGAGTAAAAACAGACTATGGTATTAGCTTCCTTGCTGGTCTCTGCTTTTTCCAGAGGGATCCACTCAAACCTGAGTGAGAGCATAGCATTCCTCTACTCAAAACCTCCAAAGGCTTCCTTCTTACTTGGAAAGGAATCCAAAATCTTTACCCTGATCTAAAAGGGTTGCAAGATCTCCTGTCCTCCCACCCTCTCCCCACCCCCAGCACTAACCGCATTGGTCTTGGGTTTCCCAATGGGCCAGTTGACTTTGGTGGCCCTTATCTCGGGAACACTCCTCACCTGGATCTTCACATAACTTGTTTCCCAATTTCATGCAAGTCTTTGCTTCAATGTCATGTTATCAGAGGTTATCTTAACAAGCCCATCTGTGGTGCGGCCGTGGGGAGGAGTTCCACTGCAGCTCACTGCAGCTCAATGGCTAGTATCAGAGAAACTAGGTCCTAGAAGGCATGGTTTCGAAATCAGGGGAAAGGATTCAAAGGGAACATGACAGCTGTCTTCCAATACTGAAGAGCAGTTATGTGGAAGAAGTAGAATTATTCTTTTAGTCGCTCCAATAGACAAATCCTCTGGACCAATCGCTAGAACGCGCTCCCCTAAAGGGTGGAGACTGTTGTGTTCACCTGAGCATCCCTAGCACAGAGCTGAATGTCTGGCATTCAGGTGCTCAGTGTTTACTGAATGAACTAATGTTCAGTGTGGTTCTGAAAAGCAAAGTGGACCAATGGATGGGACTAAAGGGAGCCAGATTTTAGCTCAATATGAAGAACAGCTTTAAAAAAATTTTTTTAATGTTTTTTTTTTTAATTTAGTTTTGATACAGAGAGAGACAGAGCATGAGAGGGGGAGGGGCAGAGAGAGAGGGAGACACAGCATCAGAAGCAGGCTCCAGGTTCTGAGCCGTCAGCACAGAGCCTGACGTGGGGCTCAAACCCACGAACGTGAAATCAGGACCTGAGCCGAAGTCTGAAGTTTAACCGACTGAGTCACCCAGGCGCCCCAAGAACAGCTTTTTAAAAATGAGAACTTGGGGCGCCTGGGTGGCTCAGTCGGTTAAGCGTACGACTTCATCTCAGGGCATGATCTCACGGTTCGTGGGTTCGAGCCCTGTGACGGGCTCTGTGCTGACATCTAGCTCAGGACCTGGAGCCTGTCTTCGGATGCCATGTCTCCCTCTCTCTGACCCTCCCCTGCTCGCGCTGTCTCTCTTTGTCTCTCAAAACAAAATAAAGAACATTTTTTAAAAATTAAAAAAAAATGAGAACTTAACAGGATTTTTTGAGCTCAGGTGTCCTGATCTAGCGCCTTCGTATCTATATGCCAGCAAACTAGGTTTGGTAAGTACTACGGCAACGGTTATCATCCTGCTTGTCTCAGTCCATTAGTGGGTTTTGAAATCAATTTAGAATTTTAAAGAACACAGCATCGAATTTAAAATATCAGGAATTATTGCAAGTAGTAAGACTTCTTTCATGAGTTTTTTGTTTCAAATAGAGAGAAAGATTAATATGGAGAATCACAAATCCATGTGTACTGGGTCATGATGTAAAATACATTTCTTCCTGCGGATTTGGTAAAACAAATAGAGAAGTAGTGGGTTAGGTTGTTCAACAACAGAATTTGCCCCACCCCGCCGCAAAGCAGTTCTAGATTTCTGCTCTACTGGAGGCCGAATGTCCCCGATTTAGGATGAATGCACTTGGGGAGAGGTGGGATTGCATAATTTCAGGAACTTATATTTTTTCTTTATATTTTTCCACATTTTCCAAAGTGATTATCTATCTTTTTTAAAACAATTTCAAGTATTTTTAAATATATATACAATATATTTGAAAATAGAAATTAGACATTTAAAGGAAATAAGATGATTTCTATACACTTACATTTAACAACATTTGTTCTGGAGTCCAGGGCCAAAACAAACAACAGGAGAAACAAATGATTTCTAGAGTGTTCACATCACCTCCCCAGTAAAAATGAGCATTTTTCTGCCACTGACTTCTAGGAGGAATTTGTCACATGAATCCTTATATGAGGACACTAAATGTCATCATAGAGAATATTCGGACAAATACAATAAACTTCCTAATTGGTCTCCTTGCCTTTTATCGTTCTCTTTTCAATCTACCCTGAAGTATGCTATCTTTCTGGTTACTGCTGCTTAAAATTCTTTAATAGTTCCTGCCTGCCTGCTGGATAAAGTCCCTATTTCTATGAATGGATTTAATACGCCTTGGGACCCGGCTTCTGTCAATCTCGGCATGCTTATCTCCCACCACCTACCTCGCCTCCCGTCCTTAAGCTGCGTGCCAATTCCCGGGCACGCGGCACCTTTCACGCCGCCGAGCTTTTGTACATATTGTTCCCAAGCTACAATAAAACCGTCCTTCTCAATCTGAGAAGCTCTGATTCCTCCTTCAGAGTCAGCTCAAACAGAGCCTCCCTTGGGAGCTTTCTTGGACTTCCCTGGGCTGATGTTAACTTCAACTTTGTCCACGTTCCCTGCATTGTACCTTATTATACGTGTACTTCATGGCAAGTGCTGGATTGCATTTGTCTATCTAAATGTTTTTCCCCGCTACACTGTGACATCCATATGAGTAGAGATCATGTCTATGTGAATGCCTAGCCTTAGCTTAATGTTTGTATGTTGGAGGCATTTGATAAATAGCCTCACCAGTGTCCTGACTGAACTTACGAAGATTCTTTGTATGACTTTCCCTATGTGTTGCCTCCAAAGTCAAGAACATCCTATAATGAATTTAATGAAAACATTTTTTTTTTAAAGTGTGTTAAAAGGAGCGTTATTGGGTGTCGGGGGTTCAGATGAGATCCAGGAGGATGTCGTCCTCCATGACGCTGGGCTGCAGGCCCGGCTGAGGAACCGGGCCCCGGGGACCCCCGCTAAGCAGCATCTGACCTGGCAGTGGAGCTCTCGGGGGAAGCTGTGCAGGCCAGGACTGGGAGGACAGTGGGTGCAGGATGGGGGGCCCCAGCTGGGGGTGCCCCAGGCCCTGGTGCGGTGGAGGCAGCAGTGCAGGAGCCCCTGGTGGCTGCAGGTGGCAGAGGGATAATGAAAACATTTCAATGGAAACTAAGCTAATGTGTTTTAGCGCCTTGTCCTTTGGAATTTGATCTTGACACGGGGCTCAAGCTGATCAACTATCACCCTTCTGTGGGTCTCCACTGTATACTCTACGTGACTTTACTGTGACATCCATAACACTAATTTGTGTGTCTGTAAACTCTCTGAAGCCAGGTAGAGTCATGCTCATTTTCTTTTCTTTAATGTTTATTTATTTTTGAGAGAGGGAGAGAGCGAGAGAGCGAGAGAGCGAGCGAGCATGAGTGGGGGAGGGGCAGAGAGAGAGGGAGACCCAGAATCCTAAGCCGGCTCCAGGCTCTGAGCTGTCAGCACAGAGCCCATCAGGGGGCTCAAACCCACAAGCTGTGAGACCATGACCTGAGTGGAAGTCAGACACTCAACTGACTGAGCCACCCAGGCTTATTTTCATTTTCTTTTTTTTTTAATTTCCATTTTATGGTACAGCATCTGATCTATAATCTGTTCTCAATAAAAGCTTGCTGCTGATAAAATATATCTGTTTCCATCTAAAACCTAGCATCTGAATAGAACGTTCCAGTAAAGCCAGCAACAGAACAAGGATGCCCCCTAATACCACTATTATTTAATACTGTTCTGAAGGCATTAGCCAAGACACTTAACTTGAGAAAGCAACTAGAGAAAGAACCACTGGCACGTAGGAGGTAAAGTTATCACTATTTGCAGATACTATTACTGTATACCTGGAAAATACAACAGTCTCAACTGCAAAATGATTTTTGCAAGTAGAGGGGAAAGAGGTTATAAAATTAATATTAGAAATCACTAACTTTCATATATACAAAAAACCCACATTATGTAAGACATATAATGGAATAAAAGGCTCCTATTTACAACAGCATCAAAAATATGAAATACCTAGGAATAAATTTAACAAGAAGTGTACAAGACTCATAATATGAAGAAAACCCAAGGACAGAAGAGAAGACTTTGGAAAGCCAAACCTTTTGAATTGGAAGATTCAACATGTTAAGATGTCAGTTCTTCCTAAGATATAATAACATGACTATAGTAAAAACATCAGCAGGTTAGTTTAAGATCAATGCTAGTTGATGCTGAAGTTTTAGGGAAAAATAAACAGGAATAGCTAGTAAAATTCTGAAAAAAAGAAGAACAAAGGGAAGGAGTTAACACCAACATCTATTCAATTATATTATTTATACTTCCTCAGTAAATAAAACTGTGGGGCGAGTGATAAAGCAAAAGACCAGTGGAGTATATTTGAAACTCCAGAGCCACCTGGCTGGCTAGGTCAGTAGAGTGTGACACTGGAACTCAGGGTTGTGAGTTCGAGCCCCACATTGGGCACAGAGATTATTAAAAGAATAAAATTTTTAAAAAGTAAAAAAAAAATCCAGACACAGACCCTAGTGGGAATTTAATATATGATGAGCTTGTGGTAAAAAACTGAGCAATTTAATAAATGGCAGTGGGCCAATTTTAGATTTCCAGGAAAAAAAATTAAAGTGGATTTACACTTCTCATCATATACCAGGATAAATTCCATATGGATCAAATATTTAAGTGTGAAAACAAAGCCATAAAGGTTTAAGAGAAAATATGGAAGACTCTGTAAACAGATTGGGAAGAGTCTCTGACTCAAAACACAAAAGCCATAAAAATTGAAAAAAAAATTGTTTTAAGTTTATTTATTTTGAGAGAGACAGAGATAGCCTGAGTGGGGGAGGCATAGACAGAGGGAGAGAGAGAATCCCAAGCAGGTTCCACACTGACAGCGCAGAGCCCGATGCAGGGCTTGAACCCATGAAACCACAAGATCATGACCTGAGCCAAAACTGAGAGTTGGAAGCTTAACTGACTGAGCCACCCAGGCACCCCCCAAATTTTTTTAAGTAAAAGACTGATACATTTGATTACATAAAGATGAAATATGAAAAGCAAAATAATAACAATAATACCACAAGCAAAGGCATAAGTCAGATGACAACATGGAAAAAGAATCTATCAGAGAAAAGGGTCACCTCAGTACACACCAAGCTTCTAAGAAGTTGGCAAGTAAAAGAACAATAACCCTGAGGCAAAATGAGACAAAATGGGGACTAAAGGACAGTCCCTAGGAAAAGAAATATCAACATCCCTTATCATATGAAAAGTATATTTAACCTTGGTCATAAAAATAGAAATGCATATTAAAACCACACCGATATATCATTTTTCCCTTCTCAAGGCAGCAAAAAAATCCAAGAATGTGATAATATTGATAAGAATGGGGGGAAACAGGCACCCTCAATCATTCCTGGTGGAAATACAAATTAGTACGACCCTATGGAGGTCAGTTTGGCAATAGCTCTCAAAATTACGAAGGCGTATGTATCTTTTCTGACCAAGCAATTTCACTTCTGTGAATTTATGCTACAGATTCACTGGAACATAATCAGAATGACACACACATATGGCTATTCACTGAAGAACTAACTGTTTGAGACAGTAAAGAGTCAGAAAAATATCCACGAGGGGCACCTGGGTGGCTCAGTTGGTTAAGCGTCTGACTTCAGCTCAGGTCATGATCTCACAGCTCATGAGTTTGAGCTCCACATCGGGCTCTGTGCCTACAGCTCAGAGCCTGGAGCCCGCTTGAAGAGATGTGTCTCCCTCTCTCCTACTTCCTCCCTACTCACGTTCTGTTTCTCTCTCAAAAATAAATAAACATTAAAAAAAAAAAGAAAAATATCAACGAATAGGAGACAGCTATTTGGAAAATTGGCTATGACACATACATAAGTTTTTTAAAAAGCAAGGACAAGAGTGTATAAATATATATACACATGGGCAAAAAAGAAGCAGAGGCTCTGAACAGATTAACAAGAAACACAGAACAGTGGTTACCAGCTGGAGGGGAGGCGGGATCTGGGAGACGGGAAACAAGAATGCGAGGAAGATTTGATACGGTAAACTTTTAAATATTTTGAAGTTTGAATAATAAAAATATACTCAACTGTAAAAATTTTTAAAGTTTGTCAAACAAATGGGTGAAATATTAACCATGAGTCTTACACTGAGCCAGATCTAGGTTGGAATTCAAGATGAGGGTATTTTGGAAATTCTTGGAGCAGTGATATTCTGTGTCTGTACTGCAGTCAAGAAGAAGCAAGGGAAGTCAAGAGGTTGTATTCCTTGGGGGAGAAAGAGAAAGAAAAGGAACCCATCCATTTCCAGGTAAAAGGGCAGCTACTTTATTGGCAACTGTCAGTCTGGTTAATGGCCTGGACCCCGTGATGCTGGCAGGAATGGGAAGGAAGGAAAAGACGCAAAAGGCTTCAATGGGAAATCCATCCATGGGTCTTGATAACTGATTGAAAAATCCTACTACCTATATTCAGAAAGCCTCAGTGCAGCCACCCAGATATTCTGTAACTTACTCAATTTGCCAGACTGTACCAGAGGGTCCCACAATTTGTCATTGGCTGTGGAAGGCTAAGGAACTCTAAGGAGAACCTGCGGATTTTTAAAGCCTGGGCATTTGGTAGTATCGCTAACAGAAATTAGGAGGCAGGAAGAAGAACTGATTTAGGGGAAAGGGAATGGCTTTGGTTTTAAATTCACTGTGTTTGAGATGAATGGGAAATCAGGTAGCGATGGCCATGGGGTCACTGGAAATCTGAAGTTCAGAAGGTAAGTCAGACTTGAAGACAGAGAAGTAGACGATGTCGGTAAATAGAAATGGAGGGGCTCACAGGAAACATGGGACGAGGCGAGAGTCTGGACGGCTGCCCTCGGCTGTGCAGCAAGATGGGGAAGAGAAGCCAGCGTTACAGAGAATTACAGGGAGAATCAGGGCAGCATTGTGACCAGGAGCCAAGGTGTGGAGTTTCAAGAAGCAGTGACGGGGTCAACCTAATGAGAAGTAAAAAGGGCCACAGCAGTAGCACAATAAATTGTCTTTAATCCTCATACACAACAAGCCATCAGGTAGGTGGCATTATTCTCCCCACTGGACAGAAAAGGGTATTAACCCAGACAGTGACTCCAAACCTGCAGGGTGCTGTCTCTGAGCTCTACTCCCGCACAGCTGTCGCGGGGAGAGCTGAGCGATCTGACACTGGCTCCACCACTCAGTCAGCTCTATGTCCGTGGACTTCACCTTCACCTTTCTAGGCTCCGTTTCCTTCTCCACAAATTGAGGGGGTGGGTCTACACAATCTCCAGCTCTAATATAATACGAATCTTTGATTAAGGCAGAATGGAAGAGATACGTACACAAGAGAGGCAATGAATTAAAAATTTGACAATAAGTGAACAGGGACACCTGGCCAAGAAAATCAGAATGCTGAATGTTTTATACGGTGACTCTTCAAGCAACAAATCCATACTCTGACATATAAAAATCTGTCATTGCAAAATTCTACTTTCTATCTGTATATTTAAGAGAGGTACAATATCAAGAATTAAAATTGTTCATACCTGCAAATTTATGAACGCTGCTCTTGAAACCCTGCTAAGTCAATTGAGTGGAGTAAAAAAGGGAAGATTCCAAGTCAAACACACTCTGTATATGAAGGTTTGTCCTGTAGAGAGAGCAAATAGCTATTTACAATGTACTTTTACATTCAAAGAGACAGAAACATCTGCTAAGGTACTTCATAGATACTTATTTAAATAAATTACGCAGCAGCCCTCATTCGGTGTCACTTTTGAGCAGGTAAAAATAGATAATCGGCACGGATGATTAATAGAAATAAATAAATCTTCATTTTTAACTGAAACCTTAATACTCAAATCTGTAAGAAGAGAGTTCTGATATTAAAATGCATTTTGGCAAATTGAGAGCAGACACACTTTTTAACTTTGACAATACAATAAACTTCTTTGGACAACATGTTGGAAGGCAGGCCAGCAGATGAGGCACTAAAGCAGCAACACGTGTCCTGCTGCCCTTTTTCCTCCAAGCGGCACTAATATGATTTGCAAGAAAACCAAACAGAAGAGCTTTAAAGATTCAACTTGAAAAACACAATATTTCTGAAAAATTGTACGCCGGTGGGAAGTGGGGGGGTGGTAATCCTACCGCGTATGTTCAGAAAGCCCTAGGATAGTCATCCGGATCTTTTACAACTTGTTCAATTTGCCAGATTACACCAGAGTGTACCACAAGTTTTTTCCTACCCCTCAAGGTCCCCTGAGTGTGCCGCAATTTGTAGTATCAGTTGTAACAAGCTCTTGTAAAATTTTCAGTTTTTATTAAGGTCCAAACCTTTTTAATGACCAAAAATAATTTCTTTAATCTGTTTGACTGTGTTTTTCATTGATCCTGAAGTTTTGTTCATCAAAGAGAGGGTCAGGCTTTGTGTCCATAGGCAGTGGAAAATGACTGTGATGCTTTCTAAACCAATCAGCTAAGAATTCTCGCCAAAAAAATTTTTTTAATTTTTTAAATGTTTTTTATTTTACTTTATTTTTGAGAGACAGCGTGAGCAGGGGAGGGTCAAAGAAAGAGGGGGATACAGAATCCAAAGCAGGCTCCAGGCTCTGAGCTAGCTGTCAGCACAGAGCCCAACGCAGGGCTTGAACCCACAAACTGTGAGATCATGACCTGAGCTGAAGCCAGACGCTTAACCGACTGAGCCACCCAGGCGTCCCTCGCCAAAAAAGTTTTGACTAAAGTAATGGAATCACTTTTTAAGGTAATATATCTTTTTTTTTTATTATAAAAGTATTATATAATTACAGAAAATTTAGAAAATACAGGCAAATAGGAAACACACTGAAATAATTTTTTTAATGTTTACTTATTTTTGAGAGACAGAGAGAGAAAGCATGAGTGGGGGAGGAGCAGAGAGAGAAGGAGACACGGAGTCCGAAGCAGGCTCCAGGCTTGGAGGTGTCAGCACAGAGCCCGACGACGCGGGTCTTGAACCCATGAACCACGAGATCATAACCTGAGTCGAAGTTCGGACGCTTAACTGACTGAGCCACCCAGGTACCCCAAACTGAAATAATTTTTTTAAATGAGTATCCTGAAAAGACCACCAGAGAAAACAAGACCTGTTCAAATATATTTAAACTAGCAAAACGATTGGATCAACTATCCACTCATGAGGAGGTCTGAATTCTGGCAACTTACACCATTCAAAACATTGCTGCCTCGAAGCTTACAACAATCTTTGAGGAGAAAACTGTAGTTGGGGGAGCAAAATTATTAATTTTTGAAAACTCCTTCCTACACGAAAAGCTCATCTATCATCCAGCCCCAGTGAGCTGAAAGGACACTCAGTAAAGGGACTTTCTGTGATGGCTTTACTATTTCAACAAAGGTCCTTAACAGCACATTAACTAGTACTGGGTCTGCACGGTGGCAAGCAAAAGTTAATTCTATAGTTTTTTTTTTTAATTTTTAATGTTTATTTATTTTTTAGAGGGAGAGAGAGCGTGCGAGCAGGGGAGGGACACAGAGAAGGAGCCACAGAATTCGAAGAAGGCTCCAGGGTGTGAGATGTCAGCATAGAGCCCGAGGTGGGGCTCAAACCCCCAGAACCGTGAGATCATGACCTGAGCTGAAGTCGGCCGCTTAACCAACCAAGCCACTTAGGCACCCCAATTTTATGACTTTTAAAGAGTACCGATTTTTTTAAACAAAAATTTTTAAGGTTTTATTTATTTTTGTGAGACACAGAGAGAGAAACAGAGCACAAGAGGGGGAAGGGCAGAGAGAGAGGGAGACACAGAATCCAAAGCAGGTTCCAGGCTCTGAGCTGTTAGCACAGCGCCCAACGTGGGGCTTGAACCCACAAACCGTGAGATCACGACCTGAGCTGAAGTTGGACGCCTAACTGACTGAGCCACCCAGGCACCCCAAAGAGCACCTGATTTCTGAATATAGTCTGTGCCCTAAATAGTTTTTACATGCAGATAAAATATCACTTTTAGGGATAACCACTACATTCTACATACATATACATATATATATATGTATATATATATGAATATATACTATGCCCAACACGGGGCTTGAACTCACAACCCTGAGATCAAGAGTCACATGCTCTACCCATTGAGCCACCTAGGTCCCCCTATCCTAGCAGATATTAGTTAGTTTGTGTATTAACCTTCAGCATCCTTTATTACTTCCTTTTGGAAAATGAAAAAGCACATTTCCCAGACTCCTTTGTGGTTGTTTCCCCATGTGAAGCAGGGTCCATCCATCAGACGTTCTCCTGTGAGATTTGGAAGGCAGAAATGAGGCGGGGACCATCCTTCTGCTGCTGAGGCATGACTGCTGGCAAGCATATTTATGGAAACACTGGTTTTCCTGCAGCAGCCTTCCAGTCTAGAGCTTCACTCATGGCCATTCAGAAATCAGTTTGCCAGAGACAACTGTCACCAGTTGCTGGGTGCTGAGGGGCAGTTTGGGGACAGCAATCTCTTGCCCTTTGAACTGCAGCTAGCAATGCCATCTGGAACTCAGCACTGCCAGTGGTGGCCTCTTGACCCCTCCCCTGGGGGACCTGCTTGGCAGTCTGGTTCTGGGAATGATTTCTGCAGGCCCAGCCTGGAGCCCATTCCTCCCGGCCTTTCCAGGGATTTTGTAAGCACTCAATTCGCTTTAGTAAACAAATTAAAACACGAGTATGGTGTCTTTTTCCTGCAACTGGACCCAGATGGCATATTAGGACATCATTTGCCTTAAAATTCAGCAGAAGGGTGAGCAGTCTGTCTGTGAGCAGCAGTACTGGGTAGGGTGCTCAGGGGCATGGGCTCTGGAATCAGACTACCCAGGAGCGGATTCTGGCTCTGCCACACACACCTAGATGACCCAGGAAGTCAACTTCCTAGAGCCTCCATTTCTCACTCTATAAAATGGACTAATAATAATAATAATACCTTCTAGAGTCACGGGACACAGTAAATGAGAAGAACATCTAAGTAAGGTGCTTACAACAGTGACTGGCTTATAACAAGCCCTTGACAGGTGTGTGTAGCTATGATTATAATAACAATAATAATAAAATCACTATTATTAATTATGCAGACCAGTTTAAAACATTTTTTCAACTGAACAGAAAATGTAAACATTAAAAAAATTTTTTTTATGTTTAGTTTTGAGAGAGAGAGACAGAGAGTCAGCAGGGGAGGGTCAGAGAGAGAGGGAGACACAGAATCTGAAACAGGCTCCAGGCTCCGCGCAGCCAGCACAGAGCCCAACACGGGGCTCAAGCCCATGACACATGAAATCATGACCTGAGCTGAAGTCGGACGCTTAACCTACTGAGCCACCCAGGCACCCCAAGAAGGTCTTAAAAAATAAAAAAGGAGGCCTTAGATAAAATTATGGCCTCGTTTGGTTTGCTAGTATCTTATTTCTTTCCTTTTTTTTTTTTTTTAGAGAGAGAGAGAGAGAGTGAGAGCGAGTAGGGGAGAGGGGCAGAGGGAGAGAGACAGATAATCTTAAGTAGGCTCCATGCTTAGTGCAAAGCCCATGTAGGGCTTGATACAGGGCTCGATCCTACAACCCCGGGATCATGACTTGAGCTGAAATCAAGAGTCAGATGCTCAACTGATCCACTCAGACAGCCCCCTCCCCGTCTTATTTTGTTTGTTTTTGGTTTGCTGGTATTTTCTGTTAATGGAAACTACACTATAGATCTTGAAATAAAGCTCCTCCCAAACATTCTGGAACCATAAAAACCTTATGTTGTACCTTATCCAACAGAACATATGAGACAGAGGAAACTGAAGCAGACACAAAGGTGCTTGTTGTACCCTCGGTGGTTCAGAGGCTGCTGAGAGCCAAGGAAGGACTTTTCTGAAGGGTTAGAAGAACAAGGGAAAGAGAGCGACTTCCACCTCTGATTGAATACTTTCACCCTGTTCTGAAATCCATATAGCTCTATATGCTTTCTTTTCCAATTTTCTTAAAGCAAAACTCTTTTATTCTAGTTTTATGAGAAGGAAAGATATTCAAACTGAAAGAATAAATGTATTTGAGCACCAGCTCTGTGGCAGGCTTTCTCTGGCTCTGGGAATACAATGATGACAGGTCAAAGGTCGGTGGTCTGGAACACCACACCATCTGTATGGAGACAGAGAGTCAGAGACAGAGAGAGACGGAGAGGAAGAAAGAAACTTCGAAACAAAGTTATAATAAAATGAAAAAATACAATAAAGTCTTGGATTGCGAGTAACTTGTTCTGCAAGACGAACAAACATTTATAATAAATGTTAACTTGATAAACGACTGAGTGATGTCTTGCAATACAAGTAGCACATGACACCGGACGTCACATGATCACAACTGAGCCGATGGTTCTGATCTCTGTCTTGCTTTCTCTCTCACTATGGGATTGTAGGTGAGCATCTCCCATGCTCAGATGATCGGTCTCAGGCCGCAGTGTTTGGCAGAAATCAGTGATTTTTCAGAACGTTGGGAGGTGACCACAACTGGCAGTGGTGTGTTTTTTTGTCACTTCAAAGCACCTGGACAGTCCTTTGCTTTTCCAGACAAGAGTCAGCTTAGGAATGCTTTGCTTCATTCTAGGTCAGGCTGCCGGCAGATAGAGACCCTTCCTTCTGCTGCCTTATTGCCAGTTACATTAATACGGTAGATGATAAGAGTTTACTACTACTGTACTGTAGACAACATCCATGGGAACATATACAATGGCCCCCAGGCAGAAAAAGGTTGAAAAGAAAGGCGGTAAGAAGGAGGAGATGATTATGGTGGAAGTTAAGAAGGAAATCATTGAGAAGTTTGAACGAGGTATGCAGGTGGCCAAAACTGCAAGATTTTATAAGAAGTCTCCGTCTGTATCTTGTCTGCAGAAGAAGACGAGAAAAAGGCGGAGGAACCCCTCACTTCAAATCAGATTAGGGAGATGTGTAAAATGTGGGAAACAGTCCAAATTTTGTAGAAAAGCACAACCTGAATAAGGCAGTAGCAGTGTCAGTGATGAATCCATTTAACGACAATGCAATGTCACATTTCCGCGAAATCATCAAAAGGAGGCAAAAGCAAGTGTCCCTAGATAGGTTCTTTGTTAAAGTTGCACAAAAAGAAGAAGATCCATTGAGCCAACAGGTAGCAGTGACTCCTTTAGTGGGAGTGAAAGTCGTCCTCCACGACAGCCCTCCCCTCTCTCGTCTCCCTCACACCAGCCACAAAGGTTTTCAGAGGTTAAGTGCAGGTTAATTTGTTTATTTTTCGTTGTATTTTGTATTTTCTTTATTATTTGGAGGATGAGTAAAAGTTCATTCATGAAAAAGAGGGCACAAAGGACATTCCAGACACAGCACCAAGGGCAAGGTATTCAACAGCATGCCCTCTTCAGGGATGGTAAAAAAAAAAAGGCTGCTGTGGCTGGAGACATAAGGCTTGTGGGGACAGTGGAGGATATAAAAAAGGATGTAAGCACTAGATCCTGAAGCCCCTCTACTTTTGTAGGTTCGGGGCATTTTTGAAGGATTAAAAAAATTTTTTAATGTTTTATTTATTTTTGATACAGAGAGAGACAGAGCATGAGAGGGGGAGGGGCAGAGACAGAAGGAGACACAGAACCAGAAGCAGGCTCCAGGCCCTGAGCTAGCCATCAGCACAGAGCCTGACGCGGGGCTCAAACCCACGAACGTGAGATCTGACCTGAGCCGAAGTCGGAGGCCCAACCGATTGAGCCACCCAGGCGCCCCACTTTTGAAGGACTTTACGAAGAGTGACATGATTATAAGGTCTACCAGTGACTGCATGACTTAGGCTACTTAACTGTACACATCAGTTTCTTCTTTGTAAAATGAGGAAATTGACTGTTAAGAGGCTCTAAGGAAGTCTGTTAAGAGGATTAAATAAGATAATAGCTAAGATAAATAAGATGAATAGCAATAAGAAATAAATTAAGACAAATAGCAGTAAGCACAGAAAGATATGTTTAACTTCATTGGCCGTTAGGGAAATGCAAATCAAAATCACAGTGAGATACCACTTCACATACACTAGGATTGCTACAATAAACACACACACACACACACACAAATAACAAAAGTGTTGGCCAGGATATGGAGCAATCAAAACCTTCAGACACTAATGAATGGTACGAATGTGAAATGATGCAGCCATTTTGGTAAGCAGTCTGATAGTTACCCAAATGATGAAACAGGGTTACCATGGGACCCTGCAATCCCACACCTAGGTATGTATCCAAGAGAAATGAAAACATATGTCCCCACAGAAATCTGAATACAAATGTTTATAGCAACATTATTCAGAATAGCTACAAGGTGGAAACAACTCAAATGTCCATCAAGGGGAACATGGGATACGCACACTATGGAATGGTATTCAGCCTTAACAAACTATGGAGTACTCGTACATGCTTACGACAGCGATGAACCTTAAAAACATGGGGCGCCTGGGTGGCTCAGTCAGTTAAGTTTCTGACTTCAGCTCAGGTCATGATCTCACGGTCTGTGAGTTCGAGTCCCGCATAGGGCTCTGTGCTGTGCTGACAACACAGAGCCTGGAGCCTGCTTTCAATTCTGTGTCCCCCTCGCTCTCTGCCCCTTCCCCACTCACACACTGGCTCTCTCTCTATCAAAAATAAATAAACATTAAAAAGCAAATAAATAAGGGGCACCTGGGTGGCACATTCAATTGAGCATCCCACTTCAGCTCAGGTCATGATCTCGTAGTTCATGAGATGGAGCCAAGCGTTGGAGTCTGTTCTGCATCAGACTCTGTGCTGACAGCTCAGAGCCTGGAGCCCATCTCAGATTCTGTCTGTCTGTCTGCCTGTCTGTCTGTCTCTCTCTCTCTCTCAGAAATAAACATTAAAAAAAACACATTATGCTAAGTGAAAGAAGCCAATCACAAAAGACCACCTGCTATAGGATTCAATTCCTGTGGAAGCCCAGAATAGGAAGATCTATGGAGATAGAGAATGGATAAGTGGCTGCCTGGGGGTAGGAGGAAGGGCTGTGGGAAGGGGGACGGGCTGAGTGGCCTAAAGGGTAGAGGGTTTCCTCCCGAGGGGAAGAAAATGTTCTAAAATGGACTGTGGTGGCAGTTGTACATATCTATAAGTAGATGAAAAACCACTGAGTTTTACACTTTAAATAGGTGAATTTTATGGTATACAAATTGAATTTCAATAAAGCTATTTTAAAAAGTTATATAATCCAATGATTCCACTCCTACACCCAAGATAAATGCAAACATTTGTCCTCAAAAAAGCTTGTACACAGATGTTCACAGAGGCATTATTCATAACAGCTCAAACATAGAAACAACTCAAATGTCCATAAGCTGGTGAATGGATAAGCAGAATCGACACATCCATACGATAGAACATTACTGACCCAAGAAAAAGAACCTAAGTACTGACACTTGCTACAACATGGGTGAACCTTAAAACCTTCCAGCTAAATGAAAGGAGCTGTTCACAAAAGACCATATATCTTATGATTGTATTTAAATGAAATGTCCAGGAGCATCTAGGTGGCTCAGTGGGCGAAGGCTGGGGTCAGGATCTCAACAGTTCATGAGTTTGAGCCCACGTCAGGCTCTGTGCTAACAGCTCAGAGCCTCAAGCCTGCTTCGGATTCTGTGTCTCCCTCTCTCTGTTCCTCCCCTGCTCACACTCTGTCTCTCATTCTCTCTCAAAAATAAACATTAAAAAAATTTAATAAATGATACATCCAGAATGGGTAGATGATAGAGATAGGCCAGGTTAGTGGTTGTCACAGATCTAGGGAGAGGCAGCAATGGGGAATGACTGCTAATGGGTGTGAGGTTTCTTTATACTATGGTGAAAATGTTCTGGAATTCGAGGGTGGGAATGGTTGTGCAACTCTATGAATACACTACAAACCAATGAATTACATATAATTTATTTTTTATTATAGTTTATTGTCAAGTTGGTTTCTATATATCCCCCAGTGCTCATCCCAACAAGTGCCCTCCTCCATGCCCATCACCCCCCTTCCTCTCTCCCCCACACCCATCAGCCCTCAGTTTGATCTCAGTATTCAACTTGCGCACAGCAAGTTGATTCTCCCCAACTATTTTTTCCCCTTCCTCTCCCTCATGGTCCTCTGTTAAGTTTCTCTTGTTCCACTTATGAGTGAAAACATATGTTATCTGTCCTTCTCTGCCTGACTTATTTCACTTAGCATAACACCCTCAAGTTCCATCCACATTGCTACAAATGGCCAGATTTCATTCTTTTTCATTGCCATGTAGAATTCCACTATATATATAAACCACATCTTCTGATCCATTCATCAGTTGATGGACATTTAGGCTCTTTCCATGTTTTGTCTATTGTTGAAAGTGCTGCTATGAACATCGAGGTACATGTGCCCCTATGCATCAGCATGCCTGTATCCCTTAGGTAAATTCCGAGCAGTGCTATTGCTGGGTCATAGGGGAGTTCTATTGATAATTTTTGAGGAACCTTCACACTGTTTTCCAGAGTGGCTGCACCAGTTTACATTCCCACCAACAGTGTAGGAAGGTGCCCATTTCTCCACATCCTTGCCAGCATCTATAGTCTCCTGATTTGTTCATTTTAGATTACATACAATTTAAAAGGGTGAATTGTATGACCTGTAAGTTATATCTTAATAAAAATAGCTTGCTTATTATTTCTGAGAGAGAGCGAGCGCAAGCAGGGGAAAGGGACAGAGAAAGAGAGAGACAGAGAAAGAGAGAGAGAAAGATAGAGAGAGAGAGAGAGAGAGAGAGAGAGAGAGAGAGGGAGAGAGAGGGAGAGAGAGAGAGATTCAAGCAGGCTCTACCCTCAGCACAGAGCCCAACTCAGGACTCAACACGGGGCTCGATCCCACGACCCTGGGATCATGACCTGAGCCAAAATCAAGAATCCAACACTCAACTGAGACATCCAGGCGCCTGGTTTGAATGTTTACTTGGCACTGTGCTGAACACTATACACTTATCTTACTGCAATCCTCACAATAGCCTCATGCTGTGACCCACATTGTATAAGGAAACCGAGGCATGCCGAAAATTCTTAAAAACTTTGAAGATTGCAGGAGCAAATGAACAGAGACTGGAATTCTGGCTGACTGACCCCAAACCAACAGTCCTATGTCTTGCATTCTTCTCTCCACAGTATGCAGAAGATGGGACATGCTGCAAGGGCTCATGTATTATTGTGACAATGATTCCATTTGCGTAACCAGAAGAAAATTTCAGCAGCATGGAAGGCAAAAGGTGGGAGAGGCATGCCCAGGCCAACAAATTTAAAGCTTAATGCAATGGTCAAAGCAATGGTCAGAGCAAGACATGGTAAAGGGACTGAACTAAGACAGACAATAGAGACATAGGAAAGAGCAAAAATAGCAACTTTTACAGGAAAATAGTAATATTCCTATAAATCGGGTTCAGTTACAATTAATACTTACACCCACAGGACATTAACGTAACCTGCACTCATAATTGTACTCACATCATTAAGAAAGGTTTAAGTTATTTTCAAAATACATGATGTAGTCATGGAAATGGGTAATACAGTTCAAATTTTCTTCTCTTGGTAGACTGACCATATAAGATGAAATAGCAAATTACACTAATTCATGTGGGACATCCAAAATTCAACTGGAAATATTTTAGATATCTATAAAATACAGTTAAATATCTATAAAATCCTAAGAATACTAAAGAAATCTAGATTCCCATTCAGTTGAAAGATGTGCAAACAGGTGAATGGAAAAGTCAATTACATGTTTTAGGAACCAAAGTTCAAGTGTCCTTGGAATAGAAGGAAAAAACACGTATTTTACGACTGAAGATTTAGGTAATGAGTACAGTGAATTAAGTCTGTAGGCTAGAAGACCATGTCTTTTAAGATATATAATCATTAATCTAGAATTTAATGTGTCCCATCAGGGTCACCAAAATAAATCTCATCAGCCTCCTTAGCAAAAATCCCTGAGTCATAAAGAATTTGAGCTAACTAGCATGGTAATTGTATTCTTTGGTAAATGAACATCTTTCAATCCTGGTAAGATTTCTAATTAAGTATTAAAATGTTCAAGAGAATCAAAACCATAGCTGGGAAAGTCTCATTGAGAAGTTGGCATTTAAGTAAGGTCCAAAGGAGGTGAGATAGTCCTGTGGTATCCAGGGGAAGAGGGTTCCAGGCAGGTGAAAGGCGAAGGCTCTAAAGAGGAGCAGGCAAGGGGGACTGCAGGAACATTAAGGAAGTACGGAGCGAGCAATGAGAAAGGGAGTCAGAAAGGAAGAGCAGACGGTGCGCCAGGGAAGACATCACAGGTCCAACTTTTATAAGGCGTTGGCTTTTAATAGGAGTAAGATGGGGAAATCACTGAAAATGGGGAGGCACTGACCAATTTTGATAAAAGAAGTGACAAAAACTTCCCTCAAGGGGATCAAAAAACTTACACCAAATCCTTTAAATATTATAGACATATAATTATGCCACTGAAAGGGTTAAGCCTATTAAACAGAAACCCAGTTTCATTATAGAAAATAAGACAAATTATATAGGATGAATCAAGTATCATGGGTTCGAAATGTACACGACCTGTAAAGAGCCCAGGGACTCAGGGAGACATCTTACAGTCTAACCCACCCATGCCTATTTGGCCAAGGGCTGTAGGTTAGATTCTTGCTTCCCATTTACCACTGGTGTGGCCAGGGAGATTCCCAGGAATAAAGATATCTGATCAAGGGCTATCTTGCATCAGGGATTCCACAAACCCACCCATACTTGCAGCTTGGGGAAGATCAGCCTGGAGAGGAAGTTTGAGCCTTGGTTCTTCTGCTGAAGATTTTGGAGGTTTTTTTCTGATCAATTAAGGTTTTTAGAGCAGGAAAGCAAAGTGACCGACCTGCTTTCCAGAAGACTCTGGAGGTGCCTTAGGAGGGAATGAAGAACAAGAAGAGGAGGCAAGGGCGTTGGGAGGCTGCCATCGCTCACCTTCTGGTTTAACGCTTACATTCTGCACATAATGCATTTCCTCATCTGGAAAGTGTAATAACCATCGACCTGACGGGTGGCCGTTTTATGTGAAATTAAGTGAAATAATTCATATAGGTGAAGGCACTCCATTTACTAAAAGTTCCACAAATAGAAACGTTTATTGAGAACAGAATACTGACGTGTGTAGTTAGAAGCCCACTAGGTGGGAATCTACTGCTTCCAAAGACGTCTTAAACGAAAACCAACACAAAATGTTATATATCAGTTATATCTTTTTTTTTTTTTTAAGGGAGAATGAAAACGTAACACATCTTGGAAAGATGTGGGGTCTGCCTAGGAGCACAATCTATGCTAAACAAGCGCATTTGAAGGGGAAGGGGCCAAACCGCTAACTTAAAAAAAGAGGCAGTCTACACGGAAAGAAGGTGCGTTTGTGCGGTTCCGTCATAAACCAATAATTATGGCTCAATATGTGTTAGGTGTTGCAAGTCTGCCTTCGGTTCTGAGCCCAGATCTGTTGCATCACGACATAAAACCAAAGGATGGAGGCTGGAGGAGAAACTCGGACTACTGCCCAGGGAGCCACCTTCCCGAAGAAGCGCCCGGGGCGCGGGGTAGCAGCTCCGGGACCCCGGCCCGCCCGCCCCCCGCCGCCCCATTGGGCGGGCCGCCC
>NC_043707.1:117874533-117905802 GCF_006229205.1 Suricata suricatta
CCTCCGCCCGCGCCGCGCGCAGCACTTACCGCGGGCCGCGGCGCACCGGCGGGTCGCGCGCGCGGGCTCGGGGAGGATTCCCGGTTCTCGGCAGGGGAAATACCCACTTTCGAAGCCGCTCCTTTGCGCCCTAAAACAAGTAGCCCCAACGTGAGAGAAACAAAAGGTATTTGCTGACGTGGGCGTTGGACAGAAACGCCCGAGGGCTGGGGACACAATTAAAGGGGCAACGCACAGATTTCAGGCACCAACCAGGAGCTTCGCCCACTCCCCCTGCCCTTGCCTACACCCCGCTGCACCCTCCAGAGGCTCTGGGGTGCCCGGGTTCCCTGGCAGTTGACTACAGAATCATTATTTAGTCAGGAGCTTAAATTTAAAATTGTACTTTACGTTGGGAAAGGCGCCTCCGGAGGGCAGAAGGGCTGGATTTCTAGGATCTGGGGAATTTGGTTTAGGAAAGAGGGAGGGACTTAGGCGTGCCCACAATTACTGTGTAAGTACATGTGACAGTATTGTACTTAAGTTTAGCAACGTCAAATGTAAGCGATTTCCACATTTTTCCCCCTTTATTGGAGCACTTGTTTGGGTCGGGGATAACCTTTTCTAAACCTCTACAGGTCACAAGCCTTTTATTTGAAGAGGAAAGCCCAGAGAGTCTGAGATAAGAGAAAATAATTCTTGCTTAAGTTCAGAGAAAATATAAAACTAGTAAAAATAGCAGGCTTTGTGTTTTCGAATACAAAAATTCGTTGTACATCAAGACTTTCTGAGGATATGTTATTTATGACCCTAAGTACAAACAGGGTAAATATTGGCTAAAATCTGAAATCACTGAATTTTCACTGCAACTGCAGAAACATGAATTCTCTAGATTCGTTTCTAGTTCCTTATGCTGGGTAAGGTACCGAAAAGCACTGTGATGTAATAAAACGGGGGGGCGAGTGTCAAAACCTTTAGTTTTTCGATGGCTTAGTCACATCAGGCAAAGTTTATGTCATAGTCATATCAGGCAAAGTTTATTTCCTTGGTTCCAACAATTAGCTATGCATTTGGAGGATCATATGCTCTATGAGAGGAATACAGACTATCCATAACTATCCCTTAATGTCACTAACGTGTTACTCTAGAGCTGTTTTGCTATTTAGCTGCCTTTCCGCACATTCTGAACAGGTAAAGGGAAACATGTTTGAAAAGCACTCTGAGTTATCAGGAGGGTTGAATGTACTCAAGCTACTCTGCAAGCATCCCCCGTTGAAAATTCTCCAAGAAACACCTGGGCGTTTTTATAGCAAAAGGTTTTGTGTCAGCCTTCATTAATTAAAACATGCAAAGGAGTTCTACAAACTTGTTCCTCAAGAGAGCATGTCAGATGGGTGATAAACTGTTCCAAGGAAGAAGTAATGGGAGCTTCTTTCCCCTCATCTTCCCCCTCCCAGCTTCTGAAACTCATTTATATATTTGGAGAATTCCTTATGTTATGATTAATTGGTGAGAGGTTGATTCTGCCTTCTGCAGTAGAAGCTGGAAATGCCAGTGTCTTGCCCTCCCAGAATCCCAGCAGCCAGGACAGTGCCTGTGGACTAAACTTTGATAATCAGATGCATGCACCAGGGACTTTGAAGAGGGAGCTATGACACCAAGAAGAAGCTTTTCATGCAGTGGGAAGAGTTACAGCAAAGTAGTATCTCCACGAGCTATCATGGCAGGCCTGTTAGTGGCAGCACCCACTGTCCAGGCTAGTGCTATCAGTGGTGCCAGCCGCCATGTCTCTGTTTGCTGAGAGCGCTGTTGGTATCCTCACCAGGCCAGCCCTGTGGTCTGACTTGGCTATTGTTTCTGCCCATTTAATGTAGGCTCCAACCCCTGTGCTCTGCTCTGCCTGGGACTCTGAACTTTTAATCCATTCATTTCTGCTGAAATCAGCCAAGGCCAATCTGTGTGCGACTAAGAACCCTGACCAGTACAAAATGTTAAGAAGGCATCTGGACACATGGCATGGAGCTTACTAGATACAATTGTTAGGAATAAAATGTTGTCACTGATGGCACATGGATGGGAATTAGAACCATGGATCTGGATAGAGACAGAATACAAAGTGAGAAAAGAAAAGGACTTAGAACCAACCTGCAGCCACTTTATCACCCAGTGGCTGGTAAGAGGAAGATGAAATTGCAAATGACACCAAGAAGCGACTAGAAAGAAGCAAGAGGCCTGGGATAGAGTGGTGTCGTAGAAACTCAAAAACGAAGAACTGGACCATAGTGTTAAATACTTCTCTTAACAGTGTAAGAGAGGGGCACCTGGGTAGCTCAGTCGCTTAGGCGTCCAACTCTTGATCTCAGCTCAGGTCATGATCTCATGGTTCGTGAGTTCAGGTCCCAAGTCAGGCTCTGTGCTGACAGTGCAGAGCCTGCTTGGAAGTCTCTCTCCTCTCTCTGCCCCTACCCTACTTGTGCACTCGCGCTCTCTCTCTCTCTCTCTCTCTCTCTCTCTCTCTCTCTCTCAAAATAAATAAATAAACTTAAAAAAATAGTCTGAGAGAAATCGTCTATTAGGTTTAATAAGTTGGAGATCATTGACTTCAGAGAAGACTTAAACTTGAAAGAAAGGAGTAAAATTCAGATTCGAGGAATACATAGGGGATAAAGAAATAGAGATAATGAGAAAAGAGATCTGGGTAGAAAGGGTATGTTCCAGTACTGTGTAACAAACCAACCCAAAACTCAATGGAATTAAAAGGAAGCTATATTGTTATGTTTATGGATTCCATAGATCAAGAATTGGACAGGTCACAGCAGGACTGGCTTGTCTGTGTTTAACAGTATCTGGAATCTCAGTTGGCAAGACCCAAATGGCCAGGAGTGACTTGCTTGGAACTGGAATCGTTGGGAGGTTTCTTCACGCACAGTCTGGCACTAAGGTTGGGATGCTTGAAAACTGGCTCTGCTATGACTGCTACCTTGAACACCTACATGGCGTCTCCAGGTGGCGTGGGCCTTTTGCAGCGTGGTGACTAGGTTCTGAGAGGAAGTGCCCTCACAAGACAGCATACCAAGATGGCTCGTGACCCGAGCCCCTCAAACATCATTCTAAGAAACTTAAGGGCATTGTTCCTCACCAGAAGCTCAGGACAGAGAAGGATTTATCTTGAAGAGCTTTATAAGGATACCTTTTGTCTAATGGAGTGAACCTCAAGAAGATTCACAAGAACCCCCATGTTTTCCAGAAGTGTTGGAGGAATGCTGCCCACTTGGACTGAAAGGATCAGAGGCAATACAAAATGAAAAGATACCTTCTGGCCCTCTAAATTCTGCTGGTAGAATATAATCTGTGAAAAACTACATAGTTGCACATTGTTTTCCATGCAAAAGGAAGGATGACTCAGAGGGGCGAATCAAGAGCCCAGAGGGTAGAACAAAGAGCCATGGATGATTATCCCCAGGCCTTGAGTTCTAATCAAGGAATTTCCAACATTTATCCGGAGAGATTTCAGAATTACTATGGACCAGTGATTCATCTGTGCCTGCATTTCTATGCGTTTTGAACAGGAATGTCCATAGTGGTTATCCTGTATGTACCACTACTGCCAGTTGGGTAAGGATGAAGCAGATAACTTTCCTCTTTAGTTCATGGGTCTTCAGATCAAGAAGGACCATCCTCAAGGAGCTGTGTTTAAGGAACTACACCATTAGGAGTTATTGTAAGAAGTGGATTAGCATGATCAGAGACTGAATGACATGAAATTTTTAACTAATCCCAAAATATGAACAAGAGATTAATGGGCAGAAAGAAAGGGTGTGTATTTTCTGAATTTGGGTGATGGTTATTGGTCATTGATTCATTGAATTAGATTTGGCTTAGAGTGACAGACAATCTAAAATAAAATGCCTTCAACAAAGTATGTTTATTTTTCTCTCACATAAAAAGCATGGAGGTGGGTGATTCAAGGCTAGTATCAGAGCTCCATTCTACGAAGGCTTCAGGGAACCAAACCTATTACCAAGTTTCTGTTCCACTATACCTAGCATGTGGCCCTAATGTTCCTATTCTAAAATGGGCCACCATCTCTACATTCAAAGAAGATAGAGAAAAGGAGAAGAATGGGTAAAGGGCATATATTTGCTGTCACTTAAGGAAAATTGCTGAAATCTGCCACATCACACTTTTATTTATACCCCATTGGTCAGAACTTAGTGACATGGTCACCTATACCTACAAGAGAATCTGGGAAATACAGTCTTTATATGGGGTAGTCATACATATAGCTAAACATTCTCTTACTGAGGAAGAAAGAGAGAAAAGATGTTAAGGGGCCACTAACAGTCTCCTAGAGTCCGTATTGTTACTTGTAGAGAATAAAATCCACTTGGGGTACTTTAAATTGAAAGAGCTTAATTAGACAACATTGTGTGACTTAGAAATATCCAGATGGGCCAGAGAACCATGCTTAGATGCTGAGAGTTCAGGACAACAGCAGCCATGAGAACCTCCTAACCACACCAAATGGCTATTGTCATAGAATCCCAAATGCTGTCACCGCCTAATACTAGGAATAGACATTGAAATCTCTGCCGAAGCGCCCCAGAAGAAACAGCCCCTTCAAACTATGCTTGCAGGAAGAGCTAAAATACCCACAGGCATGGCTTTTGCCTCACATTTCTCCTTTCCTCCAGTTCAGTCTCATGTGGATGCATCTGTTTGAAAAATAGCTTCAGGGGAGTCTGGGAAATGTAGTTTTTAGCTTTGCAGCCTATGCAGTTAGAAAGGCATCTTGGACAGTGTGTTAAGTGAGCCAATACACAGTAGAGGCCACAGTCCGTCATTTTGTAGACTAGTCATCCATACAAACTTACCATACTTAAATTTCAAAAAAAGGAAAAAAAAAAACCCAATAGTAACAAAATGTTCCCGCCTAATATAATTCAACTGTCATAGAAAAAATGCTCACAGTCTCAGTGAAAGGGAATACCCAGTGGCTCATGAAGAACTACATCATTCTCTGAGAAATATTCACGTTTTATCCATGAAGTCATAATATGATATTCTGTAACCAAGAAAGAAAATGTGTATAGCTAAAATTGGTCACAGGGAACAGTTGGCACTTATAATTTCCTTCCTCTCCTTCCTGTGTTATGTCCCGTAGTATCTTTTGTCTTTTATGATTTTTTTTTTACTTTAAGTCCTATATTATTACATATTAGGATTATTGCCTTCTGGATTCTTTTGATTTGTGTATAGCTTTTTCTTTTCTTTTTAAAAATTTTTTAAATGTTTATTTATTTTGGAGGGGAGGAGGGGCAGCGAGAATCCAAAGCAGGCTCCAGGCCCTGCGCTGTCAACACAGAGCCTGATGTGGGGCTCAGGTTCACGAACCATAAGATCATGACCTGAGCTGAAGTCAGACACTTAACCAGTTGAGCCACCCAGGCACCACTGGCATAGCTTTTCCTATCCTACTTTCAACATTTCTTTTTGTTTTTAATATATGCTTTGATAAATTATATTGTTGGATTTTTAAAAACTAGTCTGAGAATTTTGGCCTTTTCATTTTGAATGTAATGCAATTATTGTATTTGCAGTTAAATTAAGATTTTCTTCTGTCATATTATTTTACATTTCCTTGATGTTTCATCCTCTTATGCTCTTTTTACTGTTCTTCTCTTTATTGGCTAGATTGAGTTTTCTTCTCCTGATTTAAAAGTTATATATTTGTATTTTGTTCATATAGTGGTTGTCCTTAATTTATTACCAATATTCATGTTTTTACTCTTATGAATAATTAAATGTATCAGTATTTATTCTACACCTTAATAAGAAAGTACTTAAGCATATGCTCATATCTCTTTTTTTTATGTTTCTTTCTCTCCAGCTCCCTCCAGAATTGATATTGTTATAGATGTGTTTTCTCTTTTCACCTTATTTGATACAACCCCTTTCTTTAAAAACAGAGATAAACTTTATGAAAGTATTTGAACATTCTTTTTTTTTAAGTAAACTCTAGACCCAACATGGGTACTTGAACTCAAGACCCCAAGATCAAGAGCCACATGCTGTACCAGCTGAGCCAGTCAGGCACCCCAAAGCATTTGAACACTCATATTTCTCCAATCTCTTGGAGCATCTCTGGGATTTGTGTCTCCTCTCAAGTACTTTCCTTTTAAGACTGTTTTCAATGTTTGTGTGGCAAAGATTTCAAAGCATTGTGTGCCGGAAATTATTTTTATCATGCTCTAACATTTGAATGACAATTTGACTGAATATAAACTTCTAGGATCAAAGTTCTCTTCCTTTGATACTATAAAACCTGTTTCTCTATTCTTATCTTGAGTCCAGTGTTGCTGTTTGGTAGCGTGATACCAACTCACTCTTGATCTTCCCATAGAATTCTTTTGGGTTTTTTTTTTTTAATGTTTTATATATTTTTGAGAGAGAGAGAGAGAGAGACAGCGTGAGCAGGGGAGGGTCAGAGAGAGAGGGAGACACAGAATCCGAAGACAGGCTCCAGACTCTGAGCTGTCAGCACAGAGCCTGACGTGGAGCACGAACCCACAAACCATAAGATCATGACCTGAGCCAAAGCTGGTCGCTCAACTGACTGAGCCGTGCAGGTGCCCCTTTAAAAAATTTTTTTAACGTTTATTCATTTTTAAGAGATAGAGCATGAGTGGGGGGAGGGGCAGAGAGAGAGAGAGAGAGAAAGACACAGAATCCAAAGCAGGCTTCAGGCTCTGAGCTGTCAGCACAGAGCCTGATGCAGGGCTTGAACTCACCATAATCATGACCTGAGCCGAAGCTGGACGCTTAACCAACTGAACCACCCAGACACCCCTCTTCGCACAGAATTCTTTTACAATTCCCTTACAATTTTCTCTTCGTCCTGGATATTCTTATGTTTTACATTTGATAGTCTTATATTTTGTCATAATGTTTCTAAGTGTAGATTTTTTTTCTTAATACTCCTGTTTGGCACTCTATGGGTCCTTTTAGTCTAAGACCTTTCATCCTTCTCTAATTCTGGGAGGGTTACCTTCACTATTCAAAAAATAATTTATTCCTCTCCATGTTTTTCACCTGCCTTCTGGAACCCCTAATTTTTCAGATGTTGGCATTTTTATTCCTGTCCTCCATGTCTCTTGACTTCTTTTTATATTCTTTATCTTTTGTCCTTCTTATCTTATGGAAAGTTCCTCAATACAATCTTGAAATTTACTATAATTTTTCTTCAGTCATATCTATCCTTCTATTTATTCTATTTCTTGTGTTCTTTCTATTTTCAATTCTAATATTTCTTCATGGTTCTTTTTTATGATTTCTCATTACCCCATATGTTAATATGATCTGTTCTCTAAGCATTTTTATCCTTATTTAAAATTTTTTATTTTATTCCAATAATTCTTATATTACATATATGTACTTGTGCATGTGTGTGTGTGTGTGTGTGTGTGTATGTGAGAGAGAGGAAGAGAGATTCAGTTTATTGTTTCTCTCATACTAGTTGCATATTGGCTCATGAATTCATGTCCCCTGAAAGTATTGGCTATTGTGTGTGCTAACTAAGTGCTTCTCAAACTGTGTTGAAGAACTAGATTGTTTTTGTTTGTAGACATATTTTTATATAAAACTTATTACATTTTCACTTACTTTCACTTTCTGCACTTATTATAGACCGGGCACATCAGTCCGTGAACCACACGTTGACCAGTATCATCCTAATGCATAGTGGGAACAGGTATTAGTTCAGGGTGATATATTGTATTAGCCTTTCCAGCTATTCCCCTCTTTCATTCTGAGAGGACCGTAAGTCACTACCCACCGCTGTGTGATGTTCCGTGCCTCTCTGGAGACAGAGTGCAGTTCCCTGCCCCACTGTCTGGTTTGGTTTGTGACTTTCCTGGGCCAACGGAGATGAGCAGTGACAGATGCTAGTTCTGAGCAGGAGTTTCAGGGAACATCATATGTTTTCACCAGTGCTCTTGTCCTGCCTCTCTGCTGCATAAATATGTGACCCAGGGGCACCTGGGTGGCTCAGTCAGTTGGGTGTCCGACTCTTTGTTTCGGCTCAGGTCATGATCTCACAGTTCATGGGTTCAAGCACTGCATCAGGCTCAAGCAGGCTCCAGGCTCTGAGCTAGCTAGCAGCACAGAGCCTACTTGGAATTCTCTCTCTCTCCTTCTCTCTGCCCCTCCCCTGTTCACATGCTATAAACAAACAAACAAACATTAAAAAATAGGGGCACCTGGGTAGCTCAGTTGGCTAAGCATCTGACTTTGACTCAGGTCATGATCTCGCTGTTCATGAGTTCAAGCCCAGTGTCGGGCTCTGTGCTGACAGCTCAGAGCCTGAAGCCTGTGTCAGATTCTGTCTCCTTATCTCTCTGCCCTTCTCCTGCTCAGGCTCTGTCTCTCTGTCTCTAAAAAGTAATAAATAAACGTTAAAAAAAAAAAACATTAAAGGGGTTGGGTAGCTCAGTTGGTTAAGCATCAGCTTCGGCTTCAGCTCAGGTCATGATCTCACACTTCATGGGTTCAAGCCCCATGTCAGGCTCTGTGCTGACAGCTAGCTCAGAGCCTGGAGCCTGCTTCAGATTCTGTGTCTCCCTCTCTCTCTGACCCTCCCCTGCTCGTACTGTCTCTCTCTGTCTCTCAAAAAATAAGTAAAAGACATTAAAAAAAATTTTAAACACTAGAAAAATAATATGGGCTGCTCTTATAGCCCAACCTGGGTCCCAGAGTTAGGTACTTTGAGCCACAGAAGCTGACCTGCAATCACCAACTTGGAAAGACAGCAAGAAATATATATTGGTTGTGGTAAACCACGGGTTCGCACAGTACAGTCCATGGGCCAAATCTGTCTCTTTCTGTAAGGCCCATAAGCTAAGAATTTTTTTCATTTTTGAAAAGTTGAAAAGTAATATATGGTAAATAAGTCATATGTTAATGAGACTTACACCAAAGGAACCAAGAACATACAATGGGAGAAGGACCATCTCTTCAATAAATGGTGTTAAGAAAATTAGGCTGCAAATGACGAAACTGGACCGTACTCTTGTGTCATACACAAAAATTAACTCAAGATGGATTAAAGACTTCAGTGTAAGACCTGAAACCATAACTCTCCTGGATGAAATTACAGGCTGTAAGCTCCTTGACATGGGAGTTGGCAATGACTTCTTGCATTTGACACCAAAAGCCAAGGTGTCAAAAGCAAAAATAAACAAGTAGGACAGCATCAAACTATAAAGCTTCTGCACAGCAAAGAAAATGCTCAACAAAATAAAGACAACCTACTGAATGGGAGAAAATATTTGCAAATCCTAGATCTGATAAAGGATTAATATCCAAAATATATAACATGGGGCGCCTGGGTGGCTCTGTCAGTTAAGCGTCTGACTTCGGCTCAGGTCATGATCTCAACAGTCCGTGGGTTTGAGCCCCGCGTCGGGCTCTGTGCTGACAGCTAGCTCAGAGCCTGGAGCCTGTCTTCGGATTCTGTATCTCCCTCTCTCTCTCTGACACCCCCCTGCTCACGCTGTATCTCTCAAAAATAAGTAAAAACATTTTAAAAAACCAAAATATATAACAAATTCATACAACTTAATAGCAAAAACAAAACAAAACAAAAAAAAACCACTCTGAAAACACCAAACCAATGGACAGAGGATCTGAATAGAAACTTTTCCTATAAAGGTGTATTAGGTGGCCAACAGGTACGTGAAAAGGTGCTCAGCATCAGTCACCATCAGAGACATGAAAATCAGACCACAACGAGACATCACCTCACTCCTGTTAGAATGGCTGTTATCAGAAAGATAAGAAAGCAGGTGTTGCTGAGGTTGTGGAGAACAGGGAAAGTTTGTGCACGGTTGGTAGGAATGTAAACTGGTGCAGGCAGTGTGGAAATGGGGAAAACAGTATGGATGGTCCTCAAAAATTTAAAAATAGAACCAGTATATGATCCAGCAATTCCACTTTAGGATATTTAACCAAGGAAAACGAAAACGCTAATTCAAGGAGACATCTGCACCCCTATGTTCATTATAGCACTATTTACAATAGCCAAGATATAGAAGCAACCTAAGTGTCCATGTCCATGCATGGATGAATGAATAAAGAAAACACACACACACAGAGGAATATTATTCAGCCAAAAAAAGGAAGAAGTTTTGCCATTTGCAACAATATGGATGGACGCTGAGGACCTAATGCTAAGTGAAATAAGTCAGAGAAAGACAAATACTATTCAACCTCACCTAGATGTGGAATCTAAACAAAAAGAAAACAAATTCATAGATACAGAGAACAGATGGGTGGTTACCAGAGGTAGGGGGTGGGAGGCAAAATGGGTGAAAGGGGTCAAAGGTTACAAGCTTCAAGTCATGAAATAAGTCATGGAGATGTATACGTGTGTGACTATAGTTAATCATATTATATTGTATATTTGAAAGTTGCTAAAAGTGTAAACCTTCAAAGTTCTCGGTACAAGGAAAAAAATTCATTAACTGTGTGGTGATGGATATTAACTAAACTTACTGGGGTGATCATTTTGAAATATATACAAATATTAAATCACTATGCTATACCCCTGAAACTGAAATGTTACATGTGAAGTTTATCTCAATAAAGTGTAATCAAAAGAAGGGTAAGATATGTGACATAAAAACTATATCAAGTTCAAATTTTAGTATTCATAAAGTTTTATCGGAACAGAGACACATTTACTTGTTTGCATGTTGTCTACTGCTGCCTCCTTGCTCTAAGGGCATCACTGAGTAGCTGCAACAGACACCATATGTCCCACAAAGCCCAAAATATTTACTATCTGGCCCTTCACAGAAGAAGTTTGCCAGCCTCTGTTGGAAGCCACAGAGATTCTGAGGTTGGTTGCTCCTCAGGGAAAAATGACTAATGTAGTCAAAATGAGCTTAAGGAGAGGGAAGGGAGTAGCCGCAGAGAAGGGAGTACCAGACACCGCCAAACAGCTCTGGATCCTTCCCATTTGCTGTCACTGTGGGCCAGCAGCCCTTCTGGGCTTTTAGCTTTCAACTCTTTAGCAGAAGCAGTATTGGGATGTAATTCCTTAGCCTTGAGTATTTGGAGGAGGGGCTGGCAGACAGAGTGCTCACGTGCCGCAGTCAGTTCACCCCCATCTTTAATCCCCCAGCAGGACTTGGCAGCGCCCCCATATCAGTCTGTCAGTACCAGCAGCCTGGGTTTTTGCTCTCTGCACTGCAGCCTGAGGCTGTTGAAAATCTTTTTATTTCTTTGTACCCTACACAAAGTCGTCAATCCTTTGGATCACTTTGTAGATGGACCAGAGCAGCTGGAGAAGGTAGAGGGAAACCTATGCGTTCTGCTGTTTTCTTAAATGGAAGAGACAGAGTTGGGGTAAGAGCCAGGAATTTTGTGTAACACACAGCCTGTCTTATCTATGCCATAGACAGTAAGGAGCAAGCGTTACCAATGTTCCATTTTTGGCTGCAGCAACTACAAATTACAGATGCTTTGTTACACCCTTGAACTAGGGGAGGGGTGTTTCAGCAAAAACCTGGCACAGGTATGGAACTGCTATGAATATGAATATTATCTGTCGTGGGTGTCTTGATGCAAAGTAGGTTGAAAATCTCTGGCCTGGAACCCTAAATGCAAATACTTAAAGTGGCTCACAGTATCTTTCATGTCCCTTACCATTCTCTCCTGCCTCCTGTGCCCCAGCCCCAGGGAGCTGCCTCACTCACACTCCCCAGAATGTTATTTGCTTCCTCTTGCCTCTGGACATGGCTTCTCCCCTCCATCTGGATTATACTACTCTGGACCTTCATTTGCCTGGCAAACTATTTTCCTTCAAGATTCAGTCCAGACATCACCCGTCCTGTGAAGCCGTATAATACCCCATGAGCTAAGTGCTGCTTCCTCTCTGCTTCTGCGTGGCCCTAACACACGTGTCCATCACTGTTCTTAGGAAATGTTTTCATGACTTTTCCTTTGTCCATTTCTTTCAGCTACTGAAGGCAGGTACTTTATCTTATTCCACTATGATCATCTTCATGTATGTGGCCTATATCATGTATGTGGCCTATATCAATCAATGTCTGGTCAAGAGGCAGAAACCACACCATGAATTTAAGCATGGAAACTTTAGTATAGAGAATCTATTATTTTTGAGAGAGAGAGAGAGAGACAGAGAGAGAGAGAGAGAGAGAGAGACAGAGAAAGAGGGGCAGAGGAGAGAGAGTATTGCAAGCAGGCTCCATGCCCAGTGTGGAGCCTTACCCCGGGCTGGATCTCACAACTACGAGCTCATGACCTGAGCCAAAATCAAGAGTCAGACACTTAACTGACTGAGCCATCCAGGCACTCCAGTATAAAGAATTATTAATTGGTGCAAGATTTTATATATATGTACACAAAAAAATGTTTATTTATTTACTTGTTACTTATATAAAGAGATTTGTTATGAGGAATTGGCTTACATGATTATGAAGGTTGGCAAGTCCAGATCTGCACTGTGAGTCAGAAGGTTCAAGATCCTGGGGCTCCTGAGTGGCTCAGTCAGTTAAGCAACCGAGTCTTGACTTTGGCTCAGGACTTTGGCTCAGGACAGGCTTGCAGTTCATGGGTTCGAGCCCCATGTTGGGCTCTGCATGGATGGTGCAGAGCCTGCTTTGGATTCTCTTTCTCTCTCTCTCTCTCTGTTTCAAAAAGAAAGAAAGAAAGAAAGAAAGAAAGAAAGAAAGAAAGAGAGAGAGAGAGAGAGAGAGGGAGGGAGGGAGGGAGGGAGGGAGGGAGGGAGGGAGGAAGGAAGGAAGGAAGGAAGGAAGGAAGAAAGAAAGAAAGAAAGAAAGAAAGAAAGAAAGAAAGAAAGAAAGAGAAAGAAGGTTTGAGACCCAGAAGAGCCAATGTTCAGTTCCAGTTCAAAGGCAGTCTGCTGGTAAAATTCCTGTTAATCAGCAAAGCCAGTCTTTTTGTTCTTCAACTGATGGGATAAGCTACCTACATTATGGAAGGTAATCTGCTTTACCCAAAGTTCACCAATTTAAATGTTACTCTCATCCAAAATGCCCTCTAAGTTGATTAAACACAGAAAATTAACTATCACAGGTGATTATCAACTAAGAAGGTAAAAGAGAACTTCAAAGGAAACAGGAACAACTAGTGGCAAAACAACAAACAAACAAAAGCCAAGAGCAGCTATTTTGTCTGGAACTGAACAAGAATACTCTAGCGAGGAACAAAATTGCAAGACTGTCCCACCTCTCCCCATCCCCTGGCCAGCCTGAGATTTAGAAGATTGATTTCTCTGCAGCTCACTGGATGATAAAGGTTACTGAGGTGCCACAGGCCCAGACTGGAGGTCAGTGACCACCCACCTGGCGTCCAGTGTAACTTGCTGTAATTGAGCACCACTCCCCTGGTTTAGGATCAAGAACAAAGATACACCAGAACGAGAGCCCCGGCCTCTGCTACTGCAGCGCCCCTCCAACGCCCTCTACTGACCAGGACTAACACTGTTCCAGCTGACAAGGAACACACGCTTACAGGGTCCTGCTCTTTTCACCAAAAAAGGGCAAAGAAGGGTGGATTTAGAGCTCAGTGACAATAATGTGATAAATTGCTACATTTGAGGAATAAATGCACATTTTCTTTTTAAAAATTGTTTGTTTATTCATTGTTGAGAGAAAGGGAGTGAGGGAGACACAGAGTCAGAAGCAGGCTCCAGGCTCTGAGTTATTGACACAGAGCCCCACATGGGGTTTGAACCTACAAACCAGGAGATCATGACATGAGCTGAAGTTGATGTTTAACCGACTGAGCCATCCAGGCACCCCCAAATGAATGTTTTAATTTAAGTAGAAGGATCATGTGTTGTCTGAGATAATCAAATGAGAAAAGCTTATTAAAATTTAATAAGGAAGGGTGAGGGGCTTGTCACTGGAAGAAAAGGGGAAATTGGCTGTAAGACTCCTGGTGACCAGGGAGATCAGAGACTAACAGAGCTAAGAGGACCAGATGGGCCAGATTCTCGTGATGTTTTAATGTGATAATCTTACCTGGATCCCAGAAGTAGAAACCTGTACTTCATATGCTTATTATTCCAGTGACCATAAATCCATATCTGTGCCACAGTTGAGAACGCATCATCACAGTGAACTATTTCCCACTGAAAAAAAATTTTTTTGTTTTAATGTTTATTTTTGAGTGACAGGGAGAGAGAGAGAGAGAGAGAGAGAGAGAGAGAGAGAGAGACAGACTGGGTGGGGGAAGGGCAGAAAGAGAGACACAGAATCTGAAGCAGCTCCAGGCTCTGAGCTGTCAGCCCAGAGACTGATGTGGGGCTCGAACTCACAAACTGCAAGATCATGACCTGAGCCGAAGTCGATGCTTAACTGACTGAGCCACCTAGGCTCCCCCTATTTTCCCATTTTTGAATTTATTTACAAAGGAAATAAAAATTAAATCTCACTTTGTTTCATTTAATGTATTACACCACCTAAAATAATATCTTACTTAAACTTACTGGTTCAGGTAATATTAAGCTAGCATTTGCCTTTTTTTATGTTTATTTATTTATTTTGAGAGAGAACACACGAGTGAGAGAGGAGGGGTAGAGAGAGACTGAGACGGGGCTTGATCTCAGGACCCGTGAGATCATGACCTGAGCCAAAATCAAGAGTCAAATGCTAAACCGACTGAGCCACCCAGGCGCCCCTAGGCTAGCATGTCCATAATTAATTCTGTTTATCTCTCTACTAAATTGGCTACAAAATAGTATACCAAGTATCACATTTTGATTTTATTGTTTTTTTTAATTACACAAGCAATTTGTGAATGTAAGAGATTTAAGCAATGCAGAAGTATACATGGTTAAAAGTGAAAGTCTTCACTTACCAAGATCGGTTTCGCTGGACCCCGATTATGCATTTCCCCAGACTTACTCAGTGGTCTTTTCCCTCATTGTTATGGGAGGGCCCCAAAACGATTGCCTGGTAGTAAGTACATTCCTCTAGGCTGCGGGCGGGAGGCCTGTCACTCGTCTAAGGCAGAGGAGAAATTGTCTCGGTGCTCCACCGGTTTATCCCGGAGGGCCTACCCTGGGGACCACTCCTGACCTCAGGAGAGGCTCACAGGCACGACCCATTCTTGCCTTGGGCCTCAGAATCACCTTTGGGGCTTATCTGTTGCTGCTCAAACAATATTCCATACAACCCACTCAACACCATGCTTGCAGACTGGCTGACCAGGCGGGCCCAGAAACGTGGGGGGAGCTGATGCCTTTGGGGATATGCTTTGTCTAGTGAAACACAACAATGAGCAGATGAATTCTTCTTCCTTCCCCCCACCATGGACCCTGGAGAGATGCAGCAGGTTTATTATACAGCATCTCTGATGACCTCCCTTGAGACAATCACTGGTGCTTGCTATAAAGCAGCTCAGTAACACACCCACATTTTTATTGTCTCCCTTCCCTGCCTTACTTTCTCTTGCCCCTCACTCCTGCTTCCCTAGAGCTGCACTAGTCCAGAAAGTGCACGTAAAAGTTTTGCCCCAGGCTTTGCTTTCTAGGGAGCCAAGGAAAGACACCAAACCTCTCATTCTACTTTCTTCCCCAAAGGTCATCATTGTTAATGGTTTAACATGGATCCTCTATTAATTTACTCACAGAAGTGAAGTTTTTATTTTACTTAGTTGTTTTTTATGTGCATATCATACTATACTTTTCCTCTGAGGCTTGTTTTTAACAATATGTTTTGGATATCTCTCAATGTTAGGAGACAACAAATTCAATCTCATTTCCCCCCCAATATTATAAACATTTTCAACCATACAACAAAGTTGGAAGAACTTCACAGTGAATGCCTGTGTACTCACCACCTAGACCCTACCATTCACATTTTCCTAGACTTGCTTTGTCTCATATCTGCCCATCCCGCTCTTCCTTCACCCATTCGTTTTCTTTTTTGATGGATTCCAAAGGAAATTGCAGGCATCAGTACACTTCCCCCTAAAAAAGCATCATACCTATAATTAATTAGAGTTTAATGTTTGCATATACATTTTCATTCCAGGTAAAATTTATATACAATGAAATGTACAACTCTTACGTCAACTTTTGCTGAGATGTTAAGACTTCATACATCTGTGTAATCAAAACCTTTTGAAGATAGAGTATTATCACCCCAGCAGATTCCCTCTTGCTCCCTTCCAGGTCAATGCCTGACCCTAGTCTTCTATAGGCAACCTTTCTTCCATTTTTATTCTGTCAAAGTTTAGTATTACCTGTTGTAGAATTTCATAAGTGGAAATATTAAACGTGTTCTTTTGTGTAAGGGTTGTTTTCACTTGGCATAATGTTTTTGAGATTCACCCATATTGTTACAGTAGTAGTAAGTGATTCCTTTATGTCATTGAATGGTATGCCACTATATGAATATACAAGAGTTTATATATTAGTTCTCCTATTGATGGGCCCTTGATCTGTCTCCAGGTTTTGGCTTTTGTGAATATACACATGTTTTACATCTTTTTTATGCATATAACTTTTTTGATATTTGAAATTCAAATAACTTAAGTTGAAAAAATTCTTTTTAAAACAATATTTATTCTGAGATAGAGAGAGCGGGGAGAGAGCTGACACACGTGCGAGTGAAGGAGAGGCAGAGAGAGATAATCCAAAGTAGGCTCTGTGCTGAGAGCACAGAGCCCCACACAGGCCTAGACCTCACAAACCCTGAGACCATGACCTGAGCTGAAATCAAGAGTCGGATGCTTAACCGACAGAGCCACCGACGTGCCCCTAAATTGAAAAAAAACTCTTAAAGCCATTTAGAATCAAAACTCTTTTGCTATGAAAATCATGAGTATTTCTAGGTAAGACAGAAATATCTCTAGGTTAACAAGTTCAGATTGGACTTTGGACTGCTCTTTAAACAAATTGTAAGGAATGGAGGGACAATAGGGTATTTACAGAAATACCAACATATGCACTCAGTGGTACAAATTTGGTGACAGAAGAGACTTTCAGTACATGTTGCCATCTCAGAAGTAATTCGCAAAGGGCTTAATTTTATTTTTTTAGATATTAAGAACACCTACGATCCTTCTTCATCCTCGATCTTGGGAGCCAAATAGTACTTTAAATGTCCCATATCAGCAGTTTTATACTCTAGACCAAGGGATACATCACAGACATACGGAATGTCACTGTAGGAGAGAGTGGAGTGGTTTGTAAAGAAGTTCAGAAACCAGTGCAACAAGAAGTTGGCGGAACGAGCTCATTCGTCTCTATGGTAACAGCTTCCTCCTCTTCATCGACATCACTTGTTTGTGATAACTTAATATTTGTTTCCTAGTACTCCGTCTTTTGCACAGGAATTTACAACAGCATCTCCAATATGACTGAGACCTCCCCATAGATGTTCAGATTCACCAGAAGCCATATTTACTACACAACTATACCCCTGTTCTGGAATTCCAAGTTGTTCAACACCTAAAGCCATGACCTTCATTTCATAGTCTGAAACCTTTTCTTTTCTTTTTTAATTTTTTTAATGTTTATTTATTTTTGAGAAAAAGAGAGAGAGACAGAGTGTGAGCCAGGGTGGGGCAGAGAGAGAGACACAGAATCTGGGGCAGGCGCCAGGGTCTGAGCTGTCAGCACATAGTCCTATGCGGGGCTCGAACTCAAGAACCACAAGATCGCGACCTGAGCCAAAGTCGGAGGTCCAACTCACTGAGCCACCCAGGCGCCATGAAACCTTTTCTTGATTTGGAGGTTCAAATAGTAGTGCCAGGGTGTCTGCATGATCTCCAGATCTTGGTGTAATGAGGTCTTCATTGCTGACACATTTTAAGATTTTGGACGTGCTAGTGAGGTTTCATGCCCACGGCCAAGGAAGCCTACATCCATGGAAGCCCACATTCAGGGTGAGCTGCACCAGGGAGACGTGGGAGGTGTTTGTGCTCGGCAGGTTTACCACGCTCCTGTTTCTGTCCCAGCCAGCCTCCTTTTTTTTTTTTTTTTTTTAATGTTTTTTTATTTTTATTTTTGAGAGACAGAGAGAGACAGTGCCAGGAGGGGAGGGTCAGAGAGAGAGGAGACACAGAATCTGAAGCAGGCTCCAGGCTCTGAGCTAGCTGTCAGCACAGAGTCTGACGCGGGGCTCAAACCCACAAACCGTGAGATCATGACCTGAGCCGAAGCCAGACGCTTAACCAACTGAACCACCCAGGCGCCCCCCAGCCAGCCTCCTTGATGAGATCCTTAAGGACCTCCAGAATCTTCTTCAGGATAGATCCCTGAACGAGGCGCCCCTGGAACCTGGTGGCAGAGTCCCTAGGACGCGTCTACAGGCGGAAGTAAGGGAGGAAGTCATAGCAGGCTTCGTCCTCACTGGATAGGAGGGAGCAGGTGGACGCAGGAATGAAAGCCTGAGACCCAGCAAGATCACTGCACATGAATTCCTATTTCTCTTTGGGTAAATACCTAAGAATAGATTGCTGGTTCATGGGGTAGGTGTATGTTTAGTTTTATAAGTAAATACCACGCTATTTTCCAAGGTGGCTCTACCATTTTACACTTCCACAAACAATGTACCAGAGTGCCAATTACTACCCATCCTTGCCAATAGTATTGTCAGTTTTATTTCTTTTAGACATTGTGTTGAGTGTGTAATGGCATGTCATTGTGGTGATCTCATTTTTTAAAACTTTTTTCATGTTTATTTTTGAGAGAGAGAGGGAGAGGGAACAGGGAAGGGGCAGAGAGGGAGAGAGGGAGTCAGGCTCCAGGCTCTGAGCTGTCAGCACAGAACCCAAGGTGGGGCTCAAACTCACGAACTCCAAGATCATGACCTGAGTGGAAGACACGCCCCTCCCCCTTTTTCATCTCATTGTTTTTAAGTGCTGCATAGTATTTCATGGTATATATACACCATAACTTTATTGACCATTCCCCTAACAATGGTCATTAACGTTGTTTCTAACTTTTCCTGATACAAACAATGATGCATGAACAGGTAAACTGTCGTATGTCCAATTTGTAATGTAATGTGTCCACTTGGTTGGGCTGAATTACACTTCCCAGAATGTCCTTTCTTCTGTTTCCTTTAGAGTGGGCCTTCGGGGGATATTTGGAGGGCAGAAGGAAAGCCACAACCATCTTCTAGTTCATACACATAGTCGTCTGCCGACTTAACCTCCTTGGAGGTGCAGCAGCAGCTGGACTTGAACTTCTCGACCTTCCCCTGGGTCCTCCATTGGCTTCTGCAACTCCTGAGCCAACTGCTTGTGTTTTGCTCTGACAAAGGTCTCTAGCTTCTGTAGGACACCAACGTCAGCAAGACTGGAAGCGGTGAAGACCCGGCATGGGTTCTAGTCCATTCCACGGGGTGCTAGCTCTTCCTTGTGGTTCAGGCTGCTTCCGGTCCCCCCACTTCCATCCATCTTCCCTTCCCCATGGCTTTCCCACAATCCTATATAAAAGAGATTTCCTAGAATCAAAGGTCAAAGGGTGTGCATATTTAAATTGCTGACATAGTGACAAATTGCCCTTCAAAAAACTACCAATTTGCACTCTCATAAATAGTGCATGAGGGTGTTCATTTTCTTGCAACTTCATCAGAACTAGATATTATGAATCATTTTAATTGTTGCCAATCTGGTTGGTTAAAAAAATAATAACCATCTTTGGTTTTGGTTTGTATCCCTGCTTACCAGTGAGCCTGAACATCTTTGCATTTGCTGTTGGGTGTTTTATTTATTTCTTCTTCTATAAATTCCTCCACAGCCTTTTATTTTTTATTGATATATTTGGGCTTCTTTTAAGAGGTTCTTTATGTATCTTTGATATTAATCCTTTTTCTTTGCCAAACAAGTGATTCCAATCTTTCTTATTTTTCAACTTTTTTATAATATCTTTCACTCTACAAAAGATTTAGTTTGATGTAGTGAAATCCTATGGTCTGTGGGTTTTATGCTTTTCCTTAGAAAAGGTTTTCTCACATCAAGATTGTAAAATATTATCCTTTATTTTACTTTAATACTTTCATAACTATCTTGTTATGTTTAGAATTCTGATCCATCTACATTTTATTTTAATGTTTGGGGTCTAATTTTTTTCCCAATAAGTTATCCAATTGTCCCAATGATGTTTATGTAATAAATCATCTCTACCTTCTGGGTTTGAAAAGACACTTTTATCAGATATTAAATTTACATATAATCGAGTCTTTTCCTCGTTTTGGTATTCTGTTCCTTTCATCTATTATCCATCGATGTGCTAATACCACACTGCTTTTAATGATTGTAGCTTTGTATTATATTTTACAGCATTAATTTTATTTGATTTTTCGAGAGAGAGAGAGGGTGCAGGTGATCAAGGGGCAGAGAGAGAGAGAGAGGGAGAAAGAATCCCACAAGGGGAAAAGAGAGAGGGAGAGAGAATCCCAAGAGGGTCAGAGAGAGAGAGGGAGGCAGCGGGAGAGAGAGCAAGAGATATGCAGAGCTCACCCAAAGTAGGGCTCCTGCTCCTTTGTTTTGTTTTGTTTTGTTTTTTATCTGAAGCAGGGCTCATGTTCACCCAAAGCAGGGCTTGAACTCACGTGACATGACCTGAGCTAAAGGCAGATGCTTAACCAACTGACCCACGTAGGCACCCTACAGCATTAATTTTAAAATGGAATAACCTTTTTATTAAGGCCTAATAAGGTGCATTTCCTTCTCCGGTCATTTTGGCACTCATCGTTACACTAAAATTAAAATGTACAATTTCAGTGGCACCTGGTTGGCTTAGTTGGTTAAGCGTCCAAGGCTCAGGTCATGATCTCAATAAGTGAATATTTTTTAAATGTTATAATTTTAGAAAGTAACCTTGTACAAAGCACCAAGAAAATGTTTACTATTGTCATTACTCCTTTGCAGTCAGTCATCTTTGGTTTGTTGCCAGAATTGTGTGTTTTCCTACTAATCTATAGTGAATGGGTTTAAGACCAAAGTCACTTATGATTTGGGTTTTCTAGGAAGCAGATGCTGAGACAGAATTGGGACTGTAAAAGAATTGATGGGGAGGAACACCTGTGAAGGAAAGGAAGTGGAAGCATTGAGAACCTCTGGAGCGGTCGTTGCCGGGTAAAAAGTCCCAGGGGTTGGCCAGGCTTCTGGAAAGCTGAAGCAGCTGCAGGCACTAACATTGGGGGGCTGTCAGCGAGTTCTTTCATGAAGGGAAACCTCTGTGGCACATCTCTCCCTGTCTGCCACATCGCCTTTCTCAGCTCCATGGTGGTGACCATGGGGAGGCCTTTTAGTCATTCAACAAACACTGAGTAAGCCTTTCCTATGTACCAGGCACTGAGCTAGATACTTAGTGCTACAGCGATGACTGGAATATTTTCAGTGAGCTCTTTTTCTCAAATGAATCTCATTCCCTGCAGAGGTAGCTCCCCATCCAGCAAAAGAAAAGCTAGTGCTACGTGTGTATTTTTTTAATTCATGAACTTTTTTATTCATCCATAATATAAGATGAAATTGCTAAATGCAAAACATTCAAAAAGCTCTAGAATCTCGCAAAGATCTGGCAAAAAGCAGACATTGGACAAGTATTGTTGACTGAGAGCCTGGGAGAATTCAGAGGAGTTTTTTTCTGGGGAGCAGGTGTTTGTCACCTATCAACCAGCCAAAAATAAAATGTTTAAAAGTAAGTCAAAATTAGGGCACGTGGGTGGCTCTGTAGGCTGAGCATTCACTCTCAATCTCAGCTCAGGTCATGATCTTAGGGTCATGAGTTCAAGCCCAACATCGGGCTCTGCTGGGTGTGAAGCTTACTTAAATAAATAAATAGATAAAAATTAAAATAAGTTAAAATTGGGGCGCCTGGGTGGCTCAGTCGGTTAAGCCTCCGGCTTCAGCTCAGGTCAGATCTCACGTTCGTGGGTTTGAGCCCCGCGTCAGGCTCTGTGCTAACAGCTAGTTCAGAGCCTGGAGCCTGCTTTCAGTTCTGTGTCTCCTTCTCTCTCTGCCCCTCCCCCTCTCATGCTCTGTCTCTCTCTGTATCAAAAATAAATAAAACATTAAAAAAAATAAGTTAAAATTGATTTGCTGCTGCAAAGATTCAGTAAAACTCAGGAAGTAGACAAAGATTGTGTTTTTAGTAAAGTCCTCCTATCCTCCTGCCTCCTCCAAGCCCACCCACCGATAATTTTCCTTCCTTCCTCCCAATCATCATTGAAACTCCTTCCCTAACTCAGGGTGTCAATCTCACAATTTCACTATAACGCTTCACAGCGATTTAAGAATGATTTTTAGGAGCGCCTGGTGGTTCAGTCCATTAAGTGTCTGACTCTTGATTTTGACTCAGGTCATGAGTTTGAGCCCCATGCCTGGCTCTGTGTTGACAGTGCAGAGACTGCTTGGTATTCTCTCTCTCTCTCTTCTACCCCTTCCCTGCTCATGCGCTCTCTCTCTCTCTCTCTCTCTCTCTCTCTCTCTTTCTCTCTCTCAAAATAAATGTTAAAAGAAGAATGATTTTTAAATTTCTGCAAATTTATCTGCACTTGACAACGGGAGGAATTCAAACACAAATCATTCTGTGACTTGTGGGAGAGAGGTGGAATCACGGCCCTTGCCAGCCACTGTCACCATCACCACAACTACCTCTGCCCTCCTGGGCAAATGTCCTTTCTCCTTAGAAGTTAGAAATAGAGGTTGTGCAGTTAGCCTTACATTTCCTCTTATTGCCCCTCCCACTGAGGGCTCGAGACAACTGACTTCTGTGCACGTTGTTGGACTGTTGGACGGGTGGCTCAGGCCTGAGGATTGGTGGATGAGCTTGCTCCTCCAAGGACAAGACACCCTGGATTCTACTGTGGGACAATCGTTTCTTTCATGTGGCAGGCAGGGGTTTCCCAGGGAAGAGGCTGCTGGTGAGTTTTCATCAGGGAATGAGTCGGGTGGGGATGTACCCACGCTATAATATTAGCACAGAGGCAAAGCGACAAAGCAATCTCCCCTCCGTGGTCACCCTGGCAGTGCTCGCCACTAAAGTGCCCCTCCCCCCATAAGCCTCTGCCAACAGCTGGCTGACGTTGAGTGGGCATGGGGCCCACAGCAAGGCCCACCCTGTGCTGACTTCCACAGTGATCTCTTGAAGGAAAAGGGAGAAGAACTGACTACCTCAGAGGCTGTGCAGGAAAGCCTGGCTTCCCCACAGCACCGTGCTTGGGCACTTAGCAAACTGTAGTCGAGTGCCTCTCTAATTTGGCTGTCCTTCCCACCAGGCCGCAAGATACTTGGGAGCAGGGCTGTATCTCTTTCACCCAGGAGTCTCCAGTAGGGAGAGGGACTCTGGAAACATTAGAAGAAAGAACAGCGTTGAGGGCCCACCGTGCAAAAAGTAAGGCATGGTTCCTGCCCTGGAGGAGCAGGGATGTGGGGGACAGACAATCCACTGGGATTGGTTGTAAAGGAGAAAAGTAAGTCTTCACCAGGGTGGAGAAGTGTACATACGGGTGTGTGGAGTGAGGAAAAGATAAGCTAGGGGAAGAAAACCCGAGCAAATGCAACATGAAAGGGAATGGCATTTTCAGGGAGTATTCCAGAAGATGCAAGTGAGAGGGTGAGGTCACTTTGAAGATGATGCCAGTTTGGCTGCATCAGCAAGACTAGGACTCCGTTGAGTTAATATTTATAACTTTATGTTTACCTTTTCGTTATGTTTGTTTTAAGATTTTTTAAAAGTCTGACCAATTTTAAGCAGTATATCCTACTTGTTGGAAATGTTCTACTATTTATTTGATGATAGCTGCTCAAGGGTGGAAACACTACCCTTATTTTTTTTTCAGATCATGACCTAGGGGCACCTGGCTGGCTCAGTCAGTGGAGCATGTGACTCTTGATCTTGGGGTTGTGAGTTCGAGCCCCATGTTGGGTGTAAAGATTACTTAAAAATAAAGTCTTTAAAAAAAAAAAGACCATGATCTACCCCGTGCTGTCCGACACGGTGGTCTCTAGCCACATGTGGCTACTGAGCACTTGAAATGTGGCAAATCCAAACTAAGAGGGCTTGTAAGTGAAAGACACATACCAAATCCCTGAGACTTTAGTATAAAAAATGTAAAATATCTTATTAATAATTTCTTATATTGATTACATATTGAGATTGTATTTTTAGCCTATTGAGTTAAATAAAATGTTAAACTAACAATATTAATTTTAATATTGATAATATTAAAATCTGCTAGAAATGTAAAATGTTTATTTTTTAATTAACATAGAGTAAAATTCACTCTTTTTGGTGTACCGTTCTACAAGTTTTGACAAGGGTGTAGAGTCACGTAGCTAGTGCCACAATCAAGATACAGAGCAATTCTCTGACCTCGCTTATGCAGAACCTTAGTAGTTAAGCTGCCCCTTCCCTTCCCCCATCTCCTGCAGCCATCGATCTGTTCTCTTTCCCTATGGTTTTGTTTCTTCCAGACTGACATACAAATGGAATGTTACAGTATGTAGTGTGTGTGTGTGTGTGTGTGTGTGTGTGTAAATACGTATATAACATTAAATTTGCCATATGAACCATTGGGTGGTAATTTTTTGAGTGTGGTTTCTCTCAACATAATGAATCTCAACTTATGTTGAGAGAAACAGAAGCTGAGCTTCATCCACGTAACCAGTAGGTCCTTCCTTTTTTATCGCTGAGCAGTATTCCATTGTATGCATATACCACCCACTTATCTCTCCATGAGACAAAGAACATTTGGATTGTTTCCAGTTTGGGGTATTTATGCAAAAAAAAAAAGCTGCTCTAAACATTCACATATGGATTTTTGTTTAAACGTAAGTTTTTATTTTTCTTGGTTAAATACTTAGGAGTATTTACTGGGGGTAAATATGTGGGTGGACTTCTGGGTCATATGCTAGGTGTGCTTAATGCTGTACAAAATACCGTCAACTGTTCCCCAAAGTAGCTGCGCCATTTTGCGTTCCCATCAACAACGTAGGAGAGTTCGAGCGCTCTGGGTCCTCGCCAATGTGTGGTATTATCAGGTTTGGGTTTGGTTTGGGTTTTTGGCCTGGGTTTTAGGCTTTCTAATAAGTGTGTGGTATGGTTTTACTTTGTATTGTGGTTTTAATTTGCATTTCCCTAATGGCTAATGCTGTTGAGCATCTTTTCATGTGCTTATTTGCCAGCCATATATCTTTTTAGGTGAAGCTCACATCTTTTGCTCGTCTTAAAAAATTGAATTGTTTCTTTCTGATGAGTTTCCAAGATTATTTCTAAAAGACAGCCGTAACCCTGACTACCTCCATGCTGAGATGTTATAGGCATTGCCACCTTCTTTTGTGTGTGTTTTAAATCATGCAAGGGACTACCTTCAATCAACATCACAGAATTCCTGTGATCCAGTTATTCACCAGAATACACATTTTTTATTAATTTTTAATGTTTATTTATTTTTGAGATGGAGGGGGAGGGGCAGAGAGAGAGAGAGAGAGAGAGATGCAGAATCTGAAGCAGGCTCCAGGCTTTGAGCTGTCAGCACAGAGCCTGATGCAGGGCTTGAACTCATCAAACGTGAGATCGTGACCTGAGCCAAAGTTGGACGCTTAACCTACTGAGCCACCCAGGTGCCCCTGAAATACATATTTCTTTTTTAATTAATTGGATGCTAACAAGGCCTTGTTGAAAGTCTGGTTGATATGATTGCTCAGAGGGTCAAAGAATGTGCTAATCATTTGTTCCTCTAATTTTGTAAGATCTGTCTCCGAATCAAGGTACATACTTAGACAGTATGAGTTTATGACTTTGTGTTGTGTACTTGGATTTTATTGATGGTCCATATTTGAAACAGTCCTTGTGAATTCTATAAAACTGATGATAAAGAAGTTGCCCATTTTAAAAAAATTTATGTATTTTGAGAGCAAGTGAGCACATGTGAGAGCAAGCTGAGGAGGGGCAGAGAGAGAGAATCCCAAGCAGCTCTGCATGCAGCGCAGAGCCTGATGTAGGGATCAGAGTGACAAACATGAGCTCATGACCCCAGCTGAAACCAAGAGTCAGGTGCTAAGCTGACTGAGCCATCCAGGTGTCTCAAGAAGTTCCCCATTATATTTTTCTTTGATTTTTTTAAATGTTTATTTATTTTTGAGAGAGACAGAGTGTCAGCAGGGGCAGGGCAGAGAGCGAGGGAAACACAATCCAAAGCAGGCTCCAGGCTTCGAGCTGTCAGCACTGAACCTGATGTGGGGCTCGAACTCACAAACTATAGATCATGACCTGAGCTGAAATCAGACGTTTAACCAACTGAGCCACCCAGGCACCCCAAGAAGTTGCCCATTGTATTTTTCAATATCCCTTATAGAACAAACTGTTTAATAATTTCCTATTAGAGTTTAGTGCCAGAAAAACTTCCCATTGACTGGCAAATAGTCATCTTTTCTATTATGATACAATGAGAACTATGACCTTCAGCAACGTTATGCTTTTCCATTTGACTGCTAGAAAACTAGGACTAAATTTAATATTCAGTTATCCTAACTACCTTTACCCTTAATTATCCCTCTGCTCTCCGTGTCTTTTATTATTTATATTGACTTAATGATCATAAAAAAGGGCCTTTCTTGAGAAGGCAGTGTTCCACTTACTATGCGGCACAACCCTGGCTCAAGTGTAGTGGTATAAAATGCTTTATTATGCTGACTGATTCTGTGCATCAGGAATTCTGGAAGAGCACAGTGGGGACGCTCTTCTGTGTTCCTGAGCTTCACTTGGTGACTAACAGCTGGGAACTAAAAGGGCTGCAGCTTCAGGAATCACTTTACTTATTTTTGAGAGAGAGAAAGACAGAGTGCAAGCAGGGGAGGGGCAGAGAGAGAGGCACAGAATCAGAAACAGGCTCCAGGTTCTGAGCTGTCAGCATAGAGCCCAACGCGGGGCTCCAACTCTCAAACTGTGAGATCATAACCTGAGCGGAAGTCAGACACGTAACTGACTGAGCCACCCAGGAGCCCTGGCAGGGATCACTCTAAAGTGGTTTCTTCACTCACATGACTGAGGCTGGGCTGGAAAGGCTGAAGGCTAGGCTTAACTGGAACTGTCATGCAGAGCACCTGTGCACGGCCTCTCCGTGTGGCTTGGCTTCTCACTGCACAGTGGCTGGTTCCATGGGGGGAGAAAACCCAGAAGGCATGTCCTGGGAATCAGCATTCCTAGACGATTAAGCAGAAGGTGCATGGCCTTTCTAGCCTCAGAAATCACACATCACTTCTGCCATACACTATAGAGTGTAGCAGTCACAAACCCACCCGGATTTGAGAACAGATCCAAAGACCCATCTGTCGGGGCGCCTGGGTGGCTCAGTCGATTAAGCATCCGACTTTGGCTCAGGTCATGATCTCATGGTTCGTGGGTTCGAGCCCCGCATCGGGCTCTGTGCTTGACAGCTAGCTCAGAGCCTGGAGCCTGTCTTCGGATGCTGTGTCTGCCTCTCTGACCCTCCCCTGGTTATGCTGTCTCCCTCTCTCAAAATAAGTAAAACATTTAAAAAACAGCAATAACAACAGAGACCCATCTCTCGATGGGAGAAAAGATTAAAATAATTCCTTGCCACTTTCAAAAACTACAGGCATAAATAACAAAAAACAATAAACTCATGGCTCTTTATTGGTCAAAGAGATCTAAATAGGCGGTTTCTCAGCATTTATCCCTGTGCAGACCCCATGGTTGGGGCAGGCGGGTGTGGAGGACAATGGTAGGAGAGATTTCTTCAGCTCCCTACGATCTTCCCACATTTGTTGCAGAGCCATTTTATTTTTTATTTTTTATTAAAAAAATTTTTTTTATTGCTTTTTATTTTATTTTTGAGAGACAGAGAGAGACAGCTGGAGCAGGGGAGGGTCAGAGAGAGAGGGAGACACAGAATCCGAAACAGGCTCCAGGCTCTGAGCTAGCTGTCAGCACAGAGCCCGACGTGGGGCTCGAACCCACAAACCGTGAGATCTGACCTGAGCTGAAGCCGGATGCTTAACCGACTGAGCCACCCAGGCGCCCTGCAGAGCCATTTTAAAAATTCACCAAAGTTTCTGCAAAGCTAAGGGGAAAAGCTAGCTAAAATTAGATATATTACTAATTTGGTAGCAACAAGATTGTTTTGGCCCTCAATAACTTTTTTAAGGGGCATTTAAAAAGCTATTATTTTAGCCATGAAAGATTAATGAAAGACATCTTTCTTTTTAAGGACTAGTGAGAAGACACCTTTTCCCACTGGTTGGAAATAATAAATTCTGCAGATACCTGAAAACAGACACGTCTGAAAACCATTCCTCTTCCTCTTCTTCCTCCTATGCCCTGCCCTTCCTAGATTCTTTAGAGGAAATTCCATGATTAAGCACCTAAAATGAGCTAAGTATTGTCACCCCCAAAACATTTCAAAGCACAGATTTAGCAGCCAATTTAATAAAGTAATTAAGATATAATATTTCGGGGGTTGGCAAACTTTTTCTGGAAAGGGCCAAATAATATTTTATGCTTGCTGGGCAATACAGTGTCTTTCACAACTATTTAACTTTGCTGTTGCAGCAAAAGGTAGCGATAGGCAATATATAAATGAATATGCATTACTGTGTTCCAATGAAAATTTATGAACACTTAAATTTGAATTTCATACAAGGGCGCCTGGGTGACTCAGTTGGGTGTCCAACTTCAGCTCAGGTCATGATCTCGCAGTTTGCGAGTTCGAGCCCTGTGTCAGGTTCTGAGAGCTCAGAGCCTGGAACCTGCTTCTGATTCTGTGTCTCCTCTCTCTGCCCCTCCCCTGCTCATGCTCTGTCTCTGTCTCTCTCTCAAAAAATATATAATCATTAAAACATTTTTTTAAATTTAAAAACCAATTTTAGGGACCCCTGGGTGGCTCATTCGGTTGAGCATCCCATTTCAGTTCAGGTCATGATCTTGCAGTTTGTTGAGTTCAAGCCCCGCGTCAGGCTCTGTGCTGACAGTGCAGAGTCTGGAGCCTGCTTCAGATTCTATGTCTCCCTCTCTCTCTGCCCCTCCCCCACTCATTCTCTCTCTCTCTCTCTCTCTCTCTCTCTCTCTCTCTCTCTCTCTCTCTCTCTGTGTCAAAAAGAAACATTTTCAAAAAATGAAAAATAAATACATAATAAAAACCAATTTTAGGAGTGCTTGGCTGGCTGTCATAAGACTTCTTGATCTCAGAGTTGTGAGTTCAAGCCCCATGTTAGAAATAGAGTTTACTTTAAAAAAATAATATAAATACATAAATACATAAAAATTTAAAAACCGATTTTAGTTTGTAGACAAAAACAAGTAATGAACCAGGTTTGATCTGTGGGTTCTGACTTGCCTACCCATACAAACTTAAGTGAAAAACAGGATGCAGAATTATATTTACAGTATGATTTCCATAACTCGAAAAAGGAGACTGACACATAAAGAAAAGTCTGAGAGTAAATCTACAAAACGTGGTTGTATTTTTTTAATGTTTTTTAAATTTATTTTTGAGAGACAGAGAGAGACAGTGCCAGCAGGAGAGGGTCAGAGAGAGAGGGAGACACAGAATCTGAAGCAGGCTCCAGGCTCTGAGCTGTCAGCACAGAGCCCAACTCGGGCTGGAACCCACGAACCGTGAGATCATGACCTGAGCCGAAGCTGGATGCTTAACCGACTGAGCCACCCAGGTGCCCCATCGTGGCTGTATTTTAATGCCAAATTAAGGTTGATTTTCCTCTCTTTACTTTTCGGTAGTTTCAAATTTTATTGAAGGGAATATTTTACTTGAACAATGAAAATAAAAATTTTTGAAATAATAAATGTGGTAGTGTTCACCTCAACAGCATATATACCAAAAATAACAAAGAAGGAGAAAATTACAGGCACACCTCGATTTATTGCATTTCACTTTATTGCCCTTTCCAGATCTAGCATTTGTTGCAGATTGAAGGTTTGTAGCAACCCTGCTTTGAGCAAGTCTACCACCATATTTCCAACAGCATTTGCTTACTTTGTGCCCTGTGTCACATTTTGGTCATTCCGGCAGTATTTCAAACTTTCATTATTATTATATTTGTTATGGGGAGGTGTGATCAGTGGTTAGACTTGCTGGAAGAGACGATGGTTAGCATTTTTTAGCAATAAAGTATTGTACACATTTCAGACATAATGCTATTGCACACACACTAGACTGCAGCATAGTATAGACAATTTTTATATGCATGGGAATCCAAAAAATTCATTTAACTTGCTTTATTGTGATACTCGCTTTATTGCACTGGTCTAGAAATGACCCTGCAATATCTCTGCGGTATGCCTGTAGAATGAATTGGATATTGGACTGGACCTAGAGTTATTTATGTATATATCAATCTGTATCTGTATATTACACCTAGATGTCAGCCTAGCTATCACACTATCTATGGAAATGTCCACTGAGAGGTCATGAAAGCAGCAACACTTCAAAAGCAATGAGCATACCCAGCACGATGAAACCCAGTTCTAAGTAAGAGCTCTCCACTAAAAGAACCAAAGCTCCTTGGAGAAGTATCTGACCCCAGGACTGGGGCAAGGATAAAATACAAGGTGGGCCTGGAACATCTTGTGGGAGAAAGTGAGCGCTCAAGTAACCATTGGGACAAGTCAAGTGGACACAAAAGCTGGCTTGAATGGGCTTCCACTGGCCAAATCTGGAACTACTGAAGCATTAAAATAAATGTCATTATAATAAATGACAGCAACAGGTTCTAGCCCCATGGATACAACAGGAAACTGCGAGTCCATGTGATATAAAAAATAAATAAATATTAAAAGGTTTGATGAGAAATGGGTGATTTTTATAGTTTCAAATACCTCTCTATATAACACTTTATAATTACAAAAGGAAAACGTGTCACTGTACAGCGGGGAAGCATACGGGACATCATCTTAATCAAGCATCCAAGTGAACGGCATCAGTAACGCGACAAATTGACGAAGCTGAAATTGAGTGCCACTTCATACGACGCGCTGAGTGAGAAGGACGCAGCATCACTTGGGTGATGGTCCTGCCAGAAACGCACAGCCCGGATCCAGGCAAGACCCGACACACGAAACCAAACAGAGGGACCGTCCCCAGCTTCGCTGGGCCCCCGTCACTCGCCGCGCAGCCCGAGCCCGGCCGGCCGCCGACCCTCCGGGAGTCCGCGGCGCCCGACGGCTCCACACACGCCGGGCGCCGTCCCCGCGCCGCCTTCCCGCCGCCGCCGCCGCCAGGAGGCTCCGCGCGCCTTCCC
>NC_043707.1:117905902-117942054 GCF_006229205.1 Suricata suricatta
GCCGCCCTCCGCCCGCAGCCAGGCTCGCGGCCCGTCCCGGCAGCCCCGACGCCCCGCCCGCCCTCCGCCGCCAACACCTCCGGAAACCGCAGAACCAGTAAATAGACGTTTTAAAAAAAAATTGTGGTGAAGAACGCATAAAACCTGCCATTTTAAGGACAACTCATTGGTATTAAATGCATTCACAGTGCTGTGCAACTGTCACCACTATCTAGTTCCAGAACTTTCCCCTCCACCTCAAAGGGAAACCTGCATTCCCTCCTCCCCGCCCAGCCCCTGGCAACCGCCGTTGTTTTTGTCTTTGGAGTTTGTTTGTTTTTTGTCTTATATGAATTTGTCTATTCTGGACATTTTATGCAAATGGAATTATATACTATGACGTGCTCTGTGACTGGCTTCTCTCACCTAGCATAATGTTTCCAAGACGCATCCATGTTGTAGAGTGTGTGAGTGCCTCATTCCTTTTGATGGGTGAAGAATATCCCACTGCCTGCACATGGCACATATTGCTTATCCATTCATCAGTTGATGGACATTTTGGTGAATAGAGCTGCTATGATCCTTTGCATGTGCGTACAAGTTGTTGTACCAACACCTGTTTTCAAATTCGGTTCTTCTGAGTACGTATAAGTGAATTGACTTTTGTTCTCCTGATGGAAAAACCATCCAGCCACCTGCAGATTTCTCCCCATTGATTTGGGAACTCCTGGAGGTATACAATGCCTCCTCCAGTAAAATTTCCTGTCTGCCTTGATTTTCTTGATCTAGGAGACACGGGGATGGGGAGCACCTGGGTGGCTCAGCTGGTTAAGCATCCGACTTTGGCTCGGGTCATGATCTCACAGTCAGTAAGTTTGACTAGGGCATCTGAGCTCAGAGCCTGGAGCCTGCTTTGGATTCTGTTCCTCCTCTCTCTCTGCCCCTCCCCTGCTCACACTCTGTCTTTCTCTCTCTCAGGAAATGAATAAAACATTAAAATTTTTTTTAAAGAGGAGACACATGGGGCAGTATATCTGCTCTCTCCAGGGCCCCCTCTCAGAAGGTCATACTATCACCCAGTCCCAGCTTCCAAACAACACCCCTTCTCCCCCCATCCTAACCTGTAGAGCAGAGCCCTCTGCTGCCTGACCCAAGGTACCACGTGACCCCACAGAACCCAGCTTTTGTTGGGCAGAAATGGAGGTGTTTTCCTTTGGAGAATTTTACCGGAAGGACAGAGCAGTGCTCAGGTCAGGGATGGGGCAGCCATTTAGAGCTCGAGGAATGGGCAGAAGAAAGCTAACTCTCTACAAGTGGCTGGGGAACCTCAGGCTGGCAGAGAGAAGCAGTCATGGAGCATGGACAGGACCATGGGAGACCTGGAGCAGTCTCCGTCCTTACTTGCTAATTCCAGGTGATCTGATTTCCTCCCCTAGGATGTTCATAAAATCCCTCATTTGAATCTTGAAACAAATCCTTTTAAAACTCTCAAATATTAGGTTGCACCAGAAAGCCCGTGGGATGACACGGATGCTGGTGGGTTCTGGAACCACACACTGAGAACCATTACCTTCAGCTAGCTTAAATGCCCGTTCCTAAAGCCGAAAGTGCCCTCAGACAAGCGCTCTGATGTCTGCTGCTGAGTCTGTAGGGGCTTGGAAAAGCTGAAATCCTGTGCCTGCAGTGCTCACCAGGAGGGCCCATCCGGTTGGATTTAACCCTTCTTGCCTTCGCTGCACTAAGGGTACACAGAAGACCGAGGATGTGCAGAGTTGCGAAATGCAGGGCAGCCAGTGCCCCCACCCTCCTGCTCTGCCTCATGCTTTTGGCAGGTGTTCAAAACAGTGCAGTCTGCGCTCCCAGCATCTCACCATGATTTAAGAGCATGCTCCTTTAGTTTCTGCCTGTAGCTCTCACGCTGCAGGCTCAGGCATATCTCCTTGGAGCTGAGCCAGGTGACCATCTTTTCTTCTGGTCAGATATTTCCAGAGACTTCCCCCAAAAAACTTCATATGGATCCGCTGTGTCCCTCCCTGACCCTCATACATATTAGATATGTTTAAATCTTAGTGATGCTCAGGGCGCCTGGGTGGCTCAGTCGGTTAAGCGTCTGGCCTTGGCTCAAGTCATGATCTCACGGCTCATGGGTTCAAGCCCCGCATCAGGCTCTGTGCTGATAGCTAGCTCAGAGCCTGGAGCCTGCTTCAGATTCTGTGTCTCCCTCTCTCTCTGACCCTCCCCTGCTCGCACTGTTTCTCTCTATCTCTCAAAAAGTAAAAATAAAAGACATTAAAAAATTTAAAAAAAATCTTAGTGATGCTCACAGATTGGTCCATGTATACCAGATAGGTTTAATCCCAGTGATGCCAACTTATCCTACATGAGGTATAACAGATCTCTTGTGCCAATCAACATTCTAGATCACTGGTTAGGCACACTCTGTAAAGTGCCAGATAGTAACTATTTGGGGCTTTGCAGATGAAAGAGGTCTCTCACAACCACTCAACTTTGCCACCGTAGCACAAAAGCTGGCATATACAATGTGGGAAGGAATGGGTGTGCCTGTGTTCCAATAAAACTTTATTTGCAAAAAAAAGGCAGCAAGCAGGATTTGGCCCAACTTCTGTTTTTTGTTTTTTTTTTCTATTGTTAGATCAAGTTCATGAGTCTTCGAACAGATGGAATGTGTATTTACTGTTAGCAGTTATATATTGTTATGGGGACTCTTAAAAAATCTATAGGTTTTCTCAAGAGCTGGCAGTAAGCCCAGCCAATCTTAAATAAACCCAGCCTCAACATTTTCAAAAAATGTAAAATTATACCAATACATAGCAAAAACTGAACCAAGTTCCTATCTTTAAAAGATAAATATTTGACGCTCTTGTGTAAGCAGAAATAATTTTTGAAACAAACATATGCACATGTCTTAAAGGTTTATGTTAAAAATGGAATGTTGAGACAACAGAAACCAGGAGTTAGATCTATATTCTATAGATTATATCCGCCCATCTATTCCTTTATTCTCTCTTATTTTTAGTTCTTTATATATAAAAAGTAAAAATAGCAAATCAGCACATAACCTAGACAACAATGAATCATATAAACAGACTGGGGACATAGCCACTTTAACATAAAGACCAGCTCGGTTCCAGAAAACAGAAGGTTTCCTTAAGAAAGGTCTCGGTTGCTCTTGTTTTAATGGTCAGAATCATTTCCAACTTCATCTTCTCTCTCAATTTTCTTTTTTTGAGAGCAGTTTTGACAAGTGCCTTTGTAAGAGGAAATAGTCCACTTGGAAACTCGGCAGCCAAAGATCAAGTCAGTTTCTATTTTCCTTCTAAGAGTTGTTGCAAAGTGCGTGACAATAGAACTTTCAGACTGGTTGTGTCTTTTCTGATTTTTGTGTTGTCTGCTATTAGTTTTGCCTCTTACTGCGTTCTGCATTATCCACTCATCAAACAGTAGCCAGTCTTCTTTCACAGAATCTAACTGTCCTGGCTTGGGATTCTCTGCCCGGAAACTGTCTCATTTGAGGAAGTAATTGGTCCTAACATCATGGGACAGAAAGGTGTGAAAAGATGTTCAATGGAAGCTGTTTCTGTTTAGAGCTCTATTTAACAGCTTTCTTTGTTTTCTTAACTAATATCTTATTCATAGAATTTCTCATTAGACTTTACATAAAATAATTGCACTGAGAAAAAGTTAACTAATTCTAAATTATCACAGATTATGAACTCATTCATATGAGTGGATCAATCTTCAGTTCATTTCATTCATTCTAAAACTGCCTTAACCATTTCAAAGTTAGCCATTCCAGCATTCCCAGTTACTTAACTTAGGTCAATTTTAAATTCTCCAAGTACAGAAAATAGTTAAATTACATTGGTTTCTGAAGACAAAATGAACAATAAAGAAAAAAACTTTTTCTTGAACCTGGATAAGGCTGTTTCTATTATAAACTTGTCACTAGGGTGTCTTAATCTGACTTCACATAAATCCAAAGAAAAATTTAGTTTTAATCGATTTCCTATTTAGCCTCAGGTTGATTTAACAAAGTCAAAGATGATTTGCACTAATTTTAACCACAAAATTGATAAATATTTCATTAATAACCAGGATAACCGCTTCTACATATTTTTAGATCATAAAGTGGCTAATCTATTTTACAAATAACTATTATATATTGTCACAGACCTTTAAATAAAATTAGCTTTTGCAGAAGTTTATTAAAACCCACTAAATCAAGGCACCTAGGTGGCTCAGTCAGTTGGGCAATGGACTCTTGATCTCAGCTCAGGTCATGATCTCCCAGCTCTTGGGTTCGAATCCCATGATGTTCTCTGTACTAATGTGGAGCTTGCTTGGGATTCTGTCTCTCCTTTTCTCTGTCTCTCCCCTGCTTGTTCTCTCTCTCTCTCCCCCTCCTCCTCACCCTCTCCCCCCCAACATAAAGAAATAAACTTTAATTTTTTTAATGTTGATTTATTTTTGAGAGAGAGAGGAAGAGCGTGAGTGAGGGAGGGGCAGACAGAGAGGGAGACAGAGGATCCAAAGCAGGCTCTGTGCTGAGAGCAGAGAGCTCAATGTGGGGCTTGAACTCATGAACCGTGAGATCATGACCCGAGCCAAAGTCAGACACCCAGGTGCCCCTAAATAAACTTAAAAAAATGTTTTTGGAGGGGAGGTACCTGAGTGGCTCAGTCAGTTAAGCATCTGACTTTGGCTCAGGTCATGATCTCATGGTTTGTGACTTCAAGCCCCACATCAGACTCTGTGCAGAGCCTGGAGCCTGCTTTGGAGTTTGTGTTTCTCTCTCTCTCTGACCCCCACCCTCTCTCTCAAAAATAAATAAACATTAAAAAATTTTTTTAATTGTTTTAATCTACTAAATCAAGAAATACCCAAAATACATTTTAACTCAATACCATAGTATTATGTAACATGTGCTACTGATTTAAAATATGTGCTTTGTATTTCACATAAGATTGTTCATGTTGGGGCACCTGGGTGACTCAATCAGTTAAGTGTCTGACTCTTGATTTCAGCTCAGGTCATGATCTCGTGGTTCCTGGGATCCATCTCTGAGTTGGGCTCTACTCTAACTGCTTGGGATTCTCCCTCCCTCTCTCTCCGCCCCTCCCCTGCTTGCTCCCTCTCTTTAAATAAGTAAAGAAAGAAGTAAAGAAGTAAAGAAATAAAGATTGTCCTCATCAACTTCCCAACTCATGCCCAATTTATATTTCAAAAATCAGAGAGGTTTGCAAAAGCGATTTCAAGATAATGTATATTTTTTAATGATGAAACTTTTTACAAACAAAATGAATACATTAAAATCAAGTACACGATGGGCGCCTGGGTAGCTCAGTCAGTTAAGTGTCTGACTTTGGCTTAGGTCATGATCTCGCGGTTTGTGGCTTTGAGCCCCGCATCAGGCTCTGTGCTGACAGCTCAGAGCCTGGAGCCTGCTTCAGATTCTGTGTCCTGCTTTCTCTCTACTCCTCCCCCCACTCACACTCTGTCTGTCTCTCTCAAAAAATGAATAAACATTAAAAAAAAACTTGGGGTGCCTGGGTGGCTCAGTTGGTTAAATGTCGCACTCTTGGTCTCTGCTCAGGATCACATTCCCACGGTACCATGAGTGCAAGCCGGTGCTGACAATGCAGAGGCTACTTGGGAGTCTCTGTCTCCCTCTCTCTCTGCCCCTCCCTCACTTGCATTGTCTCTGTCTCTCTCAAAATAAATAAATAAACTTAAAAAAAACTTTAATAAAAAATCCTCTAGCTTGCATTAAAAATCAAATATATGACACATATTAAATAAATGAGCAATAGAGATATTTATTTGCCCTGTATGTATGTGTGTGTGTGTATGTGTTGATGGTGGTTCATGTTGTTCAGATATGTGTGGGTATATAGGCACAGAAATCAAAGTAACTCCCCCGTTCTCAACGCGTGATTTGCCCTCTCCCTGTGTAAGCATTACAAGAATGTAAGCCACGATCTCACAGAACCACATTGTCCTCGTCTGTGGTTTTAGGCTGATGGGCACCCAAGAAAACTCAGGCTACCCATGCATGGTCTTTGCTGCCTGCCCCAGCGTGTTTATTACCAGCCCTGGCCTGGCGGGAACTGGTTTCTGACCCTACCTAGCCGTGTGGGAACTAAGGATGAGTCATTTCATCTCTCTGTAAGATAGAGTTAGATTAGACTATCTCTGAAGTCCCTTCTATTTTTCTAATTCTTTGATTGAATGGATCTGTTCCGTATCTATCTGGTTTCCGGGGTATTAACTAGTTAACAGGGCCAGTCAAGACCCAATCCAGATGCAATGGGGCTCCTTCATCACAGTGACAATACCTTGTTCTAGCTTATCACACTGGATGAGGATAATGGGAAGTTATTTGGCCATAGTGGTGGTGGTGTTTGAATATGAAAACCATAGCATCTAATGTATATTTTCTGAAGAGTATGCTATTCTGAAATGCTTATGGTATTTGTGCATCCCTGAGTAAAACAAGTAATCTAAACATTGTTAATGTCTAAAGCCACCATGTTTGGAAAAGGCAGGAAGTGTCAGAAACTATTTAACGTGCTTATAAAGTATACCCCAAAGACAGAAGTTTACTGGATGAGGAGCACAATAACGGCAGCTTAGACAAAAAAAGTCTTCTCAGAGGCTCTGGGATTGGGGTAGGTGTTCTACCCAAGCTCTCTCAGAGCCCCCAGCCCACCCTCGCCCCGCCGTCACACCCAGACCTGTGTGGTAGCCGCTCAATTGCTAGTCCCCCTGATCACACTCTGCGAATTCCTTGAGGGCAGGGATTTTGCTTGTTTTGGAGGTACCCCTAGGGCCTGACATAGAGCAAGGACTCCGTGAATAATTTTGCATATGTGTTGCATAAATAGCCAGCTATCTCCACTTATTGGTCTTCCAGAAGCAACAGAAGCGAGCAAGAGTAGTACTGCATGGCAGCAATAAGAGGCATTGTTACCAAGAGCCTAGCGTTTGTGGTCGCCAGGAGGACATAGGTTCCCATCAATGTGTGGTTCATAAAATCCCCACAAATGTCCATTCAATAATGTCCTGTAGTATGTCCTCCGATAGCTGCCTCCTATAAGTAGCACCAAAGGATGTATGACATTTTGGCGGGACCATTTGACTATTTATCCAACTCTTACTCATTCCTCAGCAAAATTCGCCAACAGTGTGTTCACCATAAGCCGCTAAGCACAAAGAATGAATACCCTTCAAGGAAGAAAATGAGTTGGTGGTGGCTATATTTTAATAGGAAATTCCTCTGGCGACATTTTATAGGAACTAGGTGGGGTATCTACTGTGCAATTGCTCAGCATACTGCTTGGTAATGGATTAACAGGACCTTTTACCCCTTCCATATAAGAATTTGACTTTTCGTTAACTTTCTAGCTGTGGCTCCTCTGGCAGCGTAATAAAGAATAGTGCATCAACTGTGTTGCTGGAATCATTACATAGGATAGAGCGGCCCCCTAACTGGTAAATTGCATCCGGACTGGGAGAACTATAAATGTGTGAGAGGAAGCCACAGCTCTGGGCTTCCCTGAGCGTAGTGACTCTTGGAACAGACATGTCTTTTGTGGGGACCCTGGGAAATATGCCTATGGAGTGGTTATACCAGACACTTGCTCCCATGAGACGAGAGCCTTTTAGGCCAGGACAGATTCCATACTTGCCTGATGTGGGTCCGTCTCCTGGCACTGAAGCTACGACACATGGACACACGGACAGTTGCAGGGACTCCGGTAGAAGAGCGACATGTGGCTCTGCCCTGCTGCTGAGCCGTGCTTCCCACCCCATATCCTTCTAAATGACGCTGTTACCACGCGTACTAGTTTATGAGTTTGAATGTTTCTAAAATGCTCATTGAGCCTAAGGAGACCCCTGGGGGGCACTGTAGTACCACTCGCTTCGTGTTTTGTTTCCTTTTGTTTCGTTTTGTTTTACTTTGTAGTAGATGCTCCACAGGGACTGAGAGAGATGGGACACTGTGTGGCATGGTTGTCTGCTTCCAAAAAACCCATGGTCATCCCCTTCCCTGTCTGCAGGATGGACAGTCCGTCTGCATCACATGTCACCAAGACATAGATCTCAAGTTGATGCCTTCCCTTAAAATCCCCAAGCTTGTTCCTACTGAACCCAAGTACACAGTCCCCACCCTAACCAGTGCTATGAATCCAGTTGACCAAAGGCCACTCCAGTCTACCCCACAATTTTTAATATGCTACCAACAAAGGCCCAAAAATCAAATGATGGGTATAAGAATTGCTCCCTCAAACCAGAGGGGTCAATGAAGAACTGGGGGTTTGACCTGGAGTCAAAACAGGTGCTAGAAGTCCTCTAGTGATGAAATTTTCATATCCTCTGATCACAATGGCGTGAGTTACTATCACCTTTTAAAACTAGGGCATGTTAAGAACCAACCAAACTACTCTTGCCAAACAAAACAAATTTGCATTTCTCCCTCCAGAAGCATTATCTGAAGAAAATAATTCAATTTTCCCCCACTATATGAAAGGTTTGAGGAGCATAGTCATATGCCGCAGAAATGTGAAAAAAAATTCGATGAAACCATTGCCCATCATAAGCAAGTGGATCAAGTGCCCCTTTTTGGAATTGGAAGGCAGCACAGCTACACGAAGGCACAAGGCAAACTACAAGAGACAAACGACGACAGGAAGTACAGTGGTGATGCTCAAAACAGATGCACTAGGATCTCACACACCCTGACCCTTTGCCCCTCCCCCCCGTTACAGTAGGCTTCACAGAGGTTTTCTCTTGTCAACGCACAAGAGACACATAAGAAAAACTTACAAGTCCAATGAATCCAGTTGACCAAAGGCCACTCCAGTCTTCCCACTGCTCTCAGAATCAGCACAGGCAGCCATACACGTGGCTTTTTTCCCCAAGCGGTTTATCACAACATCAATTAACGACAACAACAAAAACCCATCGTATATTCTGAACCCACAGAATACTCAATTTCACAATATTTTGCAAACCACTAGGTCGGTAGCTTTCTCAAGGAATATTCCAACTGTACTTGACCACCAAAATATTTACATCAAAATGGCATCTATCTACCAAATAACCAGAAGTCACATTGCTCTATGTCTCTTCTTAGTCTATTACAGACACAAGCCTCATGTGCATTCCTTTCCAATGCTTGCTGTGAAGGCCTGTCCCTTTCCCCCAAGAGAAACAACTTCCCATGGATGCCATTTTTAAATTCCATTACCAGTAAGAATTCCATTACTGTCCATGCAATGTATCTAATGTAAGACAAATAATCTCTTTGTGAACTTGGATTGAATGTGCCAGAAAGATGCCAGATATAAAATAAATCATTAATGGTCTGTGTTGGACCCAACTATTAATTTACTTATAAAAATGTCACCAACCCCATTAATTATACCCCCAAAGACACTGTGTAATTATATATATTGACCACCAACTATGAACATAAATCTAAAACAGTGGATAGTTTATGATCCAATAGTTCAAATAAAGGGATGATCTCCATTAAAAGTGATAGAATTCAGTGGTCCAGTTAGTACTAAAGTCAACACACAAACTCGAAGCAGCCAACTGGGAATGCAACAATCTGAGACATTATGGAAAGAATAATTTAATTATTAAGCTTCATGTTCCATTTTTCTCCCAGTGAGCTTGCTACTTTACAATGTAAATAAAAGGTACCTTATCAGTAGGTTAAGCAACCCACTCTTGACTTCAACTCAGGTCATGATCTCATAGTTTGTCTGCATTGACAGCATGGAACCTGCTTGAGATTCTCTCTCTCTCCCTTCCTCTCTGCCCATCCCCTGCTCATGTGCACAGGTGCATTCTCTATATCTCAAAATAAATAAATAAACTTAAAAGAAATAATAAAATAAAATGTGCTAAAATGACCAGAGCCTAGTAATGATTCTGGGAGTATGAATTAGAACAAAATTTCTTTCTTCTTTAATGTTTATTTATTTTTGAGAGACAGAGAGACAGAGTAGGAGCGGGAGAGGGGCAGAGAGAGGGAGATAAGAATCAGAAGCAGACTCCAGGCTCCAAGCTGTCATCACAGAGCCCGACATGGGACTTGACCTCATCAACCGCGAGATCATGACCTAAGCCAAAGTTGGACGCTTAACCAACTGAGCCCCCCGAGGCGTCCCTAGAATTTCTAAGTTTCTACATCACAAACCTAATTAGAGCTAAGGCAAGTTATGAACAATGTGGCCTCAGCTGCTGATTTTACTAATTCCACTCTTCTCCAAAACTTGTGGGAGCATGAGGGCCTACTAAATATTATGAAGGTAAAAGGTAACCTAAAACATAACACTCATTAAAGGTCATTTTAAAAATCTGACTTTATCTTATGGAAAGGTTCTTCAGTCTTGGTACTCTTGACATTTTGGAGTAGAAAATCCTTTGTTATTAGGGCCGTCCTGTGCGTGGTATGCTGTTGAGCAGCAATTTTATCCGGCTACCCACAGTCCCCTGCCCTGAGCTGTAACAACTGAGGATGCCTCCAGACATGGCCAAATGTCCGGTGGACAAAATCACCCCCAGTTGAAAGTCATTGTCTTAAAGTGAAATTGCTAGTGTAGGTTTGTTTGCTTTGGACCCAGCCATACGATTAGGTCTTGGAGTCTCTGAAGAGGTTGCTCTACCAGAGAAGGTGGGCACAGAAGTTGACTGGGAGGTAGAAAAGTCACATTAAAACACCAGAGATCATTTAGGTGTGACCTGGCTGGCTCAGTTGGTGGAACATGCAACTCTCGATCGCAGATTTGTGAGTTGGAGCCCTGTGTTGGGTATGGAGATTACTTATAAATAAAATCTTAAAAAAAAAAAGAGCACCAGGAATAGTTTAAACAGAGCAAACATATCAAACCTAACTCCTTGTAAGGTACACTCTTCTACATGATCAGTTAGGTTTCCCGTTTGCAAAGATCCCTCCTTTCAAACAACACCTAATATTTCCATTGCAGGGAAGAAAAGTGTCTGGTCCTTGATCATTTCTAGCCTGTAACTCTTGATTTAGAAGAATCATTTCCAAACTATCTGTGGCAAAAGACCAGTTTTGACGTTTCCAACCTACTGCCGGCCACCACCTGGTCCTGCTGTGTGAATTGGTAGCAAAGAATTCGCAGACCAGCTGTCCAGGGGCCACAGCTTGAGTAATACCATTCTGGAGTTCTAACCTCTATTGAGAAATACGGTTTAAGCACTTTGTGAACTCTTCAATGACTAACATTCACAAGCCAATTTATAACGGTGTTTATTATTATTTTTGTTCAAGAGGCAGAAAGACAGTGATTTCACTGCCTTTGGAAACACAACTACACTAAAATGAGAGGGGAAAAAAAGGGATTTCTTTTAAAAATCCATTTTCATGGGTGTCTGGCTAGCTCTTGGGGTTATGAGTTCAAACCCCACGTAGGTTGTGAGTCTAATTAAAATAAACAAATAAATAAAATTTTAATCTATTTTTATGTCTTTATCTTTTTGTCTTCTGTCTTTAACAAAAGACAAAATTATGAAAGTGCCTTAAATATCCTTAATCCCTAATATTTCCTGCTCTTTAGCCTTTTAAAGAAGTATAGCCTCTTCTGTTAGAATAACTGTATTGGCTGCAAAGGTTTTAAAAACCTGCTCTACCAACCTTCTCTTTCCCTCCAGAAGATCTTTTAAAAGGTAAACAATTTAGGGGCACCTGGTGGCTCAGTCGGTTAAGCGTCCAACTCTTGATCTCAGCTCAGGTAATGATTTCACGGTTTGTGTGATCGAGCCTCACATTATGCTTTATGCTAATAGCGTGGAGTCTGCTTGGGATCCTCTCTCCTTTTCTCTGCCCCTCCCCCCTGCTCACTCTCACTGTCTCCCTCAAAATAAATAAACTTTAAAAGGCAAAGAGGGGCACCTGGTTGGCTCAGTTGGTTGGGCATCCAGCTTCGGCTCAGGTCATGATCTCACGGTTCGCGGGTTCGAGCCCCATGTCGGGATCTGTGCTGACAGCTAGCTCAGAGCCTGGAGCCTGCTTCAGATCTGTGACTCCCTCTCTCTCTCTGCCCCTTCCTCACTCATGCTCTGTCTCAAAAATAAATAAACTATAAAAAAATTTTTTTAAATAATAATAAAAGGCAAACAATTTAGAAATATAACTTGTTTCTATAGGCTTACACTTTCCCTCCAATTTTAAAGTTCTATTCAGGGGTGCCTGGGCGGCTCAGTCGGTTAGGCACCAGACTTCGGCTCAGGTCCTGATCTCGCAGTTCATGGGTTCGAGCCCCACATCCGGCTCTGTGCTGACAGCTCAGAGCCTGGAGCCTGCTTCTGATGCTGTGTCTCCCTCTCTCTCTGCCCCTCCCCTGCTCATGCTCTGTCTCTCTGTCCCTCAAAAAAATGAATAAACATTGAAAAAAATTAAAGTTCTGTTCAGAATCGAAGTAGAAGACCGTCAGCGGGGAGTACATTTCCACTACACAGCAGCGCCTCTTGAAAATGGCAGGAAAACGTAGGCAAGTAGTTTGAGTTTCACCCACATGACTTGTTTTATGATCACAAAACAGGCTATCTGTGTGTGCAGACTTGTCAGGCCCCAAACTAAACAGGGAAACCACCCAGACGTGGGTTTGTAGGCTCCTTTCTCAGGGCTAACTTAAGGTTTAACTTAACAGGCACATCATAGGGCCCCAGGAGTCTCTCAGCTCATGTCCACGTTTGCATGTATAAAAGTACTCCCAGCCATTTACACTGCAGTCTTAGATTTAGAAGGACCTTTACACTCATGGAGCCAAACAGCCCTGCCTGTCTTATATTAGTGAAGCTTTCTCTTTAAGACATCACGAGTGGGACACGTGGATGGCTCTGTTGGTTAAGCGTCCCACGATGGTTTGTGGGTTCAACCCCCACAACCAGCTCTGTGCTGACAGCTCAGACCTTGGAGCCTGCTTATGATTCTTGTCTCCCTCTCTCTCTGCCCCTCTGTCTCTCAAAAATAAATAAATGTTTTAAAAAATAATATATATATAGAGGCGCCTGGGTGGCTCCGTCGGTTAAGTGTCCGGCTTCGGCTCAGGTCAAGATCTCATGGTTCATGTGTTCGAGCCCCACATCGGGCTCTGGGCTGACAGCTAGCTCAGAGCCTGGAGCCTGCTTCAGATTCTGTATCTCCCTCTCTCTCTGACCCTCCCCTGCTCACACTGTCTCTCTCTGTCTCTCAAAAATAAATAAAAAACATTTAAAAAAAGTTTTTAAAAAGACATATATATATATATATATATATATGTATATGTATATGTAAAAGACTTCACCAGAAAATTAAAATACAGACTCCATTAGGAGAAGCATGGCAAAGGTAAGGCTAATGTCAAAACATCCTTACCTACCTTTCCAGAGAAAAAGGTTGACAAAAAGGAGAATCTAGAGGAGTGAGACAATGAAATGTCTCAAGCATGGAGACTTTCTTATCTTTCTCCTTTTTATGAGAGAGACAGGGTGAGCAGGGGAGGGTCAGAGAGAGAGAAGAAGACACAGAATCCGAAGCAGGCTCCAGGCTCTGAGCTAGCTGTCAGCACAGAGCCCACTGCAGGGCCCGAACCCAGGAACCATGAGATCATGACCTGAGCCAAAGTCGGACGCCTAATCGACTCAGCCACCCAGGCGCCCCTCTTATCTTTCTCCCAATCAGAGTCTGGGTGCACAAGAGGAAAAATGGGAAGCCTTGGGGCCAGCCTTGATTCGCTCAGAATTAACCCAGCAAGGCCTTCAGAAACCAAGAGCATTCCACAAAGAACTCATTAGTCCTTCAAGTCACAAAACCCAACCTTCACCGTGTAGTCTAAGAAAAATGCAACTACAGTAACAGTGAAAACATGTTCCTCTCAGGTCTCCACCAAATGGGACAGGTGGCGGCTTTCGAACACAGAATGAGCAACAACAAATTCTAAAACCTCTCTCCCCACCCCCACCCCCCAGAATTTTCTGCTACGTGAGCATCTCTCGATCGGGCAGGCTGGGCCGAATTCGCTGTCTGCTGTCAGAATCATCTCCAGTGGGGTCATTTTCCTCACCAGACTCCACATAGATCGGCCAGTCATTGTCCGTGTCACTCTTTTCTTGGCTTTCGGTCGAGGCCTCCACCAGGCTAAGGTTGATGGGCATCAAATCGTCCTCGTCTTCGTGCGGGTCTGTAACACAGGTGCAGCTGTCACACAGCCCGAAGCGCCGCAGCCCCTGGGACAGGTGACTCGTGAAGGTTCTTCTGCAGCCCTTGCAGATGATTGGACGGTTGGATCTATGGACCTACGATTACAAGCAGACACAGTAAACGCTCTCCCCCTTGCTTTCTCTGCCACAGCCTCGTCCTCACCAAAGGGCTTCTGCCCCAAGGTCATTGGCTATGTGAGGAACGTGCCCACCTCCCCATTGCCAAGGCCTCCCTTAGTGCTAATGCCTTTGAAGGAACTCTTCTCTGATGCTTGAGGTCAGGTTAGGTCCCCAGCTAGATATTCCCACCTATACTCCTTCCTTTGTTGATTTTCTAACAAATTATCGGTAAATTCACTAGACTATAAGCTCCAAGAAGGCAGGGACCATCCTCATTCAGGTTTTCTGTCACACTTGTTACTATATCCCTGTGTCTGGCATATAAAGGGCATTCAGGGAACTGATGGGAATTTTGGCTTTTTCTGTACAGGATTGCCTAGTTATTAGGGCAGCAGATTTGCTAGATGGTATCTTCTCAACATGTGGCAGATGTCCCATCCTTACTCTGTTGATAAATGCATTCCTTGCCTCTTCATTGATAAATGTACTCCTTACCTAGGAGAAGCACTTTGCATACTAGAACCTGACCTCCTACTCCATGCAGCTCCTCCTCAGGGCAGCAGCCCCAGGGGCCCCCTCCACCGAAGGAACTATCTAATGTGTACACTCTTCAGGAGCTCCAGCCTGAAGGGGCTCTGTGAATCAAAGCCTCTCCTTTCGAAAACTCTGGATGCGAGATGGACACAAGAGGCAGAGACAGAGAGAAATGATGGAGGACAAGGGCCAATAGCATGAAAGCCAGCCTGCTAGAGCCACCACTACATCCTGCCCAATGTCCCTGCCTTCTGTGTGGTCTTCTGGGCCTTCTACACCAACCCCACAAGACTTGAGTCAACCAGAATATGTACATGACCTGTGCAACCTGATGGGGCCTTTGAATACCACGTCTTTGGGCTGCAGTGGACTGGACCTTGTATAACGTGGAAAGATAGAGGGAATGAGGATTCCAACCAATGAAACGTCTTAGGGGCACCAGGGACCTGCTGCTGCCAAGACAGACTGGAGATAGGGGTGCCTGGGTGGCTCATTCAGTTAGGCATCCGGCTTCAGCTCAGGTCGTGATCTCACGATTCCTGGGTTTGAGCCCCGTGTCAGGCTCTGTGCTCACAGCTAGCTCAGAGCCTGGAGCCTGCTTCAGATTCTGTGTCTCCCTCTCTCTCTGACCCTCCCGGGCTCATGCTGTCTCCCTCGATCTCTCAAAAATAAATAAAAAGACATTAAAAAAAAAGAAGAAGACAGACTGGAGATATACATTGAGGGGGGAAAAGACAAAAAGTTAAGGCCATGATGTGAAGCTACTTTCAGGTGAGTGTGCTGGGGCCAGCCCTGAGAGCAGAGGCAGTCGATAACTTTGTACTTATCTTAAATCTGGGTTCTTTCAAATCCATAATTCACATTTTATAAAATTCACATTTTTTTTTTCAGAGAGAGAGAGAAACAGGGGAGAGGGGCAGAAGGAGAGAGAAAGAGAATCTTAAGCAGGCTCCATGCTCAACATGGAGCCCAACATGGGGCTCAATCCCATGACTCTAGAATCATGACCTGAGCCAAAATCAAGAGTCAGACACGCAACCAAGTGAGCCACCCAGATGCCCCAAAATTCACCTTTTTAAAGCAAACAATTCAATGGGTTTTAGTACATTCACAAGGTTGTGAAATCTAATTCCGGAACATTTTTTTTCTTTCTTTTTTTTTTAATGTTTTATTTATATTTGAGAAAGAGAGCATAAGCTAGGGCGGAGCAGAGAGAGAGGGGGACAGAGGATCCAAAGCGGGCTCTGTGCTAACAGCAGAGAGCCCATTTTGGGGCTAGAACTCACAAACCGTGAGACCATGACCTGAGCTGAAGTCGACGCCCAGCCAACAGAGCCACCCAGGCACCCCTAATTCCAGAACATTTTCCTCACCCCAGAAAGAAACCTTGTGCACATTAGCTGTCACCCTTCTCCCATTCAACACCCCTCTAGCTCCCACTAACCACTAATCCACTCTATCCACCTGAGTCAGCCCATTTTGTATATTTCATATAAATGAAGTCATATAATATGTGGCCTTTTGTGACTGGCCTCTTTCACGTAGCATAATGTGTTTAAGGTTCATCCATGTTGTAGCCTGTATCAGAACTTCATTCCATTTTATGGCTGAATAAGGGTCCATCGTGTGGATAGACCTCAATTTCTTTTTTCACTCATCAGTTGAGGACACTTGGTTTGTTTCCACTTTTTTGGCTACCATGAATAACGCTGCTGTGAACATTTGTGGGCACGTATGCTTTTGTGTAAATGCATGCTCAGCTCTCTTGGGTACATACCTCGATACAGAATTGCTGGGACCTATGGCAATTTTATGCTTAAGTTTTTAAAGAACCACCAAATTGTTTTGCCATAACCCCATTTTACATTCCCATCAGCAGTGTATAAACATTCCAATTCTTCCACATCCTTGCCCACACTTTTGTTATTACTTGTTTTTTTCTGATGATAATAATCCTAGTGTGTCTGAAGTGGTATCTCACTGTGGCTTTGATTTGCATTTCCCTAATGACTAACGACATTGAGCATCTTTTCATGTTCTTATTGGCCATTTGTATCTCTTCTTTGGAGAAATGTTTAATCACATCCATTGTATAATTTGGTGATTTGTTTTTTATTGTTAAATCGGAAGAATTCTTTATATATTCTGGTTACTAGATTCTTAGCAGATGAGTGATTCACAAATATTTACTCCCATTCTGTGGGTTGTCACATTCTTGATAGTGTCCTTTGAAGTCCAAACCATTTTGATGTTTGATTTCCCAAAGACTGATTGCCTTGCTCAAAGATGATCTTAAATACAATGCCTTCTGAAAGGGCCTGAATGCCTTTTAGCTGGTGGAAATGAACCACTCACGGGAGACAGACGTCCAGGGGGCAGCCAGTGGGAGGGGAGGTCCCCTTGGTCTGCAGCTCTCTTTGCTGCCCACAGGTGACCTTATAAAGTACTCTTGCACTTTCCCTACGTCCAGGTACTGGTGTTAAGTGGGAAACTAGGAAACAGCTTTCTCACCTTTGGTATCACACTGGTGGGAACAGACCCACAATCCCCTGTCCAAGCTCCACTGTTCTCTGCCTTATGACACCCCCCACTGACCAGGATCTAAACTTTACTGAGTCTAAGAAACTGGTCTGTAATCATATAAGCTTTAACTTTCCCTAAGTGCTACCAACCCAGCTTTAATTTAGCAGAAACATATTTAGAATTCTCTGAAAATAGTCTAGTGGACAGAGATGCAAAAGACAGTTCTGTTTTGTTTGTTTTTTTTTTAGTTTTTTGTTTTGTTTTGGGTTTTTTGTTTTTTGTTTTGTTTGTTTTTGAGAGAGAGAGAGAGAGAGAGACAGAGATAGCCTGAGCAGGGAAGGGGAAGAGAGAGAGAGAGAAAGAGAGAGAATCCCAAGAAGGCTCCACACTGATGCAGGACTCGAACTCACAAACCATGAGATCATGACCTGAGCCAAAATCAAGAGTTGGACACTTAACTCCCTGAGCCGTCCAGATGCACTAACAGACAGACTGGTTTACCCTTACATCAGACAGATGCTGGGAAGGCCATCCCCTGTGTCATCCGCTGCCCTCACCCCAGCATCCCTGCCAGCCCAGACACTTACGCTCAGGGCGTGGCTCCGCAGGTGCTCCTGTCGAGTGAACCGCTTGCCGCACGTCTCGCAGGGGTAGGGCCGCTCGCCTGTGTGTGAGCGGATGTGCCGCTTAAGGATGCCCTTCTGTTTGGCAGTGTAAGGGCAGAAAGGACACTTGTGGAGCTTGATGGGGACCACCAGCACATCACCTGGGAACCAAATGAGTTGATTTAGCTGCACCGTAAGCAACAGTGACACTGGCCACCCTCCTACAGGTGATCAGGAGCTGGGGAATCCCCTCAGCCCGACCAAGAGGGAGGACATCAACTCTACCACCAGACACTGCAAATCCCAAGTCTCAGTCCGGCTCTGCATTAGCCGGAGGCTAAAGGGTTGCAAAGAATGCCATTCGGTACTGGCTTTCAACCTTCTCTGTGGCTCAGTTACAGCTCACATCACCCCCTCAGAACTCACACGTGGAAAAGCTTCCCAAAATAACACTTGCTCTGACAGCATCCATTCTGTTCGATTTCATTTTAAGACAATCCTGATTGAGACCCTGTTATGAACTGAATTGTATCCCCCCAAAATTTGTACATTGAAGCCCTAAACTCCAATGTGATTGTATTTGGATAGGGAGGAAATTAAGGTTAAATGAGGTCGTAAGGGTGGAGCCCTACTCTGATAGGACCGGTGTCCTTATAATTAGAGGAAGAGAAACCAGAGATCTCATTCTGTCTCTGTTCGTGCACAGAGGGAAGGCCACATGAGGAGGAGCAAGATGGCAGTCGTCCACCAGCCAGGAAAAAAAGCCCCTGCTGCACCATGATCTTGGACTCTGAGCGTCCAGAACTGTGAGAACACACATCGCTGTTGTTTAAGCCAGCCTGTGGTGTCCTGCTGCAGCAGCAGGAAGTGACTAACACAGACCTCTTGAATTGATCTCATGGCTCCCAAAAGTTTGGAAACCTCTGTTATGACGGATCAGACCCCTGGATCAGGATCCATGTTCTCTCTCTCTCTCAATTTGTTTTTCTCTTTTTTAGGATCCATGTTCTCTCTCTCTCTTTTTTTTTTTTTTATCAATGTTTATTTATTTTTGAGAGACCAAGACAGAGTGTGAGCAGGGCAGGGTCAGAGAGAGAGGGAGAGACAGAATCCAAAGTAGGCTCCAGGCTCTGAGCTGTCAGCACAGAGCCAGAGGTGGGGCTCCAACCCACGAACCATGAGATCATGACCTGAGCCAAAGTTGGACTTTTAACCAACTGAGCCACCCAGGCGCCCCTCTTGGGCTTTATTCTTTAAGCAGCTAGAATCTTAAGGAGGGGAAGTACATGGTCAGATCTGAGTTTTAAAAGCTCCCTCTGAGGACAATGCAGGGGAAGGATTTAAGAGAGGTAAGATTAAAGGCAGGAAGAGAGGTGGGAGAGGATGAGAGTTGCCATGAACTAAAGCACAGAAGTAAAATTAACAGCACTCAGGGACCCCGTGGGGGAGGGGAGAGAAGGGAAAGAGAAGATTCGAAATGACACAGATTCTGGGTTAGCGGACTTGGTGGATGACCATGGAATAAACTGAGGCAGGGAACACAGGAGGAAAGCAGGTACTGGGAGCAATGAGGAGTTCAGTTGGATTTTACTGCATTTGGGGCAGGCCCAGGCCATCCATAGAAGAATTTCTGGGTTAGACAGATACATCTGGAGCTTAAGGAAAGCAGGGAAGAATACGGTTTCGAGAATGTTCAGCAAATTGCAGTGGTGGCCTTAACTGAGGCCTGGCTCTCCCCTGAACACCCCGCTTCCCTTACCCCTTAACCCTGACACCTCTGGGTCGGAGGTGAGTCGGATCCTCCTTGGTTCACTGTCCTCTCCAGACCACTGTCCCTCCCTCCATCCTCAAAAACCTTGAGATCTTTTGAAGCTCACACCATTGAATGATAGTGACGAGGGAGCTTGAGGGAGCTTGAGGCAGGATGAGGACAAAGTACAAGTTAGCACCCCCCCCCCCCCAGGTGGGATGTATGTGCTATTCCTCCGGCACTCCTGGCTGCCCAAGGACAAAGGAAATGGCCAACTGATAGAGATCACAGTCTTCTAGGTCATGGGTTTACAAATATCTTGGTTTCCATATATCTTAGTAAATTCCAAGAAAAAGGCCATCTTACCCATAGCCTAATCTCCAGAAACCTATAGATTCCATTTCCTGGAACCCCAAATTCATCCCTCAATAGTTATATGGGAAACAAAGGCAAGAAGGAAATGGCAGGTAAAATTAAATTTCCTCGTAACCTGCAGCCCAATGACAAATATTTGGGCAAATACGGAGTCTAACATTTCTCCAGGAAACCCCTACTGTCCTAATGTTAATGGCTTACTTAGAGGGAAACGGACAATCGCAAGGCCTCAGGTATTTTAGGAGTCCTCTTTAGCACATCGAAGTCCCTCTGGAGGCCTCCCTTTGACGTCACCTCTCCATCTGCATAGTATAAAATCCACCATCCTTCACAACCCCAGTTCGACTCTTTGTGCCCCTAGGTCCTGTTGGGTCCTTTAATAAAATCACCTTTTTGCACCAAAGACCTGTTCAAGAATTCTTTCTTGGCCATCAGCTCCAGACCACCCTACTATCACCCCAAAACCTCATCAATAGCATACCAGCCTCTCCTTATTTTAGTCATCCAGGAGCCACGAGGTCACCTCCTCATTCGGTGGAGATTTGATCACATTGCCTTCAAACATAACTCCTAGGTAATTCTTGGTGTGAATACCGAAAGTGACCCAACACCCTGGCCTCTCTGTCCCATGACCTCCTTTCCTCCTTATCTTCCACCCCATGTCAGCTATCCAGTCCTGGACCAAGAGCTCTCAACTTGACCCGCGTATTAGAATCACCTGGGAAAGGTGGCTTCCCACCTTTCCACCCCCTGAGACAGTCAGTTAAGCATCCAACTCTTGATTTGGGCTCAGGTCATGGTCTCACAGTTCGTGCGTTCCAAGACCCATGTCAGGCTCTATGCTGACAGTGTGGGGTCTGCTTGGGTTTCTGTCTCTCCCTATCTCTCTGCCCTACGCTTGCTCACACTCTCTCTCTCTCAAATTAAATAAACTTAAGGAAAAAAAAAAAAGAATCACCTGGGAAACTAAAAAAATACTGATGTCCAATCCCTGTCCCAAGTATATCTTTTTAAATTTTTTAAATCTTTATTTATTTTTGGGAGAGACAGAGCACAAGTGCGGGAGGGGCAGAAAGAGAGAGGGACACAGGCTCCAGGCTCCAGGCTCCAGGATCCAAGCTCTAAGCTGTCAGCACAGAGCTGGATGTGGCTCAAACTCACCAACCCTGAGATCATGACCTGAGCCAAAGTCGGATGCTTAACCAACCGAGTCACCCAAGTGCCCCCCAAGCATATTTTTAAAGCCCCCACTAGTGTATAGTTGGGAGTGAGAGTCATGGCCCCATACCTAGATATTGCCAATAACTGCATTTGCTCCACAACCCACATTTCAAGCACCCCACTTCCCAATCACTGTCTGATATCTTTCCAGCTCACCCCCTAAATGTCCTTTCTTGGTTGGGACCAAGCCATGAACTATGCCGCCATTTGCTGTCCTTCACCTCCTTGGGTCCTCATGCCTCTCCTTCCCCAGTTTAGTGCCCACAATCCATCACTGAAGTCACTCCTTCACAACCACCCTCGACTGCCTGGGTCCTCTCTCTCCCTCTATCTGTATTCACCTGGTTAAACCTAAATTCTGGGTAAATACAAATCTATACCTATCCCATACCTGAAACAAGGCAAGTTAACATCACTTTGACTGTGTGTTCTAGTCTCACTTCAAATCTATCTAACCAGCACTCTCTGAGCGCAAATATCAGAGCCCTTGGTTCTTCAGGGACATCAGCTCCCTCTGCTCAGCTCTCCTCCCCATTGCCCCCTCCTTCCTTTCAGCCACCATCCTTGCTGCTTTACCTGAGGAGAAGCAATCAGAAGAGAACCTCTACATGCTCCCAACTACCGCCAAACTCCCCTATGAACACAGGTGGTCTGCCTTCACTCCTGTTCCTACAAATATACTGTCCTTCCTCACATGCAGAGCCAGACTGTCCCTGCCATTTATTTGTACAGGGACCTCGTCTGCCCTCGCTCTATCAATTGCCCCTCTCTCTTCCATCACCAATTATCCTCCTCTCTCCTGGATCATTCCCATCAGAAAACAAACATGCTTTTAGATCCTCCACCTTAATAAAAACCTAGACCTCGTATGGCCCTTTGGCTCCTGATTTCTCTGTCCCCTTCACAGCAAAACTGCTTGAAAGAAGCATCAATACTCATTGTCTTCCCATCTATATTCCCAGCTCTGTTTCAGGCCGTTTGGTCTCTTGCTCCACTACCTCATCAACACTGTTCTTATCAAACCCACGCACTACCTCCCCAATGATCAGTTTTCAATCCACTCACGCACAGTACTATACGTCGTCGATTTCTCCTTTTTTCTGAAACATTTTCACTTCCTGGCATGGGTTACTTTCGATTCTCCTCCTACCTCACTGCCCACCCCCTCTCAGTCTCCTTTACTGGTTTCTCCCTATTTTCCTGACCTTGACATGCTGGTGTTCTCCAGGGCTTGGTCCTCAAATCTCTTATCTTCTCCTTCTACACCTATAAGTTCATGGGATATATAGGTTTCAAATTCCATGGACCCATTAATGACTCCCAAATTTATATCTCAGCTCTGACTCCACCCCCGCCCTGGAACTCCAAACATACAGACGCAACTGCTTACTGAACACCTCCGCTTGGATATCTGAGAGGCGTCACAAACGTAACATGTCTAAATCAACGGCTCAAGCTAAAAACCTTAGGGTCATCCTTGACTTGTCTCTTTCTCATACCACTCACATAAGCTATTAGCACATCTGGTTCATTCCACCTTGAGAGACAGTCCAGTCCTATCCAAGAAGACCACTACCCACAGGGATCCTTTTAATATGTGTCATTTCAAGTCACTCTAGGCTGAGACCCTCTAGTGGCATCCCTTCTTAGAGTAAGACCCAGAGGTCTTGTCATGGCCTTCAGGGCCCTGCCTGATCCTTGCTCACCCAAATTCTCTCACCTCACCCTCCAGCACCCTCTGCCTCACCCACTCCACTCCCACCTCCACAGCACCCTGCTGTTTACTCGACAAGTGTGACCTGCACTTTGCACCTTGCTCTTCCCTCTGCCCGGAATGTTCTTTTCCCTGATTTGCCTGCACAATTTTCTCTCTTCCTCACAGCTTCTGCTCAGAGGCAACTTGTTAGAAAGGTCTTCGTAGTCAACACTAAATCAAACAGCATCCCCTTCACTCTCCATCAACTTTTCCCCTGCTTGAGTTTTCTTCATATTATATACTTATTTATATGTGTATTGTCTGTCTCCCTGCATTGCAACATCAGTCCCATGAGGACAAGGACTGCCTTTTGTTCACTCTAATGAACAGTGCCTGGAATATAGTCGATGCTTAATAAATATCTGTTACAAGATTGAATGATTGGACGCATAGATCAATGGAACAGAATAGAGAGTCCAGAAATAAACCTACACTTATACGGTCAATTAATCTAGGGAAAAGGAGGCAAGAATATACAAATGGGGAAAAGACAGTCTCTTCAATAAACAATGCTGGGAAAACGGGACAGCTATGTGCACAAGAATGAAACTAGACCACTCTCTTATACCATCCACAAAATTAAACTCAACATGGATTGAAGACCTAAATCTGAGACTGGAAACCATAAAAATCCTAGAAGAGAGCACAAACAGTAATTTCTTTGACACCAGCCACACCAACATTTTTTGAGATATGTCTTCTAAGGCAAGGTGAAAAAAGCAAAAATAAACTATTAGCACGACATCAAAATAAAAAGCTTTTGCACAGCAAAGGAAACCACCAACAAAACAAAAAGGCAACTTACTGAATGGAAGGAGATATTTGCAACTGATAAATCCGATAAGCAGTTAATATCCAAAATATATAAAGTACTTACACAATTCGACATCATAAAGATAATGATTTTAAATGGGCAGAGGACCTGAATAGACATTTTTCTACAGAAGACATACAGATGGCCAACAGAGACATAAAAGATGCTTAACATCACTAACCATTAGGGAAATGCAAATCAAAAGCACAATGAGATATCTATCACCTTACATCTGTCAGAATGTCTAGAACCAAAAAGAAATGACAAGTGCTGGAAAGGATGTGAAGAAAAAGGATCCCTCGTGCACTGTTGGTGGGGATGTAAATGGGTAAACAGTATGGAGTTCTGGAAAACAGTATGGAGGTCTCTCAAATTCTGCTACTGGGTATCTACCCAAAGGAAACAAAATCACTAATTTGAGGGCACCTGAGTAGCTCAGTCAGTTAAGCATCTGACTCTTGATTTCAGCTCATGTCGTGATCTCCCTGTTGGTGAGTTCGAGCCCCGCATAAGGCTCTGTGCTAACAGCACAAAGACTGCTTGGGATTCTCTCTCCCCGTCTCTCCCAAGCTTGTGCTCTCTCACTCTCAAAATAAATAAACTTAAAAAAAATACTAATTAGAAAAGATACATGCACCCCTATGTTTATTGCAGCATTATTTACAATAGCCAAGATATGGAAACAACTTGTGTCCATCAATAGATGAATGAATAAAGAAGATGTGATATAAACATGGTGTGTATGTGTGCACAAATACACACACACACACACACACACACACACACACATAAACATTACTCAGCCATAAAAAAGAATAAGATCACGTCATCTACATAGATGGACCTAGAGAGTACACTGCTAAGTGAAATAAGTCAGACTGAGAAAGACAGACACCCTATGATTTCACTCATACATGGAATCTAAAAAACAAAATAAATGAATAAGCAAAGAAAGAGCAGAATCAGACCTATAAATACAGAGAACAAACTGATGAGTTAATTGATTAATAGTTAGCAGGAATGATAAGATGTTGAAGAAGCAAACCAATGACGGGGAACTGGACACACTGGCATTAAATGAGCCCGTGATGAGACTGGAAAGAAATGGCAGAGGTAAGAGGAATGAGTGTCCATGGTGTCAGAAACCAGAGGAAGAAAGAATTTCAAGAAGGAGAGAAAGTGCAGAGTCAACTACTGAGAGAGGCCAAGTAAGATAACACCGGAAAATCACTCATTGGATTGACTCTAGAAATCTATGGCTGACCTCACACCGGCAGTGTCTGTGGTGTAGAGGGGCGGAAGCCAGACCACAGTGGGCTGAGAAGAGAGTAGGAAGTAAAACAGTGGAGGTGACCAGTATAGATGGACTTTCCAAGAAGCAATGGGAGGTGCTGGAGCTGGGGTGGGGAGGTCTGGGAGGAAGAGCTTACAGGAGGACCTTATGATCTGGCAGTGTCTGCTAACGTCAGATATAAGCAATGTGGCTACAGAACTATCGTAAAAGCCTCCTGACCATCTCCCTGCCCTTGTCTCTCATCTCCACACCATTAGGTGCTGAGGTCAAATTAATGTCCCACAAGCACAGCTCCTGTCCCCTTCCAAGCTCAGTAACTACCAAAAACTCCCCAATGCCTACAGACAAAACCTTACCTTTTAGCATTTAAGGTTTTCATATCCGACTCCAGTCAATTTCTCCCTATTCTCTTCTTACCCTTAGATGCCACATTCATAATGCCTCCCTGCTCTCCCAGGAGGAATTCAGTTCTCCTGCTCCTGGACTGCTGTGAAAATCACACGTCCATCTGTCTTCCAGCCCTGGTGCCTTTCCATCATGTGATGCCAGTTACACACATCTCATCTCCTCTAAGACACCATCAGTTCTTTGAGGGCTGGATCCATGTCTGACTTATCTTTGTATCTTGACCAGGAAGGTGCTCAAAAACATTTGAGCAAAATACATGAATGACCAAACAAATCAATCCTACTCTGTGCCTTGGCATTGAGAATAAATTTAACCAGGAGCCATGTGAAGGGAATCAAAACCTGGAGGACAACAGGCACGGCTAGGACCCAGGCGGCTGCCTTGCCACAGTGCCTTGTAGTTGGAAACCTGACTTTACAGGCTCATGGACTGGCGTTGGATGAAGATGGTGTAGAGCTGAATTAATCTTTCTTGATACTTGTGCTTCCAGGCAGAGGGCTTAAAAGATAAAATCATGGCATCGAAATCCTCTATTCGGGGCACCCGGGTGGCTCAGTCGGTTAAGCAGCCAACTTCAGCTCAGGTCACGATCTCACAGTTTGTGGGTTCGAGCCCCACACCAGGCTCTGTGCTGACAGCTCAGAGCCTGGAGCCTGCTTCTTATTCTGTGTCTCCCTCTTTCTCTGAAACCTCCTCCACTCACACTCTGTGTCTCTATCAAAAATAAATAAACCTTAAAAAAAAAAAAAAAGAAACCCTGTATTCATTTGTACTGCCTTCAGGGTTTGTTTCAAGGAGATGAAGCCAGCCCCAGGTGCTAGGTTTAGCTCTGCCACTTACCAGCTCTGCATTCTTAGCAAATTCACCAAAGCCTTGTGGGTCTTGGTTTCTCCACACTCTTCTGCCAAGCTCAGGAGGGTCTAATGGATGTGACAGGGTGGTCACCATCTGTGAAATGCTATTATGCACGGAAATGAGATTTCAACCCATTCCCACAGTGTGTTCACTGGAAACAGCCACTACCTTCTAACTGCTGGTTAAGCCAGTGTCCCTGAGGATCAGAAAGAGCATTTTCAAGTTTCCAAGCCTAGTTTTAATCAGACACACAGAGCGTTCTTGCTTTAAAAAATGAAATTTAACATCTCAAGACAGCCATTTAGTAACAAATAAAAGCAGCTGATCTCCCTTATCTGAAATACTTTCACTGCTCAGTATTGAAGGGTGAATTTAAATTGGGATTCATTAATTTCTTGGCTTGAGGTTCTGGAAGCTATAGGGTACTTTCATCAGGAAGTCAGTGGCCAAATCTATTTCTCTCTCCAAAACACTTTACAACACAGTTACCCCACTTTTTCAGGAGAGTTATTCACATTAACTCATCTCTCAGAATTGTTTAGGGGAACAACCAAGTTCTCTTAAAACACAAAAGCCTACCAAAGGAAAAATAATTAAAACAAAATTTTCCTTTTTAAAAAAGGAATAAAAAATATTACTGATATTTCTGATATTCCTTATATAAAATAAAATATATTCCTGATATAAAAATTTCCTTTTCTTTCTAATCAAGTTGATGACTTCATTAAAATACACAGGTCTTTAGAGTTATCAACATTAAATTTTTCTAAATATTTATTTATTTCTGAGAGAGATGGAGACAGAGTATGAGCAGCAGCAGAGGGGCGAGGGCAGAGAGAGAGAGAGAGAGATACAGAATGTGAAGCAGGCTCCAGGCTCTGAGCTGTTAGCACAGAACCCAATGTGGGGCTCAAAGCCACGAACTGTGAGATCGTGACCTGAGCCGAAGTCGGATGCTTAACCGAATAAGCCACCCAGGTGCTCCTGAAATATATTTTTAAATCCTACCAAAGGATATAAGAAATTTACTCACATAAAGCCAAACAGTAACTTATCTTAGATATTCTCAAGTAGAGGCACCATCAACCACAACTGCATGACTGCTCTGTGCCCGCACCAAGGCTGACACAGAGCATACATTTCTCACCTGTCTGGAATATGTTACCATACATGAGAAAAAAATCTGAAAACCTTCTCGTCTGGTCCTCAATGCTATGAGAAAGGCAAGGCAGGGATGATTATCTCCAGAACAAAATGGGTTCAAAGAGATTTACTGATTTAACTGATATCCTACCTGTTATTAGTAAAAGACAATAGATTCTTTCCACGTCTTCAAGCTGCCCTCAACAGGCTTATGCTCTAGTTGTAGAGGTAAAATATGAACACACAGGGAGAGACAATGCCCTGCACATAGCAAGGTGCTCAATGAACACCTACTGGTGGCGGGGGTGATAATGTGGTGGTAATGATGGTGGTGGAGATGATGGTGACAATCATGGCAGTGACAATGGCAATGGTGATGATGGAACTGATAAGGCACAGGTGTGCGTGATAAATGACCGGCAGAGACGCTGAATGCTAACGGAGCTCACCTGAGTCCTCTCCATACCAGTCTGTCTGGGCATCCATCACGGCACTCACGGCTCCTCCCGCACCATCTGGTCTTCCCTCCAAACTCCGAGAAAAGGGATGGTCGCCGTCCTGTTTGCTCGGGACGGCACCGTTGCCCAGGAGTGCCTCCAGGAATTGCTTCACGTGGTAGTTACTGTAAGCCAAGTCGACGACCTGGCCACCGGGCAAACCCTCGTCCACGTGGGCCAGGCTGAGCGGGGTGGCATACGGCTGCAGCGGTTCCCCCAGCTCCACCTCCACCTCGTCGGCATCAAACTCCACCTTGGGCTCTATCTGTTTGGGCAGAATAGAGAGGTCACTGTCAGCTGGGCCACTGCCCTGGATGTCCTTCACCACCAGTTCCAGCGGGTGGCAGTCTCTGCAGGCACCGCAAGGGGACTCTCTGGGACAGTCCACACCCTCCTCTCCCCTGGCTGGAGAGGAGCCCAAGCTCTTAGTGTCACAGGAGGTCCTTTCCCTGCCTGAATTGGGGCTTCCGCTGTCCACCTGATGCACAGCCGCCGCCGCCGCCACCGCGGCGGCCACAGCAGCCTCCTTCTCCATCTTCCGGCAGATATCAAGGGACGACCGGATGTAGGTCTTGCAGAAGTTCACGACTTCGTTCATCTGCAGGTAGCTGGCCGCCGACATGACTTCGATCACGTTCTCCCCACACAAATCCAGCTTCCCCGAGTACAGGAAGTCTAAGATGGTGGAGAAGGCCTCGGAGGTGACTATGTCCAGGGAGGCGGTGCTGTGCCGCCCGCTGTCCTGGATGTAGTGAATGAGCAGCGCCCGGAAGTAGCCGCTGTTGGCAAACAAAATGTTCCTGTGGGCCTTGAAGATCCGCCCTTCCACAATGATGCTGCAGTCACAGAAAAAGTCCCTCTTTCGCTGTTCATTCAACTCCCCCAAGAGCTTGGCATAATAGGATTGCACCTCCATGTCTCCGCCAGCCGCTGCTGCTCTGGAGTAGCCTGTGTTTTTTGAAGTTAATTTACCAATTAATTTTTCTTTCTTTTTTTTAAACCTTATTTATTTATTTTTGAGAGAGAGAGAGAGAGAGAGAGAGAGAGAAAGCACAAGTTGGTTGGGAGGGACAGAGAGAGAGGAAGAGAATCCCAAGCAGGCTGTGTGCTGACAGTACAGAGAGGGGCTCGATCTCATGAATCATGAGATCATGACCTGAGCCAATATTAAGAATCAGACACTGGGGTGCCTGGGTGGCTCAGTCAGTTAAGAATTCGACTTCAGCTCAGGTCATGATCTTGTGGTTCGTGGGTTTGAGCCCCTCGTCAGGCTCTGTACTGACAGCTTGGAGCCTGGAGCCTGCTTTGAATTCTGTGTCTATCTCTCTGTCTCTCTCTCTCAAAAATAATATAAACATTTTTTTAAAAATTCTTAAAAGACTCAAAATATAGATAACACCCAAATCTAAGACTCATGGTTCCATCCTGATATGGAACTCGGAAACCGTACTCACCAGTCTCGGTACACACCTATTACTACTTTGTGGAAGCATTTGGTGGACTCAGGCTAGCCAGCATACATTCGTCATTCTTGCGGTTTTAGTACCTTTTCTGGCTTTGATAGAACCACCCTTTCCCCATTTGTGGCTAATGTATTTTGAATTTTTAAAAAATTTTTAAATTTTATTTATTTTTGAGAGAGAGAGAGAGCATGTAATCAGAAGAGGGGCAGAGAGAGAGAGGGAGACACAGAATCCAAAGCAGGGTCCAGGCTCTGAACCATCAGCACGGAGCCTGACATGGGGCTCGAGCTCACAAGCAGTGAGCTCATGACCTGAGCCAGTCAGATGCTTAACCAAGTGAGGCACCCAGGTGCTCCATTGGCCAATGTGTTTTGCACCAAGCTGGCCACACAATCCCCAGGCTCTGCATATAACAAAGGCTAACACAGTCAACGCATCCCACCTTCTGACCACAGTGATTAGCTCAACGATGGCCACGTGGCTTGGTCAGAGCAATGAAAACCAATGAAATGTTTACTGGGGGGTCCAGAAAAGAGCACTCTTCTACTCGGTGGCCATGTGGATGTCAAAGATGTTGCCTCACAACCAAGGGAACTGCCCAAGAAAAATGACAGCTCAGTTCAGGCAGGAGCAACAGATGGAGGCCAGGGACACCATCTGAGCCCCCAACTTAGGCTGTGCCAGAAGCCAGCTAAGTCCCTTCTTGTCTTAGCTGGTCTGAGTTGGGTTTTCTATCTCTTGCAACTGAGAGACTCAAAACTGATTGACTCCACTATCCTTTGGTTCACTCCTCTAAACTTTAGGTCCTAACCCTTTTCTATCAGGGAACTACAAGCCTTTGAAGGTACAAGCCGTGTCTTAATTCATTTGCTATCTCCCATAGCATCTGGCAGAGTGCTTTGGACAAAGTAAGTTTGGTAAGTACAAAGGAATACTCCTTTCTTAATTGCTAAGTAGAACAGGTATAAATCAAGTTTAACATCCTTCTGCTAGTGAGAAAGACAGATGCTGACCTTCTCTGAGCTCTCTCTCTTCCGTCCTTTCCCATCACCCAAACCACAGAGCCAGCCAGTAACAGCACTCCAGCTGGGTCTCAAGGGTTAACCTACGTCACTTAAGGCCCTTGATCTGTAACAGAACTAATTTACTTTCTTTAAGATTTGCAGACCACTGGCCTTGGGGAATGAAGGACCAGAACTTTCCTAGGCCACAGAGGCCAGCAAGTCTGTTTAAAGCCACCAGCTTTCTGATGAGCCCAGTAAAATGATTAGCAACATATTTTTCTTTTTTAAGGTCACACAAATGAGTTTGCTGACCTCCCTTTACGCATCTGCAAACCTTGCCCTCCTTTGCAGAAACAACAGAGTACGCTTGCACAACCCCCGGGCACCAAGGAGCCAGACCTTCTTGCACAACCCCTGAGCACTGAGATAATTCTGTAGCTGGCATCATCACGTCCTCACATAATCAAGAAATGTCAAAGGCCATGGTACTCCCTTAACTGATTAAATCCCTTTTGAAATCCCTGGGTCAGGCAGAAACCTCAGTGTTGGCTTTTGGACAAGAGTCTGCCTTCTCCCCAGGTCCCTGGGCTTCTGAATAAAACTGACAATCTTTTTCAATCAAAACTTGTCTCTCCAGTATTGGCCTTTAGAGCGAGTGACAAGCCACAGAGCTTCGGTTTCCAGAACAATCCACTGACTACCCCTTTTCTGTACCAACCTACTGAGCTCAGGCAAGTTTCTAGAACCAAGTACCTCACCTTCCTCTCCAGGAATCACAAAAGGCCTGGTTAGAGCTGCCAACCACGATTCACAACTCCTTAGCACTCTTCCTTTCTATAAATGCTATACCACAATACCCAACCAGCCAAAAACCAGGCACTTCCTCCCCACAAAAAGGGCTCTTCGACTGGTAAAATCGATTCCCATGTACGAACTACATGACCTATTCTCATTAAACACCCACAACAACCTTATTAACTGGCAGTTCACACCGACTTGATACATATTTATAACAAGTGATGCATTTCACTTGTTTCGGTTTAGAAACTAGACAACCACTCAGGGAGAGAAGCAGAGTGGATCCTCTATAAGCAAGTAAACCAAAAAAGTGAGAACTGACAACGAGGAAAAGGTAAAAAATATTTCTTAAAAAATAGACCCAGAAACTTTTTCAAAACATCAGCCTGAGTCCATTTAGTGAAGCAGTATTAAATGCTCCTATATATTCAAACTAGCCTTAGGACAGCATTAAATTATAACCCAGAACTATAAGTGATGGGCCTAAGTCCTCAAGAAGATGCTTATCTGTTTATATTCATTTTATTTTTTTAATATTTTTTATGTTTTTAGTTATTTTTGAGAGAGAGAGACAGCATGAGTAGGTGAAGAACAGAGAGAGAGAGGGAGACATAGAATCTGAAGCAGGCTCCAGGCTCTGAGCTGTCAGCACAGAGCCTGACTCAGGGCTCGAACCCACAAATGTGAGATCATGACCTGAGCCAAAGTCGGAGGCTTAACTGACTGAGTCACTCAGGCACCCCTGTTTATATTCATTTTAAAGTCAAGGAAGTTATGGCATAATTTCTGGGATTTTTTCATCCAAAGTAGTTAAAATTTGCTTCAGAAAGGAAGACAACTGTCAGATATCTGTAAAATACTCCTATTCCCAAATAAATCAGCCCTGAAAGTTGTCACAGGACTAAGGCTTCACTTTCATTCCCACCTTTTTTGACTGTTCCAACCAAGCCTTCCAAGAAGTTCCTGCTGCTGTCTTTGGCAATCAAAATACGAAGGGAGGGGTGCCTGGGTGGCTCAGGTCTTGATCTTACAAGGTTCATGAGTTCGAGCCCTGCATTGGACTCTGCGCTGAGCATGCAGAGCCTGCTTTGGATCCTCTGTCTCCCGTTCTCTGTCCTTCCCTGACTCACACACTCATGCACACACACTCTCTTTTCTCTCTCAAAATAAATCAAAAAAAAAAAGGCATTAAAAAAATGAAGGGGGTGCCTGGGTGGTTAATGATGGTCACCCGAGCGTCAAGTCGGCTCAGGTCATGATCTCACGGGTTATGAGCTCAAGCCCCACCTTGGGCTCCGCCGCATCTCAGAGCCTGCTTGGGATGCTCTCTCCATCTCTCTCTGCTCCTCCTCTCTCTCTCTCTCTCTCTCTCTCTCTCACTCAAACTAAATAAATCAACTTTAAAAAAGAGAAAAAATATGAAGGGAAAAACAAGATACAGGAAAATGCAACATTTCAATACCATACTTTACGCCCTTCCTCAGAACTGAAAGAAAACCTATCAGACTAGTAAAATCACATTTTTCAACTGTCCTGTGCTAATATCCACTGTTGATGCAGATGTAATTTGGAACACCATTTTAGAGAAAAATTTGGCAATATTTATTAAAACTTAAGATGCACGCTTCTTTTGTCCTAGAAATTTCAATATAAAAATTTACCCTTTTGTATGTGTTGCCAAAAAAACATCAAATTACAAGTTCAGAGATGTCCATTTACCAGGTTTTTGTACTAGTGCAAAAGTAAAAAGAATGTCCACCACCAGGGGACAAGTTAAATAAATGAGGTGCAATCACACAGGAGAAAGGTCACCAATGTATACTGAGAGAAAAAGACAAGAGCCAAAACAAAAGGTATCGTATGATCCCATCTGCATAAGCATGATTTTTTTAAATGTAAGGTTAGGGGCGCCTGCGTGGCTCAGTCGATTGGGCGTCCGATTTTGGCTTGGGTCATGATCTCACAGTTCGTGGGTTCAAGCTTCGGAGCCTGGAGCCTGCTTCAGATTCTGAGTCTCCCGCTCTTTCTACCCCTTCCCCACTTGTACTCTGCTTCTCAAAAATAAATAAATGTAAAAAATTTAAAAATAAAATAAAATAAATAAAATGTAAGGTTATACAAGCAAGAGTTAATAACAGATACCCTTGAGAAGAGAGGTTAAGGGTAAGAGGTATGTGGAGGGACCTTCACTTTTCATTTTCAACCTGTTAGAATGTTTTACTAGGTGCATGTATTGCTTTCATTTCTAATTTTTAATCAAAGGGGGTAAAGGAGGAGGGGCAGAGGAATAAGGAGTTGGCCAATCAGGGAGATAAACCGGTGTACGCCCAACATTTCTCAGCTGAAGCACAGTTTTATCTACAGAGTACTTCCATCTTTCACTGGAAGATGCTCCTTTCCAGCAATAGTACACCCCAAACCCATTTCCTTTGGCTTCCTCCCTGCAAATAATCTAAATTCTCTTGGGTCACGTCAATACTCCTTAACTTGGCAAAAGTCTGTCCACAACCCTTTCCCCAACCCTATATTTGGCGTAGACTGTGGAAATCTTTATTCCTATCACTTGCCTTTGGTGCCTTGCAACCTTGGGGACATGCTGAGGATCACTACTTCTCCTTTTAAAGAAGCTCTTTGGGTATACTGCTCTCAGAAGTACATTTATCCTCACTGGTAGGGAACCCCCAGCCCTCTCACTGTTCCAATTCAACAGTTCCTGGCTAGGCACAAGGAAGATGCCAGGAATAGAACAATGAGCCAAGTACAGTGCATGTCTCCTGGGAGAGAGCCGATGCCAACACTATTACCTGCAGCACACTCCCACATCCCTGAGGGAATGCTACCCAGATCACATGACTACCTCCATGCAGGCACCAAAACCAGCCTTGAATTCCACGCGCCGACTCTGGCAAGACTCCTTCAGTCTCAACAACCTGAGGATAATGAAAACCTGCTCATCCATTGCTAGCATTTGCTCAACACCACTCTTCATGAAGGACCAGAGACACTACTTTACAAGCATTAATTAACTTTCACCTCACAAGAACCCAATGCAGTAGATATCATCGTTATATCCTCTTTTTCAGGGGAGGAAATTGAGGTTCAGATTTGTAATTAACATGTCCCAAGCAGGACTGGAACCAAAACTGGTTTGATTCCAGAGTGGACGTTCTTAACCACTATGCCAGCCTGATTCCCATAGGGTTAGGGAAGTCACGCCTCTCTCAACGCGTGGAGTGGAGGGAAACAACACTGGAGAAGAGTTTCCACTTCCACAGAAAAAAAAAATCAGGGTCAACTGCACCTTGGGTTCACCTGTTAAATTGTTCCCAAGACAAGGGGATCTCCAATCCGTTCCCCACCCTCCAGAGCCAGACGACCCTGCGGAGATCACTGGAACCAGTTACTGGACCGGTCTTTGGCTCCTGAGGGTGGAAAACAGGGGCCTTGCCCCTCTCGTGGCCTCCTGCAGACCAAGTGACCATCGCTGTGATTGGCACTGCCCCAATCTGGCCGAGCCCTCGCGCCCCGGTACCATCTCAATGGGCGGGCGCCAGGACCACCCCACAGGACGACGCGGGGAGACAGCCCAATGCCAGGGAAGGGGGGACAGTTGCCGCCACGCCACCGCTCCCCACTCTGGAGGGAGGGAAGGGTTGGTCATCCAGCTCAGATTCGGGTGGCGGCAGGGGTCTCGGGAGCAGCCAGGGCCAGGAGGTTCGAGGGAGGCCGACCAAGAGGGGAGCTCTCTGTCCGCTCCCCCCACTCAAGGCGGACCTCCGGGGGCCCCACGATTTCTCCCCAAACCAATGAAAGAGGTAGCACTAACCCGCTTCTCGGCTCTCACCTTTGAGCGGGATCCAGACTTGCGGCAGCAGAGCTACGGCACACCGACACGCCCCCCTTTCATTCACCTGTCACCCCCTCCGTGAGAAGCAAGGTAACTGACCAATCATAGAGGCTCCTAGGCTCGCGAAGGCGGGCCCTTCGGCCAGCGGGTGAGTCAACGGCGCCCGCGCCCCCTCCCGAGGCTGCGCTCTGATGGCGCCACCGTTCGCGCGGTGACGGGAGTTGTGGTCTCAGCGTTCGTTTCTCCAGCAAAGATATAGTGGACAAAACTACAAGTCCCGAGATGCCAAAAGGGGCAAAAACCGACGCTTGCACCAGGCTGGAGCTCGGTTCGGTCTTCTGAGTCCCACTCGAGGGACCTGCGAGTGTCGGCGTCTTTGTCCGGAGAGCTGAAAGCACGACGTGCATTTTAAAGTGTCCAGGAGATTATGAGCTCTGACCTATCAGTCCGCACACGCTTTACCTGCCGATGCTCCGCAGAAATTCTGGAAAGAGTGAAACGGTTTCATCTAACTCAACAGGTTTTTTATGAACACCGCGACAGCCCCTTCTCTTGAAAAGCTTTCAGGATCTTGTATGCAAGTGAAGCAGTTAAATAGCGGTACCTGGTGCCCAGGAACTGTACAGGCATGTTGTGGGATAGCTGTGAACAAGACAAACCAGCTGGCCATTCTCGCGGAGCTCAGTTCTCATAGCGGGTGTATCAGTTTGTTAGCGCTGCCGTGTCAAAATTCTATTAAGCTGGAGTAAACAGCAGAAATTCCTTCTTTCGAAGTTATGGAGGCTGGAAGTCAAGGTGTGGACTGGATTGGTTCCTTCTGAGGACTCTGAAGGATCTGTCCCTGGCCTCTCTCCTGGACTGGTAGCTGACCCTCTTCTTGTTCGCAGGTCTTTCTCCTTATATATACATACATGTATATAAGGAG